>NC_092871.1:44105816-44461793 GCF_032062135.1 Pyxicephalus adspersus
TCTCAGTGATAGACCCCACCCTTAGTGACAGACCCCCTTAATCAACGGACCCCCTGCCCCCTCCCTCACCTAGAACAGATTGCTTCTTAGTGCAGACCACCCTTTCAGTGCAGACCCTCTTCCGGGACCGACCCCTCCTTTCTCAATGCAAATCCATGTACCATATCCACAGGACAATGACCAGTGACAGTCTCCTGGCCCACACAGTGACCAGTAAAAATTTACAGGCAGCAAATTTGGCAAGTAATGAAAGATTTCCTCCAGCTCTATTTACAAGTGACAGCCACAATTAGCTAGGCTTCAGTGATGTGTTGGACGGGTATGAGCCCTCTGGAGCAAGGGCCTGATCACAATTGTGACCCCTATTCCTATGTCACTGGACATTACTGAGCATTGACTACATAAAATATTTAACAAACTATTGTCCTATGCCAACCAGTCCAAAATTTTATCTGCTATATATACTATAGATCAATTTCAATAAAGGTATTAACCTCCCTGGCACTATGAATAATGAGTATTTTTAAATATTAAAGCAGTACATTTAAAATTACTAGTTATTTTAAATTTTTCCCTGGTCCCGCCTACTAGCCCAATGGTCCTGCCCTCCAGCCTAAGGCTTGTGAGCAGATGCCAGCATCTGCTTCCCCTTGCCTCGCGTCCCCAGGTTCACACACCAGGGACGCAGATGCAGGCCACGCATCATCAGGGAAAACAGATGGCGGGCATCATAGGAAGATGCTGCAGGCACTGCTGGAGGATGCCACTGGAACATGGGAACCAGGTAGGGCATTAAAACTCCCTCGCAATTCCACCCCGAGTGTGGCTCTGGGTTACCGCTTTTGGCACTGAAAATTAACCCCGAGCCACACTCGGAAATACCGCCAGGGAGATTAAAAAAAAGAAATAGGGTGAGGTGGGGGGGAGGAGTTTGACAATCTCATCGCACCTCTTCTTTATTTTTTATTAGAATACATACAATTGCTTTTTTAGGAACAGGGGTTACAAAGGCAACTGGGTCTTTGCTACCAGAGGGTCTGCAGAGCCCTTCAGAACTATGGGATGGCAAAGAAGGATACTCAGAGGTTGGTGGAGCTCTTGCTGGGATCTGCAATGGGGATGATTCTGTCATGGAGGGGGGTTCTCTCATTAGTTAAACAGGTAATTAGGGGATGTTTCTGTCATTGAAAAGTCTGAGCTGTTCCACAGGTAGATTGGGAGTAGAGTTATAGCAGAGGAGGTGGGGCAGGTCCAAAATCCACACCAGACCTATAGGTCTGTGGCTACAGCACTTCTTATTTAATAGGAGAAAACCAGTTACTATTATTACTATCAATATTATTCTTTTTTTTATAGCACACATATTACGCAGCACTGTACATTAAAAAAGGATAGCAAATGACATACAGATACAAATAATGACACAGGAAGAGGAGAGGACCCTGCCCAAGAAGCTTACGATCTAAGAGGAGGGGGAAGTGGCACACAATAGGAAAATGAATACAGAGTACAGTAGACCTTTAGCAAACAGAAATAATGTAATGGAATTTAGAGCAGCACAAGATAGATTCTGATTAGTTACTATTTGTAGACTTTATGCACTTGCTTCAGAACTAGTGTTAGTAAGTCGTGTGTGTGTGTGTAGCTCAACAATCTGTCATTTGCTCACCGACTTTACAAGTCTTAACTGCAAACAAATGGACCATTACCTTCCTGGCGGTCAGAATAATAAGTATTTTTAAATGTCAAAAAGGTACATTTAAGAATACTTATTATTTTAAATTTCCCGCCTGGTCCCGCTCTCCAGCCTTATGTACCCTTGCACTGCCGGGCCTGGCCGGCATCTGCGTCCCCTGGCCTCGCGTCCGCAACGTTCACACGCCGGGGATGCAGATGGCGACCACCATCTGTGTAGCCTGGCGATGCCTGGCCGGAATCACCAGGGGAAGTAGATGTAATCGCTGGAGGATGCCGCGGGAACATGGGGACCAGGTAAGACCTAAGAACCAACTTTTAATTCCACCCTGTGGCTTGGGGTTACCGCATTTGGTACTGAAACTTAACCCCGAGCCACACTCGGGATTACCACCAAGGAGGTGAAATGCTCAACCACTTATACCCACTTGGATTCACTTTTTAGAATAATAAAAGCAGTTAGCAAATTGGTTGGTAAGCACTTTTCAAATGCTTAAGCATTTAAAAAGTGCCTTAGATTTTTTTTCTTTATATTCTTTGTTTCCTGTTTTCTGAGAGCATTGGCATCATTTAAAAGGCCATTCAGAATAGTAACTGCTTTATACAGGCTTGCTAGCTAATTTTTAAATGCCAGGAAAAAAAACATTGGTGGTTGGTAAGTATTAGTGATGAGCAGCACATTTCTGTGGAATCTTTTCAATGGCAGAAAGTATGTTCCTGTGCTTATGTGGGATTTTCTTAGCCTTGAATTTCACCGTTTGGGTAATTCTGCGCAAACACAACCAGCACACTTCTTTAAATGCTGTCAATCAGTTGGCAAATTGAGGGTTTCCATTTCTAATTACAAAGGCTTATTTTATAAAAAAAACAACCAGTTAGTACTTAGCTGTTCTTTTTCTTAAATGTGTAAAGGTGTTTTCCCTCATTCTGTGAGTTGGTCCTATAGAGGAAAACCTCGGGCCAATGTGGCAATTTACTGAAGGAATTTAGACTGGTAACTTACCAAGGTGAATAAACACCTTGCAAGGAATAAAGTTTGGTAAGTGTAGGGATAGTTCACTTTGCAGAGCTTTACCTATTTCACTGCTATGTTATGTGGGCAGCCTATATACCTTCAGCAACTTATTAAGTCTCATACATCAGCCAACCCATTGCTGATTACTTAAGGATAAAAACGTTGTTTAAATCAAGAGCACTATACCCTGGGCAAAATCATTTTGAAGAGGGATAGACGGTGCTTTTTTCTGTACACTACTTTCAAAAACTTTTACCAGAAATTCTGGTGAACCACATTTCTGCAGGGTTTATACATTCTACATCTTCAAAATTTTAAATTGTATTAAATTGTCAATATTAGTTATTTTCTAGTAATGTTTTACTTTATTTTATTTCATAAGTAACTTGTTGGTTTGAATAAGTAGTGTGTTTACAGCCTATATTTTCTTTTGGTATTGTATTTTATTAGGAAAAGTTAAAATAAATAAAAAGAATACATAAACGTTTGTATTAAATTCAGTGACGTACATTTACCTTCAGGGAGGTGATTCTCTGAATGATGATTGATACCCAAGATTACTTTGAATTGATCTGACACAAGTGGGAAAGCGACTATTTGTCAAGGATGAGACTTCTGTGACTCACACAGTGAATCCATGGGCCAGAACAACAGTTTTGCATTCCATTGGAAAACCAGGTATTTCTTCAATTTGATGTTTATGAGGAGTGTGGGGATCAGCTTAACATAGGATAACCAGCAGTCTTTTCACGGGACTAATAGGAACCCCTATACGTGACCATTGCTTGAAGAATAAAGCTGGCAACCTTCATCTGTATGTAACTGATGAACATAGAGGAAAGTCTGCCAAAGTCCTAATAAAAAAAAATGCTAACAAAACAGCCCCTTTACTATCTCTGACAGTGAGATAATGTACCCACTTGCGCCACTGAGTCACTTACCTACTAACCCAGATGCAGCTACAGCGACAGATGGTTAAGCTCAATCAGAGCAAAGTTGTTAGAATCCTTCTTGCAAATCCAAGTATACAGAAATAAAGCACAAATACATAAAATTCTTGGGCATCAGTCACCAAGAATTATGAGTCACCAGTGCTTATGATAACAGGAAATGCAGAGCAATAACCTGCATCTTCTTCCTTTTAACCTATTCTCAAGCTTAGTTTACTTTGCAAAAAAAACTGCACCCTAAAGCGTTTGCAAATGCCCTGTAAAAACATTCCCCACACCACTTATGAACACTTTGAACAGAATGCCAAATGGTTGAAAATAGGTGCCTGCTGCCTAAGGACTACATTAGCCTTAAATCTGAATCACCAGAAGTGGTTTGTTCTTACATATCTTGCCCTAAGGCAAAGTTTAGACTGAAAGTTTAAAGTGAATCGCTACCTCAGGGGAGATGTTACAAGAACTTCTACCCACAGCAGCCCCATAGAAAATAAATGGAGGCACCCCTGAACAGTAAAGCAGCGGGGAAGGGGGGAGTGGAATAAGAAACCATAGTCATACACAGGAGAGGCTGAATATTTTAGCATTCAATATGAATTTAACTCACATGTATTATCAAAGGAGTAGTAGAAAAAACAAGCAAAACAAAATATTGCCTGTGCCGCAAAGTCCCAGATTGTCTTTTCTTCTATCGTGGCGGTGTTTGCAGCACATCTAAAAAGGTCCACTCATTACTAAGAATGGCATCTATACAACATTATTTTATTTGGTACTTTGTAATATGTGCACATGCATTCATGTGTAATTGCAGCCCCCCCCCCAAAAAAAAAAATAAATAAAAAAAAACAAACAACAAATGAATACTTTTTCTGCTATTATGCATATATTTATATACATATTTTCCCTTTATGTTAGTTTTGTGTGTGCTGTTCCCCCACCATCAGCTAATGATTATAAAGAAGAATGTGAATTATTTTGAGAGGATGTGCTCTGCTTTGTAAGCAATAAAAAATAAAAAGTGCATCCTGGTATGTAAAGTGTTCAGTTATAGAAAATTATGAGTAGATTCTAGAGAAGTATAAATTTGATTGCCAAATTTCTTTGAAATAACACTGATGCCACAAATAAAGCAACACTTTCCCACTCTATCTGGGCTGCTGACAGACGGTAAATTTACAAATCCTTTCATTTTCATGTTGAAGACAGGTTCCTAATGACAACAAAGGCTATGGAGCAGAGGTGCCAAATCTGGCCCACACTTTAACTATATTTAGCCTGTGAGAAAATACCAAATGTCTGGCCCACCGGTAGACAATGCATGGACCGCTAATACAACAAATCCCAGAATGCTTTGCTGGCATGTTAATCTGGGCCCACAAGCACCCCCTCTTCTGTTGACATTCATTAGCTACCTTCCTCAATTGTAGATATTTTTTCAAATTTTTCATTTTGGCCCACTGTGTAATTGAGTTTGACACCCCTGCTATGAAGTAAGCCCAAAATATTAGGCAAGAGCAGGTGAGATAACTGAGCTGAGGTCATACATGGAAAAGCACCAAGCAAGGAGAGGTACCCGAAGGATAGGGAAGCTAGAGAAGACAATATTTTAGATGAGTAAACTACAAGTTACCTCATGTTTTCTATTTTTCCTTAACTTGCATTTGCAAGTTAGATCAAATTTGAGAGGGGAATAATTTTTTTTTTTTGCTTCTTTTTGGTTTACCTTTTACCTCCTTTGGGTAACCATTTGTAACATTTTTGTACAGGCTACAAAAAATTGGCCAGATGACCAGATAGTGGAGCTCATCGTGCAATTCCCTGTTCTTAGAGTATGGAAGACATCAATGCCCAATCCACAGGACTCTATCTGAGTGGTAATCGTTGGTTATTCTTGTTAATTAACTGAGACAATACTGAGAGCTTGTGGGCTGAACTGGTATCCAGTGCCCTATGTTATGCTCAGCAGCAACCAGTGGGCTCTCTAATTAGGGGCATCTGAAACCTAACCCCATCCCTTGCAGGCTGGGGGAGTACCACTCATCCCTGATGTTTTTAGAACAAAATCAAAAGCTACATTCATGTATTGGTATTATTTTAAAACCATATAATACTTTATAGTAGCAAATCCATTTATTTATTAGATTGCTTTAACATTTTTTGAGCAGTTTCTTCCTTTAATTTGTTTGCTAATACCTAATTATATCACCTTGATAATACATACAAATCTATAGTATACAATGAATAAACAATTGTCACGCTTACCTCTTCCATAATATAGCGCAGGCACCTCTCTCCTGCACATGCAAGCAGTTCTGACCCTGGGTGTGCCTGCTTCTTTCAAGTTTTATCAGTTACGACCCATCCCGCCGGCCATTTAGCTAGCTCAGACACAGCACTCAGCATACGTGCAACGTGTCTCTACTAGTGCTGAGCCCCTTTAGATTTGCTGAACAAGTTCCCTTACACCTGTTGCCTAATTCATTTTTTCCCCTGTGCTAACCACTTATTGCACAGTCTCTTGTTTCCCAGCCTATTCCCTTGTGCTGTTCCAGTGTTCCTCTCTGTTTGTGGTTGTTCCTGTGTCACTTGTGCCTCCTGTTACTTCCAGTGTATCCTGAGTTCCCTGTGTCCACAGTGGCCCCTATGTTACTGGTGTCTGTCTCCTGGATAACTAGTAATTCACCCCTGGCTTGTGACCTGACTTCTCTTGCTTGCTGCCTGCCTTGACCGTGCCCTTCCTTGACAATTCTTCTGCCTGGTGATTTGGTACTGTGTGTCTTCCTGCCCACCCTGGTGTGCCCAAGGACCGCAACCTGGCAGTAACCAGCAGTGCAACATCCTCACCCCTAGAGGCTCTGGAGAAGAACTGGGTACTGCTTGGACTCTGCTCCCCTAGTGGCCATGTCTCCCCAAGCGTGAGAATAACATGGTGTGCAGTAAAGACCCAGACATCATTCACTAATAAATAAAATATAAATAAAAATAAAATAAAATATGGTGGTGTATAACAAATCCCTATTTACAGAGGTGTATTTATTATCATCCAATTTAATTGTATTTTTTTTATTTGTTTTTGTAGGTATTGCTTGCAGCTTATTTTTTTTTCTATGTACTAGCAAATTTGCTGTAAAATTCTGTATACAGTGCCTGTAGCTCCATTTTGCCCATCCCATGTGATACTTAATACCCAGAGCAGAATTTCAGCAAACTGACTAGTCTTGTGCTCAAATCACAACAGGACCTATCAATTTGTTCTCAATTTTTTACATAGATTCTGTATGGGTGCTCCAGTTCTCTACAGTCTAAACATTTGGACTCATGCATGGCAACTGATGTTATGAGGCTCTTTAACTACTTCTAGGTCTTTATTAGTCTGTTCAAATATTTATTTTAAATTAGGTTGTGTACTAGTCTTTAAAGCCATACCTTCTTACATTACCAAAAGTTAAACAATTAAGAGTCCACCAAGGGCCATTTTTGTACCTCCCAACTTTTGGACATAGGAAACAGGGACATGTTTTAGCTCAAAGTATGTAAGCAAATGCAACACCCCTGCCATACCCCTACCATTTTGCAGTGAATATACAAAAAAATTGACGGTTTACCAAAAAAAAAGTTTTTTTTAACAACTACTTTTCAAGTATTTTAGCTTTTTAAAATATCAAATGGAACAATTAGGTTGAGGGTGGTGAATGAATGAGGTTAGATGAAAGGTTTATTGCATTGTAACTTTTTATTATATATTTTTTTTTAAAAAAGAGGTGTCTATATCCTCCCAAAAAGAGGGACAACTGATGAGGAGAGAGATAGACAGAGACAGAGAATCTGAATCTGAAAAGGGGTCAGTCCCTCTAGACATGAGGAGCCATTAGGGAGGTATGTACTGTAACTAACTGCAAGTCCTGGATTTTTCATTATGATATCGTACATAAATCTGATTATCACATACATGTTACTGATCAGGTAAACTTTTTTTTTTAATAAGTAAAGCTTCAATTTACCTGGTAAACACAGCACATATTATACTAAGTCTACAGAACCAATTTAACCATATTAAGGTTTTACATGGTTTATTTATCCTATAAAATTAGGAGAATCTACTTAAAGCAGAATTACTGACTAATTGTAAACACTATATTCAGAGTTACCGTAACTAAAAATATAACCTACTTTTTTTTTTTTGTACTTTTGTTTGTGTTATATAAATGATCCCCCAGCCTTTCCTTATGCCATATGCTAGATATTTTCACTACTGGATTTGGAATTTACTAGTAATTTTATAAACAACTGTTTATTTAGAATAACGATTTTCAGTGGTCACTGACTCCAGTGTCTGTATACTCCAGAGTATGTATAGTGGTTACAGTGGGTATAGAAAAGAATCACCCCTTTAAATATTCACATTTTCAGCAGATAGAACATCCAAGAGAAAGATATAATTGCAACAGTCCAGTAGAAAACAGAATCACTGAGATGGATAAAGGATAAACCTCTCCCCTCCAAAACATACTCAATTACGTAAACTCAATTAGGTGTAACTAATCACCTTCCTCATTGCACAGTAAGCTCTGTATTTCATGATCATCTGTATACATTTTGATTAGTTCAGCAAAAAAGCAGCTAACTACTGAACACCCCAATGCTTTGTAGTGCAACAGAAAGCAAACAATCAACTATGGGTGGCAATGAACTGTCAGGTAATGGGGCACTTGTCAAGAAAGAAGGAAAAATGGATAGGGGAAAATGTCATCAATTTGCCAGAAAATTGTTAATAGGAAGAAAGTTTACCTTTCAATGTAAAAATTCCCTGAAGCACATAACAAAGTTAAGGCTAAAAGAAAAAAGGGAAATCTCCATGTATAGCCTAGTCAGAGCCCAGATTTAAACCCTCAAAATTATATCCTACTTGACAGAGCTTGAACAGTTCTGAGAGTGGGCAAACGTTGGTAGGGAAGTATCCCAACAGGCTCAAGGCTGTAATTAAAGGAAAAGGTAATTCCGCACCGACACTAGGGGCATGACCCTTTATCGATCTCCCTGTTTTTCTTTTTTAGTTTTGTTTGTTGTTTTGTTTTTTAGACTAATATTTCTTTCACTTTGATATTTTAAATTGCATTAAACAATAACACCTGGAAAATTAATTTTATGTGTGTATCTTCATTTCAGGCTACAATTCAAGAAAAAGGGGTCGATTCTCTTCTTTACCTACTGTGTACATATATTTTTATCAAATATTTTATTTATAATGGTTAGGACTAAAAAACATTTTGTAAATACTATATACTTTTATAAAATTTTATTTAAGACAAGTAAGTAGGAAGTTTTTTTATATCAACAATATGTGGTCTTCTTCAAGCCAGCAGGTTTCTTAGCTTTAGCAGAGTTCTTAGCTGCTTCAAATGTTTCCCCTGTCCTTTTTGCTACTTTGATGTATACAGCCTGTTCTGTACAGTGCTCAACATTTTACACAAACATTGCAAACAAAACCTGAACAAATAATGAGTAACAGGTGTTACCTAGTTAAGGAAGCCCCAACATAGCCTGACACTTTCTGCTGTTACACCATTGAACAAAACAGATTTTAAAAAGTTTATATCCATTCATACATAGCAACATTTTCATATTCCTAAAGAGACCCTGTCATGGGGCTAATAAAATTACAATAGAAAACAGGATTAAAACTGTCTTTGCTTAAACTATGCAATGTAACAGAACTCCTAGCATTAATCGTATTCCACACATGTGTGTGTGCCAAATAGTGTATCCCTTTCTGCCTGATGTGCTTCCCTTAATCCTGAATAAAAATAATAGTAATAATAATAATACCTACCTAGGGTGCTACCTACTGTAGAGACTGGGGGTAACAAGGAGCAACCCCATTGGCCAGTCAGGGTACCATTGTTCAAGCAGCTTGAAGAATCAAAAAGGATTGATACCAAGAGCTTTGCCATATGGTAAAGTTTTTGCTGTGGGCAATCAGACAGTAAAGTATAATGCTACTTTCTTCACAGGGAAATGGCCCCAACAGGGTCACTTTAATCAATGTAGAATATGAAGTCATTAATAACAAACTAGCCCATTAAAGAAAAAAACAAAACCAACTTTAGCTGTAATATTCACTTTCAGTCTGGAGATTTCCTCCACAAAACCTTTTTTGCAACTAAGCGTCATATTGTGGCCAACATTATTCAACTTACGGTCTCTCTAGCCTAATACTGGAAAGTAAAAGTAAAGCAACACATTAATGAGATCATCAATAATATCTATTAGTTTTTAAAGACAATCAATGTACTAAAGGGGACTTTCTTGCACTGTTAAGTGATAGAAGTTGCAAGATGCTTCCAGGTCATGGCCCCCAGGGTCAGCCTACCAGAGGGAAGGCTGTTGGAAGTAGATTTCTGTGTGGATATAGTGAGAAAATCAGATCTGGTCACAGAACCACAGGCAAGGCATTGTGATTATCCAGATGCATGGTCAGGGCAGGCAGCAGATAAGGTAGTGTCGGTATCCAGGTAAAGGTCAGGGCAGGACGCAGGCAAGGTGGTATTGGTATCCACACAGAGGGTCAGGGCAGTTGGCAGGCAAGGCAGCATCAGTATCTATGCAGAAGGTCAGGTCTGGTTGCAGGCAAGGTGGTATCGGTATCCAGGTGGAAAGAAACAGGTAAGGTACACGCTAGAGAGATTTCTAAATGCTAAGTAGCTGGTGCAAAGTCACAGCACCAAGCAATAGCACAGCAGAGGTTAACATAGTCTTTGACCAGTACAGATGGGTTACAGGTAGCCCTGCGATCCTTCAGGTAAGGTAACAATTATTCAGTTGCTGCAGATTTGTCAGCAGCAGGTCTATGATACAAATCTACCATTGTACCACATCCCAAAGACACTCTATTTTTGGTTTAAGATCTGGTAACTGTGGACTACAGTTCATTGGTTGTCATGTTTAGAAAAAAAGTTCAAGATGATTTGAGCTTTGTGACCTGGCATGTCATCCCATTGGAAGTAGCTATCAGAAGATGGGTACACTGTGATCCTAAATGGATAGACATGATCAGCAACAAGGCAGGCTTTGATATTTAAACAATGCTCATTACACCACTACTAGCCTGAACCATGGTTATAAAGCAGGATGGATGATGATACCCCCACCATCCAAATGCTGCAGCAGAAATTGTGTTTCATCAGACCAAAGCTTTTCCAATCTTCTCTTGTACAGTTTTGGTGAGCCTTTGGGAATTGTAGTCTCAAGTCCCTGACATGGCTGACAGCAGTGGAACACAGTGTGGTCTCCTGCTTTTGTACCACATCTGGTTTAAAATTCAATTTGTTGAGTGTTTAGAGATGCACTTACCATACCTCAGTTGTAACAAGTGACAGGTCTTTTAAAGTGCCAGTAGAGCCATAGATAAGCTATGCTTTTGCATTATAAAAGGAATTAATGATGTTTTTCATGATTGTCATATACTAAAACCTGCTTCAGCTTTCAACTTTCCTACTAAGTATGTAATTTCCTGTAACATGTGCATTTAAGAAGCGCACTGCCTAATTAAAAGAATAGGTGAATCTGTTTGGTCCCATTCTCAAACATTTTTGTTTCAATCATTTTTATTGAAGTTTTGCATTTTTACTACAGACGAATAAGAAACAATAAAATACATACAATACAATATCAACAGAAACAACAGAAACATGTTGCTTCCAAACTTTTCTAAAGAACAAAATAACTGTGAACAGGGTCCGTGGGGGTGTGTGTAAAAGAACAACATGAAATGTCACATAGCATTTTAAGGGCTAGAGGAAGTTAAGGTAGTGCTCAGGAAAAACATAAATATTTAATCTTTAAAATGCAAGTGGCAGGTGGCATGTTCTGTCATGCCACCCGTCTTGGCTGGGTATTGTATTACCACATATAAGTACCACCTAATGATCTAAAATGTTTAGGACCACGAGCAACACAATTCCTAAAAACATAATATAAAGTGCCCATATTGAAATATTTGTTGTACCTGGATTTTATAAGAAAAAACATATTAGGGAGAGGAAGGGGAAAGAGATAACCAAGGGAAAACCAAAAAGCCCAGGAAGGGAAGGGATGGGGACATGGAACTTATTCCCAATATGAAGCCAGGAATACCATGGTACATTGATTCCATTATGAGATCGTAACTGGAAAAGGTAGAATATAAGGACTTAGGGTTGAAGTTGAAGAAGTTGAAGAAAATGACCTTCAAGGCTTTGTTCTCTGGAATGTTGCCTGTGACATGCGCAACACAGGAAAGGCAAAGGGACCTTAAGCAGCTAAACGCATGGTTTAAGTCCTGGTCCAAAAGGGAAGGGTTTGGGTTCATAGAGCACTGGGTTGACTTTTCATAGGGGTACAACCTGTATACCAGAGATGGTTTCCACCTAAATGAAAGGGGGTCTGCTGTGCTAGGGGAAAGATTTAGGGGATTGGTGGAGGGATATTTAAACTAGGACAGAGGGGGGTGGGACAGTCAAATAAGGTGGCAGAAAGGTTAGTCAGGGGTCAGACACTAGTGAAGGGGGGATTGAGGGTAGTTGGGGGGAGTATTATGGATAATTGTAAGGAGCTTCCCATGTTACAAACAAACATTGGATTGTGCAGTACTAGTTGTACTGAAAAACAAGATTATTTGGCAAACAATGATAGTAAAAGTAGCAATGGTTTAAAGAGCCTGTTCACCAATGCTAAAAGTCTAGCAAACAAGATAGGGGAGTTGGAAGCCTTAATGAGTGAAGAGCATTATGACTTAGTTAGTATTGCTGAATCCTGGCTTTGTTCTTCGCATGACTGGGCTTTCAATATTCCTGGGTATACTCTCTTTTGTAAAGACAGAGTCAAACGAAAAGGTGGTGGTGTCTGTCTGTATGTGGGAAGTGATCTAAAAGTGAATGTGAAAGAAGAAATTGCGGAGGGAACAAGCGATTAGGTTAAGGCATTATGGGTGGAGTTGAATGTGGTGTTGAATAACACACAATTAATGATTGGAGTCTGCTATAGGCCCCAGTGCTAAGGAAGAAATAGAAAATCAACTACTAGCACAGATAGAAAAAGCGTCAAAAAGTGGAAGTCTTTTAATCATGGGAGATTTCAAGTACCCTGACATTGACTGGAGTAATGGCACTACAGGAACAGCAAAGGGGAGGGAGGAAATTTGTGAATTTAATACAAGATAATTTTATGGTACAGTTTATAGAAGCCCCAACCAGCAATGATACTCTGCTGGACCTAGTTCTTTCTAACAATGCAGAGCTTATACCAAATGTGCAAATAAAAGAATCTGGGTAGCAGTGACCATAATATGATTTAATTTAATGTAAGCTGTAAACAGGAAGCAAAAACAGGAAAGATAAAAACATTTAATTCTAAGAGAGCACATTTTCCATTATTAGGGGACGGCTCTCTGTGACTTGGACTGGGAGACAATATTGTCCGCAAAGAACACTGAACAGAAATGGGAATGTTTCAAGTCTGTTCTACAAAATCAAACTGAAAATTATATTCCAATGGGTAATAAATTTAATAATAAGCTAAAATTAAAACATTTTAGGCTAAAATTAAAACCTATGTGGCTTACAGATGATGCTAAAAAAGCCATAGGGGACAAGAAAAGGGCATTCAAAAAATATAAAAAAAGAAAGATCACCTTCATCATTTGAAACCTATAGATAAGAATATAACAAAAGATGTAAAAAGGAGATAAAATGTGCAAAACTTCAAAATGAAAGACAGATTGCAAAGGAAAGTAAGGTAAACCCCCAAACATTTTTCAAATTTATCAATAGGAAAAACTTCAGATCTGAGCATGTAGGCCCCTTAAAGGATGTCACTAGGCTGCTAACTGGGGATAAAGACATTGCAGATTTACTAAACACTTTTTTTTTAGCTCTGTGTACACGAAGGAAAATGGCAGAGCTCAAGTCCAAATTCATAATAGCAATGTCACTGCCTTAAATGAGTCACAATTGAATGATATCAGAATTGATATGATTGAGAAACAGCTGGGAAAAATTAGCGTTGACAAAGCAGCAGGACCTGATGGATTACATCCATGTGTCCTCAAAGAGCTGAGCCCGGGTATTTCAAAGCCATTATTTCTAATTTTTAGAGACTCTTTAGTCACTGGTAAGGTACCAATTGATTGGCGTAAGGCCAATGTTCATAAATCTTCATAAAGGGAGCAAAGTCATTACCAAGTAACTACAGAGCTGTTAGTTTAACGTTCATAGTAAGAAGAGGTCTTAGAGATAGAGGAGTTTCTGCTAGAAAATAATATCATAAGTGATAGTCAGCATGGCTTCATGAAATACAGAAGTTGTCAAACAAATTTACTCTCTTTTTATGAGGAAGTAAGTAAACAGGTAGACAGTAGAATATAAGTTGATAGAGTGTACTTGGACTTTGCTTAAGCATTTGACACTGTACCCCACAGACCGTTAATATGCAAGTTAGGGTCGACAGGTTTAGAAAAGTCAATCTGTAAATGGATAGAGAACTGGCATAAAGATCGCATCCAGAGAGTTGTAATTAATGATTCATACTCTGAATGGTCTAAGGTTATTAGTGGTGTACCCCAGGGTTCAGTGTTGGGGCCTTTACTGTTTAACATCTTTATAAATGATATCGAGTTTGGGATTAAAAGTACCATTTCTGTGTTTGCAGATGACACCAACTATGTAATGGAATTATGTCCATACAGGATGTCTATAATCTACAAGCAGACCTGGATGTACTGTTTGATTCGGCAGCCAAGTGGCAAATGACATTTAATATTGATAAATGTAAAGTTATGCATTTGGGGGCTAACAACATGCATGCTTCATACTGTCAAGGGGGAATACATTTTGGGGAGTCTGAAATGGAAAAAGATCTGGGGGTTCTGATAGATCATAGACTTAATAACAGCATGCAATGCCAAGCTGCAATATGTAAAGCTAGTAAAGTACTTTCTTGTATTAAAAGAGGAATAGACTGCTGAGATTGAGACATAATCCTGCCCCTGTACAAAGCATTGGTCAAACCACATCTGGAATATGCAGTCCAGTTTTGGGCACCAGTTCATAAAAAGGACATTGTGGAATTGGAGAGAGTGCAGGGAAGGGCAACTAAATTAATAAAAGGAATGGAGGAGCTCAGCTAGGTTAGCTGAACTGAATCTTTTCTCCCTTGAGAAGAGACGTTTAAGGGGGGATATGATCACCCTGTATAAATATATAAACAGTCAATAAAGAAAACTCTCATCCCCATTAGAGGGCACTCTTTGCGTCTGGAGGAAAAGAAGTTTAAACTCAGTGAAGGGATTCTTCACTGTAAGGTCTGTGAAAACGTGTAATTGGCTGGATGTTTTTCTAGAAGCACAGAATTTAACTGGATATTAAGGCTTTAGAGTAAAAATAACAGTGACTGTTGATCCAGGGAACATCCAATTGCCTCATGGAATCAGGAAGGAATTTTTTTCCCCTGTTGAAGCAAATTGTACCAGGGTTTTTTTTTGCCTTCCTCTGGACCAACTATGTCTTATAGGGTTTTTATATCTGGGATATGTTTATTTCCCCAGAGGTTGAACTTGATGGACTTATGTCTTTTTTCAAACTAACCAACTGTGTAACTATGTAACTATGTAAGGGTAAGGAATGTTTACTCATACGGGTCTGCACCCTCAGCAACTCTGACTATAAATTCTGTATTATGTCCAGTAGGACCGATATTGGGGAGTTTCTGAACCAGTCCCAAATAGACCATACCCAATTATATTTTTCTAGTTGGTCATCATCTTCTGCTACCAATAATTTCATATGTTGATCCTCTAAAGCTCTATCATTCAATTTCTCATAAAAGGTGCCCTTGTCTGTTCCACAGTGTGTGAATTACGGCTCTGGCCACCATTAAGAAATGGCAAAGAACACCCTTTTTTACAGATTTGATAGGCCTTTGTAGAATGTGCTCTGTTTGGGGTGCCTTGGATTTAACGACGGACCAATAGATCTTACAAAGGGGAAAGGTTTATTTACAGCTTAGGATAATACTTACATATGATTTTCAATACAAAAGGGAAGAAGGTAAAGGGTATATAGGCAAGGGGAAGGAAAGGGTTCCAGCTATATCTCTAGCACATGGTCAATCTCTCTCACATCCATACACACCAGGGTTTTCTCTCCTTGAACCACACCCCGCTGCAGGTCCAGAGCGAATCACATTGTTGATACATGCTTGGTGAAGTCTTGATCAAAAGGTCACACAGATTGTCCTTGTCCCAGGCTTGGGATTGTTGTCATATACCCCTGCCCCCTCCAGGAAGACTGAAGTTATAGTGAACAGGTTTGGGCAGAAATTGACACCAAATGGTCAAACTGACCAAAGTGTTAAGGATCTTCAGGCATCCACACATGGAAGATCAATCATTGTCTCTGTTAAGCAATCCTTTGATGTTTAAGGGACTGCATCTGTCTCCACAGATAATGAGGTTTATAGCTTGTTTCCAAGAAGGCAGAATTGTCTTTACATACAAGTCATATTCATATCAATTTTGGTCACTTCCAACAGCCTTGGTATCATAGATTGCAAGGTTACTTTGGGATTGTTGGGTACATCAGAGTCAGTAATTGTATTATAGAGTTGTAATATGTTGTCCCATAGGCTATACACCGGTGGGCAATCCCACCAGATGTGCACCATGGTGCCCCTCTGTGTCTAGCAGTGCAAGCATCTGTCCAAGGCGGTAGAGGATATCCAGTGAATGTGTGTGGGGCAGAGATACCATCTAGATAGAATTTTGTAGTTTGTCTCTTGAGCTTTACATGGCAAAGTCAGTTTGTGTGTTAGTGTAAATCATTTTTCCCATTCTTCAGCTGAGATTGGTGTTCCAATATCATTTTCCCAATATCGGTCATATGTAGGGCCTGAATTGTCACTATCGTATGTGACAGTCTATACTGAGACCTAAGCAGGGATTCAAATGCGGTATGATTTCTAGTTATTAATTGTGTATTTAGATCAAAGGATATTAATGATGCAAGCTGCCTATAAATAAACCAGGTCAAGGGTTTTCTGGGGGCTGAGCATCAAGGGAGGACAGGGGAAGTATGTGACCATTCTGTAGAATAGTATAAACATGTCTTCCTCTGCCACATTACAAATTAAAAAATTATTTAAAATTGGAGTAATAAGGCCAATCTTGGATGAGAGAGCTTTCGCTCTCAACAGAGTTCCACAGTTTTAAGAGATCAGAGGTAATAGCTGGAAATGGGTGTCTAAAGTGGAGGGTAGATCTATTAAACCATGGCAATGATCAAAGATCTATGGGGGAGTGAGAATTCTAAAAGAATCCAACTTTTTTGTCTCTATTTTGGAACCAATAAACTAGTCTCACCAGGCCCGAGGCCCTGTAATAAGAAATGGTATCTGATACTCCAGCTCCGGCTCTTGATTTAGGTTTAGTGAGGCATTTGAATGCTATGCATGGATTTTTCTTTTTCCATATGAAGTCTCTACACAGTTGTTGTAATATACCAGTGTAGGAGGATGGCAAGTGTATTGGTATCGTTTGAAAGACATACAGTAGCTTTAGTAAAGCATCCGTTTTATTCACTGTTAATCCTGGCGAACGAGGATAAGGGAGGGGGGGGGGGGGTCATATTTTTGTTAGTCTGTATGTAGTTTACTAACAAGCGGTTTAAAATTATATAGAAACAGGTAGGTATTTAACCACCTAAGCGTTACACTGAGGTCTAGATTTCTGTACCAAAAGTGATCCACTGTTTTTCATGAAATTTTTTTTTAAATTGTAGACCTGTAACTTACAGAAATATGTCCGAACAGGGGTTCTAGTAGATAATATGAATATAAAAAATGTTTGAAACACACAATCATGTAAAAAAAAAAAAATTACTTTTAATAAAATTAAAGGAAAAACACAAAAATCAGCAATGTAAACAAATCATAAATACTGAAAAAGCAGTAACTCTGTATATTGTAAAGTACTATATTATTCTAAAACACCTCCCTAGTGTGGCAATTTTTAAAACTTTGATTCTGTATTTATTGGAGTTTGTTTTGAATTATTTTGTATTTGATTGGATACGGGAGTTTGTATCCAATCCAATACAAAATAAGAATTTGAATTTCCAAGTTATTTACTTTTATTTTTTTTTTATTTTTTGTATTGGATTGGATACGCAAGTTTGTATCCAATCCAATACAAAATGACAGTTTGAATTTACCAGGTATATACTTTGTAATTATTTGAATTATTTTGTATTGGATTGGATACGCAAGTTTGTATCCAATCAAATACAAAATATAAATTTGAATTTCCAAGTTATTTACTTTTATTTTTTTTTTTTTTATTTTTTGTATTGGATTGGATACGCAAGTTTGTATCCAATCCAATACAAAATGACAGTTTGAATTTACCAGGTATATACTTTGTAATTATTTGAATCATTTTGTATTGGATTCAATACAGGAGTTTGTATTGAATCCAATACAAAATGAATGAATGAGTTTCAGTTTGAATTTCCCGCACACGCGCCGACGTCATCACGCACGCAGGGAGGAGCCGTCCGTTTTTTTTTTCTCCGCCGGACGGCTTCTCCCTGCAGAGATCATCCGGCGCTGCAACGAGGAGGACGTGAACGATCAGCGGGACCAGGTAAGAAGCCGGCCGGCATCTTGTGTTCCACCAGCCGGCATCTTGTGATCCGCTGGCCCGGCGGATCACAGGATGCCGGCGGGCGGAACACAAGATGCCGGCGGGCGGAACACAAGATGCCGGCCGGCGGAACACAAGATGCCGGCCGGCTTCTTACCGGTCCTGCTGTCACCCGACGAAGGCACCCGACGCTGGAGAGATCGGCGGACGATGATCGATGGAGGACGACGCTGGATGAGCACAGGGGGACCAGGTAAGTAAGCATGTACAAAATCTCGGGCTTAACCATCCTTGCAGTTTTTTTTTGCCCGAGCGAAGGTCGGGCTTAACTGCAAGGAGGTTAAGTTTCTCAGTGCATATTCTAAAAGATGTGTTATCTTTAATAGTCTCAAGGTGCAATTGTGTAAGAGATATATTGAGTATTTCGAATCTTTCAAACTCCTTCATTATTGAAGGTATGGAGATATGTGGGGAGGTAATATATAGTAATAAGTCATCCGCGAATATAGAAAGTTTATAGTGGCAATTGCCTAACTGCATACCTCTTATATTTGGGTTCTGTCTCAATGTGACTGGTTTCATGACTAATGCGTTAAAGAGTGGACAAGAGACAACCCTGTCTGGTTCCATTGTGTATTGGGAAGGATTTAGAAGGGGAACCATTAACCCCTACTCTAGTTCGAGGTGCAGCATATAATGCTGAAATACAGGCTAACCTTGCGGGACCCATTGCAATTTGGGCAAAGCTTGGTGGATGAAATTCCAGTTTACTCTGTCAAATGCTTTTCAGCATCTACTGACAGGAGGCACATGGGGATTTTAAATAGTTTGGCAACCTGGGACAAAAGAATCATTTTGGTTGTGTACAAAAAAATCATTTTGATTGTGTTGTCCCTTGCTTTTCTACCATATATAAACCCTACCTGATCACCATGAATCAGGGCAGGCATATATGGGGAGATTCTGTTTGCAATCAAATTGGAGAAAATTTCGGCATCAACCTTGATTAAGGAGATCTATAATTAGAACAAAGTAATCTTTTCCAGGTTTGGGAAGGACCGTTATGTGTGCTTCTATGCTTTGCGCCAAGAAAGGAGTGTCATCAGCAGCAAAGGAGAAGACCCTCATTAATAAAAGGTACAAGGTTTGATGAGTGTATTTTGTAAAATTTTGAGGTAAACCTGTCCGAGCCTGAGCTTTTGTCTGCAGGCGGGGTTCGAATTGCAGATGCCACTTACCCTCTGTAAACAGTGCTTCTAGCAATTTTTTTAAGGTGTGCACCATGTTGTATCAAAACCTTAAGAGCCTCCCATTGATTTGGGAGAGAGGTGCTATCTGATACATGATCTTTAAAAAAAATATATAGAGATAGTGTCCACTATGGCACATGTACAAACAGAATCTTTGAATATAGAATCATTGCATTTCTATGTCCACACCCTGAGATTTGCAATCGGCCCTGAACAGTAACTAACACAGAAGTATGATCAGACCAAGGGCAGCTGTTTATGGAAGATACGGAGCTCCAATCCAAAATGCCATCGCTCACAAAGATGTAATCTATACAAGAATAAGTCCAGTGTCGGTTGGAGTAAAAAGTTAAGTCTTTGTGGGTTGTAGAGTACCCCAAATGTCTAATAGCTGGAGGCCATGCAGTTTGTTTGTAAATGCATTGAGCTTGGAATAAGGGATAGGGGTTTTGCCTGAGGAAGAATCCACACGAGTATCCAGGGCGCAGTTAAAGTCTCCCCCAATGATAAGGGTTCTTTCAGAAAACTCTCAATAAGTGTAAATACTGAACAGCTTCCACAGTAGATTGAAGACTGGGTGCATAAATAGATGCAATTGTGTAAATCTTGTCACACAGGGAAAACCTAACAAATAAGTATCTGCCCTATGTGTCTGGGCATGTGTACAGTACTTGATTTGGGAGGGTTTTGTGAAAGGCAATGGAAACTCCCTTAGTTTTTGCGTTTGGGTTGGAGCTATGTACCCAAGTTGTGTAGTATTGGTTTCGAAAAGAAGGAAAAATGTGGGTCTGAAAATGTGTCTCCTGCAGTAATAAAATATGTAACTTGGCTTTATGCTGGCCATTGAGAAGTTGGGATCATTTCATTGGGACATAGTAGGTCAAAAGAAAAAAATTCTGAGTGAATAAATTGTGAATAAGACTGAGGAATTGTATGAAAAAGGGAAGACTAAAGAAGTAGAGCGATGGTGGGGGGCAGGGGTAAACAGAGTTATCACACCTGTTAGCCAGAGAGTATGAAAGTAAACCGGTGTGATGGGTGGGCCGAGACAGAAGGGAGGGAGTCCCAACCGCCTATAAGGGTGCTAATGGGTAAAATTCTGTCACCAATGTCGATTTATGCAAGTAACCTGTCCTGAGACCCGGTCTGTACGGAGAGATACCTTCTTGCTGAGTACACGATGACAGGTAGTTTTACTCGCCAAGAAACACTGCTGTAAGTTCCATTAGTATCTTTAATCCAATTTTAGAATGTACAGGATACAATAGAGTTCTGGAGGTAAAAACTGGCAATTCTACAGCCTATAGGCTGTAACTGGAACACTCTAGGGACTGCTAAACTGGAACACTCTAGTAACCGCTGGAAACACTAACACAACAAATGAATACTTGTTGCTAGGGACAATAGGTTGACTATTCTAACTGTAAAAGACGGGGGAGATCAAGAACATACCAACACACAAATCATAAGTAGGCTGTTGTGACAGCACAGGTAGGTATAAGGATAAACCTTATCTCCCGCATCTAACAGCGAAGTACCTCCTATACGGCACTGTATCATCCCACCATACTGTACCCTCAATGCTCAACAGGTCAGTGTGTGGATTATATGTGACCAAATTAGATGAAGAACCAATCGGGGCCCTACACATATCATGACAATGCAAAGACTACCACATTTTGTACCCTGGCCTTAGTGAAAGATGTGTATGAGCTATCTTACCTCTCGACTCCAAGCTAAAAAATCATGAACATGCAAAAGCATTTCCAGTATCTACTGGGTACTTAGTATGAGTATAATCCCTTCTAGAGCAAGCTAGGTCCCACCCTGGGTCCCTTTTACAATCCAGACTATACTCGGTAATTTTTCTCCTACGAAGAAGCAGAATGGAATAGGAGCCTGGTGTCCCCTTATTAGCAGCATTGGCAAGATGTTCCTTTTTGCAGGGATCAGTCGTCAAGTACCTGGAATTAAAAAGCCATGTGGTGCTTGGAGGTGAAAAACCACAATGTGCATCTGGAACAGGGTTAACCATAGGATGAAGAAAACCATATCTGTAGACGACCTGGATCTTGACTTCTTTGGCGGTAGGGGAAAGTTCCAAAGCCAGCGGAGAAATCTAGTGGAGGTAAACGGAGAAATCTCAAAGACGAAGAAGATGGGCAGCAGGTAGTTCGTCTCTCCCCTGTATGATAGCAAGAAACATTTTTGCAATTTCTCTTTCAAAAGATGGTGGTCAAGGTAGTTGGGTATGCTGGAGAATCATATAAGAATACATAGGAACAAAGGTAGCAACTGTTGTCGATCATCAAAGGCACTGTGGTTATTGCATGATTAAGGAGAATTCAGGTTAGCATCTCAAGTTGAATAAGGGCTTGGGCCACATCCTGGAGTGGAGGAAACAGCGGCTATGGTTGGAGAACTGGGCACAGGTGGACGAGGAAGAGCTTGAGAATGAAACATGATTGAGTTGCGATTGAGAAGAGATAGGGCAGATAGTCATTCAGGTATGGTAACATTAGGCAGTGGTAAGTCCACCAGAAGTTAAGGTGGATCTGAGGGTTCCCTGAAGGTACAAGATTTCCCCTCCTTGCAGATGATGAGGTGAAAGAGAAAATCCCAGCGATAAGGGATATTTCTGTCTCATAGAACTGTGAGCAGTGGTTTAAGGGCCCTACAAAGATCCAAGGTGTGCTTAGACAAATCAGGAAGTAGCTGGATTTGAGCACCTGCATATTCAATGGTATTGGTATCTGGCCTTCCTCATTATATCCTCTTTGGTTCTATAAAAGTAGATACGTCAGATGACAAATTGGGGCAAAGCGGGTCCTTGCTGCATGGGCCCGAGGTTTTATGGATTCTATCGATTTCAATATATACTTCTTGTGGTTTATCCAAGAGCTTTGCTAATCTGGAGTAGGCAGTTGTGGACAGGGCAGAGTTTGACACTGATTCAGATATTCCTCTAATACGTATGTTATTACGCCTGTTGCCATTTTCAGTGTCATCATGTAACAAATACAGCATATTCATTTGAGCATTGTGGCGATCTTTAATGCTTTTGTGCTCAGCAATCTTTGGAGATAGATCAGAGCAGGTAAATTGAAGTGCTGTGGTGGTGGTAGTAACATGTTACAGGGATTGTTGTATGACTAAAAATTCTGCCTTGCAGCGAGATTCCAGCCTGCCTTTACTGTGATCAAGGTCTTGCTTTGTAGGTAACATCCAGCCCAGTCTCCGGCCGAAGCGAAGGTTCTCTAAAAGTCGCTGTTCCCCCTCTGCCGCGTCCCTTCTGGCTGCCTTTCTTTTTTGAGCCCATGGATGGTCAAGAAATAATGCACAAATGTGCAGATGGAGATGGATTAACCTGGACAGGACATGGAGCTGGAGACTGTGCTGCTTATCCCTTCATTCACCAGCCACCCCCCCCCCCCCATTCACAAACATTTTTGTAAGTTTTACAGTCTACAGTTTGTAAACCCTATCAAATCCCAACCCAATTTTTCAGTCCAACATTTCAGATCTGCAAATGTTGTGACTCCAAACATTACCCCTAAAGCACACATGTAGTAGTATATGGTTACTACAACCCTTTCCTGCCCTGTACTTTTCAGAAAATAATTTGTATTTTTATTTTATTTACTGTAAGTTAGTTACCAGTGGTGACTAGCCATAGATGATTCTTTGACTGGCACATAATATATATACTTTTGGCGCTTTATACATGACAGGATGGGCTTGGCTGTCTGGGACAAATTAAATAAACCAGGATGAAGAAATTCCCATTGGTGTCTGACTGATCATGCAGTCAAGGTATGGAAGGTGCATAATACAAACAAGATACTGGTGCCAGGCTGAATATAGTCCAGATCAGAGCATCCGGCTGTCTGCGTGTAAGAAGATACACAGGAAGCTTAACAGGACTAGTGACATTTCTTTAGTATACAGATCTCTTCCTCAGCATTATAAATAAACCATCTACAACAGGACACCAGCCTTAAACAAAACTACATCCTAATAATGTCCTAAAGCCTTGGTCATCCTAGTAGAACGGCTCACAACACATCTGAGAAATCTTCCATATCCAAGTAAAAGAACAAACTGCAACTGCTACACAATATATGTAGTACTGTTGCAATAATTGAATTGTCTGCAATCTCTGTTCCTCCATTTCCATGGTATGCAACAGAAAAAAGGCACATTGCAGCTCCTACATAGAATGACTGTGTATCGTTCTACTGCACATGTGCAGGCAAAGTCAAATTCCATGCAAAGATGCAAGGCTGGTTCAGACAAAGTGTATATCCAGGGTATTTGGGGGAATTATGGCTGTGCACAGTGTATACAATAGTTAGGTATGTAACCATACTCCTTTAAACCACGCCATATACATTAAAACTTAAGCGCCTCTCATTTGAAATAATAACTTCTCTCTCACTTTTGAGACGACAGTGGGCACACAAATAAAAACAAAAAAAACACAAGCACAAGTGTCCTAACTATTTCTTGTTGGATTCCCTACTTTATAAGAAAAGCCCCTAGAGCAGCACTAGTGGGCCACGGCCGTCTGACAGGTGGCCCACAGCTCTGGCCGGTGCACTCACCAGCAGGGTCAGGAGAAGGATCCTGCTTGGGGGGGTGCACCAGCCAGAGCCGCAGACGCAGAGAAATCACGGACTCAGGAAGGTGGGCTGGGTTGCTTCCCTTGATAAAAAACCCGCCCACTCTTTCACCGCAGGCTCAGACCTGCGATGAAAGAGTGGGCGTGTTCTGGCATTATGACACATGGCTCACCGTGCATGCGTTTATTTGGTCTGCGATCTGCAAAAGGTTGGGGACCTAGAGTTTACAGCACTAAAATAAAGTCTCTAAAATGCAGTGAAAATATGCAGAGAAAGGAATTCTTAGCTTATAAACTAGTTTAGTAATTAGTAAGATTGTAGTGCATGGTGTTGGGAAGACATTGTAATTATGAAAAGCAACTGGTAAAGGTAATCTGTGACCTACAATGCTATGAGAGAATTTCAAAGGAGAAGTTCACCTAATTTACCATAATCTAATCTCTGCAATCTAGCCACAGCATGTGGAAAAGGTTGACTCCAAAAGCCTTCCTCTCCGCCTAGACAAAGAGTAGTCAGTATTAAATCCCTTTGGCTGATATGTCCTCCTCTGCAAATTACCCTGTAGTTAGAACAAAAAACACAATATCTCTACATTTAGGCCTGATTTATATTCATCTGTACCTAATGTCCGAAACGTCAGTTCTTCTTGGTCCATATCTGGTTATCTCCAGTTTGTGCCTTTACATTCACATCTGGTCTCATTACTTCGAAACTATTTTATCACAGACCATTCTCTACCAAATCATATCTGGGGAGTGTAGCTCAAATATTTTTGGAAAAAAGTGGTGATATAGGGATGGTGTGACAAATTTTTTTGTTGTTGTGCTACATCCACTGGTGGCAAGTCTTGGATCATTTGATAAAAAAAACCCTCATTGCTAAAAAAAAAAAAATCTTTGTGCATGTAAATCCAGGACAAAAAAATTAACTCAGCTTTAATCTATGTTTTCCCTGTAAAAGGCAAATGCTTCAGCTTCAATATTGTCTGGAAGGGTCAGTGTTTTTATCAACCTTTTTATATGGGGTAATCCCTGAAATATATTTCAGATCTTCGGGGAACCCCTGTTATAATAAATATTTCCACATCTCACAGTATATTTGCGTGGTGGTCAAAAGGAAAAATCCTCCTGCATTTCTGACCATTAGGAAGAATGTCACCTTTGTACATAGCCAAAATGATCACTGGTGTCAGTGATAACTGACCTGAGAGGTCCAAATTGCTCATGGCTCAAGGAACCCCCAAAAACCTCTGGAGGAAGCCTAGTCTGGTTGAGAAACACTACATGAGGAAGGTAAAAGGGTATGTCAACTTACTTTTGATAGACTGAGACTACATCTGTTCCTTTACATTTATTTTAAGGTTTCTTAAGAATATTGGCACCCAACCACACTAACCATGGAAGCAGATCTGCTGTGTCTCTTCTTCTTCCATTGGACCAACAGAACCTGTGTTAGTCCCATGGTTGATCTGTGACATCAGAGGCTGACATGGATTTCACCTTTTTGCATAAAGATAAGAAAAAATTAAAATGCTATGAAGCATAAGATTTGCAAGTTTTATTTTACATCACTGACTTGAGAGCTTTGCTTACAGGAGTATTAAGGAAAATTTGTATTATTATGTCTCCAACTACAGCATGTTGATGATTGAATAGTGTTAATGGAGCAAATTAAAGTAATCACAGAAGTCAATAATGTCATTTCAGGGATTCTGCTACCAAAATGTAATATAATAGTACTGTATTTTGATATTTTTTGTAAGATTTTATTTATACAGTATGTCTAAGGAAACTTTGCACACTGCTTTTTTTCTTTTCTCCTATACCTTTGCAGCATTTAAAATCCTTTAAAATCACAGGGGAACATTGATAGAGATTGTATAAAATATACACGTAATGTGGAAGATTTGATCTTCTTAAAATTAACCCAAATAAATTTCTCACCCATTTGAAATATTACACCAACAGCTCAATATTTCCATGGTGATAGGCAGTTAAATATTTTGCCTTAGTATGTTTCTCACCAATGTGCATTGTGCTCCACCCACATTATTTATGATCATTCCATTTTATTTTAGGATTATTTGGCAGGGGTTATTTAAATCAAACATCAACAAACTAATTTAAGAGACTTCTATAGAAAAACAAAAATAGATGAGTTAAGTGCTGGCACATATCGCACGATCCAGTTCAAATTTAAATGTCTAAAATCAAAATTGATCAAACCTCTAATATGGTCAGTAAAACCTGGCTGGATTACAAATAATTAATCAAATACAAAGGGCAGAGACTCAGTTTGTTTTCCTGGTCAGTTTGGTATTCAGACATGCTGAGCTTGGAAAACCAAGTGTTGTTTTAAAGAAAAATTCTCAATAATTGTTTTCATCTGTTTTTTCACTAACATCTTTGTGGCCACTGGCATAATGCAGACAGTGCAGGAGCCAGGGTTTCATAGTCCCTGATCCTAGAGGTATTTATATTTGTAGAAATTCTTCTGAACCCAAAAATGAATAATCAAATTTTTTTAAAAGTAGACCTAGCAATAAAATTTGCATTTGAAATCAATCGAGCAGCCTTGTCTAGGACAAGATTCTGACTACCAGGACTATTGTAGGCATTCTGTTTAGGGAGCCTGTAGAAAAGTGAAATACGTTATACAATCGTCCTGGCCCCTTCTATTTCTATTCCTAGCCAGTAGTTCCTAATATTATATTAATAGAATATATTAATTAATAATAATATGAATATTAATAATAATTAACAGGATTTATATAGCACCAACATAATACACAGCGCTGTACATTAACAATTACAAAAGAATATTTCTCTAACAGGCATATAAAAGAAAAAAAAAACAAAAGCTGGAAAACCTAAACCAGTTTATATATTAAACTTGGAATATAGTTGTAGAGTGGAATAGCTGTTAAATGCAATCCAAAACTAACTCAATGTAGTGTTGTTCTAAGAAACAGAATTGCTTCTACCAGATCCCCTTTCATAGAAGCTCTTAAATCTCACTTGATTCTTATTAGAGCTGAAAAAAGTCTTTCAAAACTGACTTGGGTGAGTGGCATTGCTGTTACTGTTCTAGCCACATCACTAATAATCTCGGGATAAACAAGGATGGCTTCTTCTACAGTTTCAATGAGCGATCATACTTTTCTAATTCTTTTGACTCTTTAAAAAAACTTCTGCTGGAATCTCTTTATTTGGACATTTTCTGGTCGTTTATCTTCTATGCATATGCCACGTCGCTGTTGAATGTTCCATTTTGTCCAAGTAGGAATCAAAGTCTAATTCTTCATTTGATGAGGATGATCCTGAGTTACCAGTGCTTAAAGCTTCATCCAGTGATGGTGTTTCAGGTAGTAATCCCTTCATGCAAACTGCTACATCATAGAGGGCCTTTATTGTAGTATTAGTCTGGTCATCGCTCAACAAAATTCGGCTCATTGGATCAACATAAATAGCAGCTAACAAAATTTGATTATCCAGTAAGAGATTCTCTCTTTTCTTCATTGAAGATACAATGCCATCAGCTCTTAACCGTCCACTTTTGTTCAGGCAATATATCAAGCTCTTCCATTTCAGGAAGAGTTTACCAGGTTTTAAATCTACAGTTTGCAAACTCCTGGTGACAGTAAAGGGGTTAGAAAGTAGATTTTCCAGTGCTTTTACTTGTGTCCACTAGTGTTGATGTTCGAATTCGGGTTGTCCCTATATTCGACCCAAATATGGCTTTTCGAATTCGGATAGACCGGACCCCAAAAACACGGGATTCAACAGCAAATATTCGCTGATTGCTCTGCTCCCTGAGGAAAGGGAAAGCCTGATGACAGCAAAGGCATCATCAGGATTTCCCTTTCCTCAGCAACTTAGGGAGCAGAGCAATCAGCGGAGCTTTATTATGCTGACAGCTCTGCTCCATTGATCGTGGAGCGATCAAGGGATCAGGAGTCGGAGTTGGCACATTTTCATCGACTCTGAATCCAGGTACCCAAAATTGTCTCCGACTCCTTGACTCGGACTCCCCAGCCCTGCTAACCACTAAACCAACCGGCTGCCCTATAGCATGGTGTAACATAAATTACAATTACAAAGTACCATCACCTCTTGAAATGTACTTTTAACATGACTTTTATTTATTCTAATTCATTCCTTCTAAAGTGTTTATATTTTCATTGATTGTTTGTCTGCTCATCAGTCATTTTTCTGGAGATGAATTATTTATCCATTATTCTACACCTTATGATATTTCACATGAAATTTTATACTGAGGATTGTGTGATTCCCTAGTTTTTGTTTTGTTTATTCATACTTTTTAATGATATTATGGGAATATGGATTATTAAAGGAAGGGCTTAATAGTAACAGTAAAAATAGGTTTGATTTCATTTAGGACCATTTTTGAAATACATTCACTTTTCAGCACTGTTCACAGTCTGCAAATGTCATTAATCAGGTACTTGGTACTAGAAGCCATTTCACAGACTGTGAGAAAATAAACAGGGCATTCAGTCCAAGCTGTTAACATCTTCAACAACAAAGACTGGAACGGGCTGAAGAAGGCTGATTAACAAAGAGTGTTAACTTTGATCTGCTAACCAAATGTACATGCCAACACAAATGAACATAGAACATGTGCATATTATCACATGCATGGAACAGTCAGATTTTGTCTGTGCTTTCATGATTTTCCAAATTGTAAAGAACAGTGATTTAGGTACATATTGATTATGGCTGTTTACTGGAAAAAATGTGGGTCATAAAATTTAGAGATTTTAGAAGTAAAACACTCTATTATCACGGGGGAAGATGCACTAGAATGTGAAATCATATGGGACAAACACTCTAATGACAGGACTTTAAGCCAAATTCAAATGATTCTACTTTTGAATCTACACTGTAGTCTACTGCAAGTCTCCGAAGTCACCCCTGTGGGCATTTATTATCTCTTTGTTCACATATTCAAGGTGCCTCTCAACAAATAAGGTCTAAAGTGCTTCACTATACTGCCACCAATAAAAGTGCCCCCATGGACAAAAGCATAATGAATTAAGAAGCATTTCTTGCTTTTTTCTGTGCTTGATCTACTGAATAACATAACAGTTGTGTTCTTTTATTATGACCGTAAGTAAACATTTGTTCAGTGTATTGAGTATTACATTTCAGTCTGCAAAAAAGCACTTAAACACCCACACAGTTTGTGGAACCTAACAATTACCCATGTAAAGCAGTGATTCTTATGAAAAAGGCCAGAGGCCACTGACCAGGAAAAAAATAACTTTATGATATGAACTTGGCATTTGCTGCTGTATGTGACCTACCTAATTTCTGCTGATAAACTTAATCTGTGCCTTACAGTTATTGTTTCTCTATGATTAAGATGAGAATTGTTCGTTCATTTTTCAAAAAAAAAACTGCAGCAATAAAGTACAGGAATTTGGAGGCGCCTGCACTCAACTGCTACCTCCCAATTTTTCCGATAACGACTGTCCTGACTGCAAACATCAGAAAGTGCCTAAACATGCTTCCTCTTGCACATTCTTATTGTCAAGTGAACTGCAGATCATAGTGATAGGCTATAAGGTTTAGCTGCAAACTCCAACACTATGCTAATACTTATCTATAACAGAGAGGTTTAGGAAGCTGCTGCCTGCTTGCAGTTTCTATTACACTGGTCAACAAACATTTTCTTGCCTACTAGATTAAAGTCATTTTAGGATATGTTTGATGCTTAGATTCTAAATATGGTTTTGCTAGATTGGCTCTAGTTTTTTAAATAATCTCAATATTAACAACCTTATAGAAAACTAATAAAACATGAAAAAAAACAAAAATTAAACTAGATATGCCTACGTAGACAAAATTAAAATTTTAAAATACTTAATGTCAACATATTCTATATTCAGTATATTTACAGAACTAATCACAGAGAAGTAATTGAAAAACTCAGTTTGTATGATTTCCTTTTATGCTGATGATCAGGACAATCACGTTGAAGGCTCCAGCAGTAGTCTGCCATCATGTGTCTATCCCACCTGCCCTGCAACCTATATTCCATCCTCCTTGTCCCGGATCTGCCACAACTGTGGAGAAATAGACCCTCTGTGCAATCTGCACGTTTGACAGCGTTCACCAGAGCACCCTGCAAGGAGTGAAGGACGTTGGTGCGGACGGCACCCAGGTTGCGGCCCTCAGACACACTCGTGCAGACAGCAGCTGACTGCAGATAGAACCAAAGTATAAAACCAAATTGCTAGACAATCTCAAAAACCAGAACAGGACTAGGTCAGGGCAGGCGGCGAACAATCAAAGTAGGAACAAGCCAGAGTCAGAACCAGGGAATCAGCACTCGGAAATAGTCACAAGCTGGAGCCTCAGGTAAACGCAGCTATTGCAAAGGCAAAGAGTGTCGGTCTGAACACAGCTTATATAGTGAGGCTAATGGCAGGGCGGGGACTGGATGAGCAGGTGCAGATAAATCAGCTGGAAAGGTTCGGCGACACCTCTAACTCCAGAGCCCGGACTGAACAGCTAGAAGCAAGGTAAGGGAACCAACTGCTGCTGATCTGACATATGTCTGGTGAACAACAAATACCAGATCAGCTGTGCTGCTGATCTGTGACAACCTTTATATCTTGATGGAACCTCTCCTCTTGTTACCCAAAGAAATCACCAAGGTTTTCTGGAAATTTTTTCAAATGGCTATAAAGTTAGTGTACCTTTATGCTCATAGTAGCACACAAATTTTTAATTTTTGTTTTCCATTTTTCCACTGACGTAGACACGCTACACAAGTTTTGCATACCATATGGGGAGCCCAATACTTATCTTGGTCCCCCAGTTTAATACCAAAATATGCAAGATATGCTTGTTTCACATATTCTGTGATGATTCTTCTCTGTTTTTGCTGAGAATATTCACCACAAATGTAGCAAAATACATTAGGGTCATTCAAACAACTTCTTGAAGAACTCATATTTCTGTAAAAAAAAGAAAATGTATGAACAAAACGAAGGCAAATTAAAGTTTCATGAAAATAATGCTACAGTTATTATATAAAATGCAAAACATCGGTGTAATGGTGTAATTTATAATAATAAATATTTATAATAATATGCTGTGTTAACATCGTCTATTCCAATTCCTGTATCACTGGGGCCAATTCAATGAAACTGATGTAATGTCTGCATTCAGCAGACTTGAAATACACTAAATATATTAAAAAATCCTTGGCAGATGAAAACATTTTTTTTTTTGTTGACCTGTGTTATTTGTTGCATTGGTTATCAAGCCATACGACAAAAGCCTGTTATTAAATGCGTAATGTCAAACAAAGTAAAAGATACGTCATTATATTGACATTTACATTACTTTCATCTCAGTGGTCACAACATGAGCTATCCTACCCCCAAAGTAACAATCATCTGCCCTCATAAATTAAGCAAAGTCATTTATTAAAATACACATGTGTTAAAAGACAGTTAAAAGCTACAGAAAAGTGAATTTTGTCTTTAAACCTAAATAATACAAGGATGTATACATATGCTGTTTTTGTTATTACAAGCTGAATTGGACCCTGATTGTTTTATAGATCTGTTCCCAGTGAATGGGGATACATTTCTATGACAAATTATCCCCATTTGTCATAGATGTAGCACCATTTTCAGATATGTTCCCAGTAAGGGATATTTTTTTATAGACTGTTAAGGTGTAACACCATTTAGAGACCTGATTGCAGAAAATAAGGACATGCGCTAACTCACCCTTTATAGACTTCTTGGACTAAATTAAAACACTGCACAATGATTTTGCTACTGGCAATAACACATGTGATTTGATATCGAGTGTGCTGATTCCAAATCTGAACTCAAAAATTTACTATCACATACAGATTTTAAGTTATAGACATGCTAAAGCTGTTCAAATGGTCAGTAACTGGGTAAGGTATTTTTACATGGGAACATTATAACAGTTGCAGCTACTACTATGCCTGTTGCCGCCTCAGCTGATTAACGGCCCCTGGTGGCATGGATGTTCCAGCAGCAGTTTGGCAAGTCTGGGCAAGTCAGTGAGCTGACGCCAGAAATAGGTATATAATAATATATATATGTATATAGGACGAGTTGGACCAAGGGCTTGTCTCTAGTGCAAAACCATCTTATTGGATAGTACAGCTATGACATAGTGAGTATGTTTTGAGCTAAAGATGAGTAGGTGCAGCTGTGTTAATAAACCAGAAAATTTTTGCTACATTTGTGGCAAATATACCTTGTGTGATCAACACAAGAACCTAACCAAGAGGGTGAGATTTGCTTACAAGTATTACTTTAGATGTGAAATTGGAGATCAGGATAAAAGCTGGGCATCTCATATCTGCTGTCAGGTGTGTTACATTGGCATACCAAAATGGTTGAATGGGAAAAGGAATAAAATGCTCTTTGCTGTGCCTATGGTTTGGCATGAGCCAAAAAGCCATCACTCGGACTGCTACTTCTGTATGAGTAAAATTGCTAGGTTTTCGAAGAAGGCTAAGTCAAAAGTCATGTCGGATGAGGAACAAGAGGATGATGTTGAAGTTAATGAATGTTATGAACCCCATTTTAAAGAGGGTAGGCCACATTTTTTATGACAATCAGATTTAGATGATCTAGTAAGGGACCTGTTTTTGTCAAAAGAGAAGTCTGAACTGTTAAGCCTCCCGAATTAAAGAAGTGCAATTTGCTACAAAAAGGAACAACAACTTTACACTTTCATGATCGTCACACAAAGTTCGCAGGTTATTACAAGCTGGAAAACGACATTTGCTTCTGTACCGACAAGAGTGTTCTGATGGTGGAGTTAAGTTGCGAATACATACCAGAGCAGTGGAGATTGTTCATAGACTCGAGCAAAGCAAGTTTGAAAGCTGTATTGCTGCATAAAAGTAAGGAAAAAGCTTCTGTTTCTCTTGCTCATGCCGAGGGAATGAAAGAGACATACAAATCCATGGAGATCATTTTGAAATTGATTAACTATTGAGAACACAAGTGGAACGTTTGCGGGGACCTGAAGGTGGTGGCACGCCTTCTTGGCCTGCAATTGGGATATACAAAATATTTGTGCTTTCTGTGCCTGTAGAACAGTCGTGATGACAGCAACCATTACAAATTGTAAGAATGCCCACCCAGACCTGAACACACTGTTGGCCAGTACAACGTAAAGCATAAATCACTCATTGATCCACAGAAAGTTTACATTCCGCCACTTGAAATTGAATTAATTTGAATTAATTAAAAACGTTGTCGTTGCAATGAATCGTGATGGTATGGGTTTTCAGTATCTGAAGGACAAGTTTGGAAACGTATAACAGATGCTAAACTAAAAGCAGGCATTTTTGTTGGTCCCCAAGTCTGCAATTTGATGCATTCAGAGACAAACTCAACCCACTTTAACTTGCTGCTTGCGATTCATTTGTGCATGTTGCACAAAATTTTCTGGGCAACCAGCAAGTTGAAAACCAAGCTGAACTCGTGAATAACTGTTATGGAAACAAGATATCAAGGCTGGTGCAACCCCAACATGATGGGCGACTACTGCTGGTTTCTGCAATGGGAGACAATGGAGAGCCGGAGTGTGTTGAACAAGGACTCAGGTGATTTATGTGGAACTGTATATGTTGTTGCTACATAAAACTATGGTTTTGTACCATGTGTCATGGACCTATGAGGCAAAAGTTAGTTATGTATAGAAATTACATAGTAACTGCGGAATGAGAGAATGTAGCTAATCGCGTCTATACGCGTAATTAAACTTAAGATCCTGACGTCCTAGGCAGAACCAGACTTCACATTTAGATTCAGTGCACTGGATTTAGTATAGGACACATGGCTAGACCAAGTAGCAGACAATATTTATTTTTTTGTGATGCAATAATACAAACAGCAGATGCTAGTTAACCTTTGGGGAACAGCTAAAGGTCTTCTCTTTACCACAGCTCCACTGAAATCCTCTGAGCTGATATTGTCTTCAGTACTGGCTGTACCTGCACAGTCCTACTAGAATTTATAGGATCATTCCCAGGGAGTCTCCCTTGTGATGTGAAGAATAATGTGGAGAATTTCAGCTTAAGAGGAAGAAATCAAAGCCATGGCTTTGAGCAAACCATGGTTGTCTTTCTGTGGTAAGTAAGCGGCACGGTGTAGTGGTTAAAAATCAGTTATCATACTCCTAAATTTTGCCTTAAGACCTTGTAACAAGAAAAGATTTATTGCCTTTTAAATTACCTTTTCAATTCATATATTATTCTGTAGATTGTAGTGTCTACCTTTATTATTTACTTTGCTATCTAACAATTCTGATTCCCTTCCGTGAATAACAAACATTTTTTATGCATGGATGCCAAGATAATTTTCAAACTTTCAAACACTTATACTTCACAGGACTTACTTTTAAGGTTTACAGGATAATTTATCAACATTTACAATTTGGCTTGTGCACCAAAGTTTAGAAAAAAGGACTATTGATTTTTCAGAGGTAAACCAAAGGACATTTTACTGCTCAAGGCTAGGAATGTATAGTGTATTTTTGACAATGAATATTTTGAGTTAGTATTGTTGGGTTTGCCCTAAACCACTATTAAAGTTTTTTTTTAATACGAAAATAAATTTGAGATCACCTTTTTTTTTAAAACAGTCCCAAAAGTCTTTCCTTTATAAAGTATGTGTCACGGCTCCACAGGGCCAAGTGGTGGACCCACTGAGTCACCTACCCAGTGCGTGGAGACGTGCACGGGGCGCAGGGTCCAATGGAGATGTGTGACCGGGGTTGTTCCGGAGTGGGAAGCAGAAGTAACGGACCTGAGGGAAGCTTCGGTGGCATCTTGTGTCGGACACATTCGGTACATGTGGCATGAAGTACTTCACATCTTGTTTCAGATCCAGCCACCAGTACCTACGGCTAATCAGTTCAAAAGTCCTCCATTGCCGGCCTTTTTCAACAAGGGTCTTTCCTGACGGAATTCGAACCAGCTGGACTGGGGCTGTGAGCACAATTAAAGCCTGATGTATGATGAAGGCTGGTTCCACTTCAGGATTCTCCTTTTCGAAGGAACAAGAAAGGGCGTCTGTCTTTACATTTTTAGAACCCGGTCAGTAAATGATTAGGAAGTTGAATCCTGAGAAAAACAGAGCCCAACGGGCTTGACGGGGGTTTAAACATTGTGCCATCTGAAGATATTGTAAGTTCTTGTGATCGGTGAAAATAGTCACAGGTTTGTGAACTCCCTCCTGGAAATGGCCCAATTCTTCTTTATTTCTTCATATTTCTTTGAAAAAAACTCCTAAGTTTGCGGGAAGCATTCTTCTGAGACAGAACGGCACCAACCCCAACAAAGGAGGCATCCACCCCCACGAAAAAGGGCTGAGAAGTGTCCGGGCACACCAACGCAGGAGCAGAAGCAAAAGCTTTTTTTAATATTTGAAAGGCCTGGAGAGCCTCGGGTGACCAGGCTTTAAAATTGCTCACTTTCTTTGTCATAGAAGTAATGGGTGAGGAGTATTTTTGGATGAACTGTCTATAGTAATTGGCGAAGCCAAGGAACCTCTGGATCAGTTTTAGCCCAAAGGGTCGTGACCAGTTTAGAACAGCCTTAAGTTTGGCAGGGTCCATCCGCAAACCCTCAGCAGACACAATATAGCCCAGGAACAGGACTTCAGGGCACTCAAAGAGGCATTTCTCTGCCTTAGCATACAGTCTGTTTTGTCGAAGCCATTGCAGGACTGTTTTGACATGGTCTCGATGAGAAAAGAAGTCCCTAGAATACACCAGGATATCATCCAAATAGACAATCACATAGTCATATAGTAAGTTTGGAAGACATCATTCATGAAATCTTGGAATACTGCAGGGGCATTGCAGAGTCCGAAGGGCATAACCAGATATTCATAGTAGCCATCTCAGGTATTAAAGACTGTCTTCCATTTGTTGCCCTTGCGGATGCAAATAAATTGTAGGCACCCCGCAAATCAAGCTTGTTGAAGACAGATGCCTCCTTGAGACGGTCAAATAATTCAGAGATCAGAGGCAAGGGATACTTTTTTTTTTAGATTGTTTTTTTATTGAGAATTTTTCAACAGAATTACAAAACAGGATTACAAAACAGGTAACAGTGGATCTTGACCATGGAAACATTAGTACACTATACACTTAGTCAATAAACCGTATATGAATACAGAAAAATCTACAACAAAAATTATGAAAAATATAAATACAGTAGAATGAGTGCAAATTTTCTGAGAAGCAAACTAAAAGAACCAAAGGGACTGGGGAAGGGGTAGGAGGAAGGAGTGTGACTACATCCTAAGTCAATAAGACTCTGGGTATGAACTGGACAATCGAGCATAATATTGGTCCCCGGCTTCCCGCGTTTTTTCATAATTATCCATGGTGTTTCTAAGGAGAGCGGTAAGGTAATCCATAAGTCGCAGTTCCTGAATTCTCTTATATAGGTCCTCCATAGCCGGGAGTAGAGTAGCCTTCCATTTCGTAGGGATCAGTGTCCATAAGGCTACCAAAATATGTGATACCAGTTTGTGAGCAAACTTGGGTAGCATCTTGAGTGGTTGACCCAAAAGGTGGGTCAGAGGATCTAGAGATACCTGCATCTGAACCACCTCTGAAAGCAATGAGTTAACTCAAGACCAATAGCTTTTAATTATAGGTCAGGACCAGAAGATGTGCTCCAAAGTGCCTTGGGGGTCCCTGCAACACCAACAGTTAGGGTCAGTACCCAGGAAAAGCCGCTGGAGTACAACTGGGGTATGGTACCACCTCAGGATGATTTTATATAGGTTTTCCTTATATAATATACAAATGGAAGGGATCCTTTTTTTTTGACGGTGATGTTGTTCAGACCCCTATATTCAATGCAGGGTCGTAAGGATCCATCCTTTTTCTGGACGAAGAAGAATCCAGCCCCTCCTGGGGAGGAAGATTTATGAATGAAGCCCCTCTCCAATATCTCTTGGATGTTTTGGGACATGGCTTTAGTCTCTGGAATAGAGAGAGGGTAAATTCTGCCACCAGGAGGAGAGGCACCAGGAAGGTGGTCGATAGCGCAATCATAACGTCAATGTGGTGGTAGAGTCTCAGCCTGCTTTTTGCAGAAAACATTCTGAAAATCCCAGTATTGTTTGGGTAGCCCTGGGACGGGGCATGTGGTGGTGGAGCAAACCTGCTGGACAGGGAGGATTTGACAAAGGCACTTCTAAAAGCATGTGCTGCTCCATGAGAGTATGCCTCCAGAGCCCCATTCAATGATGGGGGCATGTTTGTGTAAACAAGGTAACCCCAACAAAACAGGGTGAATAATCTTGAGCACCACCAAAAATGAAATGGCCTCAGTAAGCAGGGCCCCAAGATTCATGGCGAATCCGTAAGGCAGTGCCATTCACCACAGAGACCAACAATGGCTTGGATAGGGGCACCACAGGAATATTATAATCAGAAACTAACTGTAGATTGATGAAATTCCCAGCGGCACCAGAGTCCTAAAAGACTTGGGTCTAGAAATGGTGGAGGGGGGAGTGGTAGTAGGTTTGCCCAGGAAGCCCTCTCCCTATTTACCTAGGCACTAGTGTTTGGGGCCTTCAAGGGACAATTGTGTTTGAAGTGGCCCTCCCCCATGCAGTACAAGCAGAGATTCTGGTGTTCCAGAAGTTCCAGAGCTGCAATTCAAACTGGATTTGGCATTGGTTCACAACAAGGGTAGTCAGGAAACAGGCAAAAGGTCAGGACAGGCAGCAAACAAGAGTCGTCAGGAAATAAGCCAGGGTCGGTGCACGGAGAACACTGGAACAGTACGTAGGAACTGGAGCAGTAGAAACCTGGGAGTAGAACCACAAGGAACTCCTTTGTCCAGGCAACTTCCTGTAGGTCATGTGAGCGGCAGACACCAATCCCACTAGCAGAGAGAGTGCTGGTGATGAGTCTCAGGTGTTATTCAGATGCCTGCCAGCAGATGGAGGGCATCTGCAAAATACCCAGGTTCTCTGAGACAAGGGAGCAGCTGACAGAGAATCACCTAACCTGGACTAAGAAGTATGAAGAGAGTTGGATCCAGAGGCAGAGATGGGGCTGGCAGCAGTGGCCTGCAAGGAGGGTGAGCCAAAAGGAGGAACAGATGACCTAGGCCTGCGGGGATCTGTGACAGTATGTGAAATCAGTAGTCCACCATCTCTTCCTTTTAATAAATTGCTGACATGCCTCCATTCTATTAACTATGGCCTGCAGTCCAGTACAAGGTGCAGGTGGAAAAGTGTTCCAGTTACAATAATATATGAAAGTTTAGATCTTCAACAAATAATTAATTGTACAAATAATTTCTGCCGTGGTGACAGGAAGAGAGAAGATTCTCTCCAACAAGGGCACAAATCATAGTGAAATTCCAGAACTGGCTCCAGCTTTTTCACACTGCTTGTGCCAAATCCTAAAGGAGAATCTTGACTAGATTTGTTTTAATAAATTTTTATTCAAATTTTCAGATTTTAACAATACAAGTAATAAACAACGTTACAGAACAGACAAAAAGAAAATCAAAAGAAAAACAAGTACATAAAAACATACATAAAATAACAGCAGTCATCTTTTCTATTATCATGATATCCGTGACTCTAGCAATGACAGCTGCAAAACTCAAGGAGGGTTTCCTCCAGACAGAAGCACCATTCTGGTTGCTAGAAATATATGGGAAATCAGTTTGTTGGTATGTTTATGAACTACAGAGACAGTTCTATGTAAGAACGCCTTCCATGGATATATGCAAATATATGCATATGGTAATTTGCAAGACAGTGCGTAGACTGTGCGTAGGTGATTATACACCTGAATCCACAGTCACATGACCACTGGACATTCCCACCATATATGGAGGAAAGTGCCCTTGGCCCTGCAACCCCTGAAACACTTAGGAGAACAAATTTGGCAATCCTAACCGGAACGATATACCAGTGGAACAGCAATTTATATGCATTTTCTTGAGAAAAAACATTCAAGGAGCAAGATGAACCCACTAGCCAGATTGCTTCTCAATCTGCCACTGGGAGGGTGGACCCCAGGTCAAATTCCCATTGAGCCTGATATGTCAAAGCGTGGGGCTTAGCTTTTTTTGAAAGCGCTATAAAAGTAAGACACCAAGCCTGCTGACTGAGGGTTTTTCAGACAGCTGGATTCAAGGGCTGACAAACTCAAGGGGTTACCTTTGTAATCTCTCAGTAATTACCTAATGTAGTGTCTTATCTGCCATTAACGGAAAAGTTACCTCTAAGGGAGGGACCAGTGTTTTTTCAGATACCCAAAGGACCCAAAGGAGAAAAAGGTAGGTAGATCATAAACATACCCAACTGGTCTATTTGCCTACTATGCAAATGCCTGAGGGTTGTCAACACCCAGAGCAAACAGAGAACAATGTTATACTCCCAATAATGGGGTGTGGGGAAAAATCAAACCAGCAGAGCTCTTCGTCCTATCCCTAATACGAACTACAAAAGATAAAGTGGGATCATCTATTAGTGGTCTAGACTTCTGGAGCTCAAAGTCGGCATTGAGGGGAACTCAGCTTCAAAAAATTGAGCCCAGATAGGCAGGTCCCTAGTGTGGTGAAGATCCATCAAAGGAGCAAAATGGGCAGCCATAAAATATTTATGGATATTAGGGAAAGTTGGGGAGATACAGCATTCTCTCCAGAAGTCTCGGTTTACGCAGTTGCCAGATAAAATTCTGTATTTTCAGTTGCTCCAGATGAAGAACAAGGGCCGGAACTGGAACTGGCAAAAAATATATAGCAGCTTGGGCAAATATGCCATTTTGCCTGCGTGTATTTTACCTATCCAGGAAATGGGGAAAATATGCCATTTCAGTAGCAGTGCGGAAAGTTCCTTAAATAAAGGAGGATAATTCACCTGATACAGGGAAGGTAATTTTGAGGGAATGTTGACTCCCAAATACAAAATAACATTCACCAAACAAAAAAAGTTGAGTTTCAGTGACAAAACAACCGGATCTGGCAAAGATATATTGAGGGCTTTTGATTTGGCTTTATTGAACGCAAGTCAAGCGAATTGGGCAAATGCTGCCAGTATGGAGCATAAGTTAGGGATTGACACCACCAGGAAAGTCACTGACAAAAGTACATCATCTGCAAATAACATGATTTTATGCTCCATGTTGTCCACCCCTTATGTCCGGATTAGCCTGAATGGCCGCCGCCAGGGGTTCCACGGGCAACAAATGCAGAATGGGTGACAAAGGACACCCTTGTCTAGTAACCTTGAGTATGGGGAAGGAAAGGGATTCAAACTCCATATATTTTACTGTAGCAGAAGGGGAAGCATAAAAAGCTGATACCCAGTTGATAAACTCGGGACCGAACCCCTATTGCTTGAGTACAAAAAACAAGTAAGGCCAGGACACCGAATCAAAAGCGATCCTAATATCCAATGATAGTAACATAAAGTGAGTCTGGTGAGAACTGGCAAAATGCAGGACTTGTACCACTGTGCAGACATTGTCCCCAGCCTGGTGGCAAGCCCATCAGATCTCTATGAATCAGGGAGCCTAGAAATACTTTACTATTACTATAGTAAAGTATACTAATACTATTGGCTTAAATTTTGGCCAATATCTTATCTTATTCAATGGAGAAATTGGCCTATAGTTCCCCCAAGAATTTAGGTCAGAGGAAGGTTTAGGCAACATGACAATAGAGGCCTTAAGGGCCTCTGGAAAAAACATAGAGCCTTCCTTAAAAGTTTTTTTGGAGCATCTCCAAATAGGGTGTAATAATGTCTATCATTTTCTTTCCGTCAGGCCCAGGGCATTTATCCGAACTTAGGGATTTAATTGCCAAACGGATTTCTGACTCCGAAATATCATCCTGCAAAGCTTCTAAATAGGCTTCAGGAATTTGCGGCAACCTAGAGGATTCAAAAAATTTAGTTGCCAAAGTCTCTTTAAACTGAGGAAGAGAGGAATAAAGTTGTGAGAGTTTCGACTAAAATTCCTGAAGAATGTCTTTGGGATTGCTAGTGAAATGTCCAGTTGTCATACGTAAAGAGATGGGGAATGTTTAGTTGTCAAACACCGGAGTCGTTTAGCTAGCATTGGGCCCAGTTTTATGACTACACTGGTAAAATTTTTTGCCACCTAGACTGCCGTTCTACTGTCTGGGACAGACTCAAATTGAGTTCAGACTAAATCTTAGACAGAGTTGCTTTTGTAGCGACACTAGGGGCCAATTTATAAAGGTGAACAGCCCTATCATAAGCCGCCTCCAACGTTACCTGAAGCTGGGAACATTCTTTACTATGAGCCCAAGCTATTTGTATCAAACAGTCCCTCAACACCGACTTATATGTCTCCCACAACACCATTGAAGAAGACACTGACCCAAAGTTCAAAGCAAAAAACTTCCAAGAGGCATCCTCTAATTTTTGGTGCACCTCATCATAAGACAGTAGAGAGTCATCTCATGACCAGTTTCTAGAGCTGGGATGTGAGATAAATGATTTGCACGTGATCACCACCAGGTCATGATCAGACCAGGGTACTGCCGGGATGCGAACCTTGAGGAGGTGCAAAAGTAAGGAATGTGGAGTTCAAACATGATCCATATGAGAAAAGGTATCATGGGGAGCAGAGTAAAAGGTATAATCAGAGGTAAGTGGATGAAGCTCCTCCCACAAATCCACAAGGCCCACATTCTTAAAAATCTGCAAAATTGCCGAGCAATCTGGCAAACCCGAGCCGGAGGACCTGGAAGATTTATCCAGCTTAGGTTTAGGAGCAAAGTTAGAGTTGCCACAACAAATCAACGTGCCTTTAATATAAGGGCTGATCCCACTAAACATTCTACGAATAAAGGATGCCTGTAGGGAGTTAGGTGCATAATACGACAGTAATGTAATCTCAGAATCCTGCAGGGTGCCCTGTAAAAGCAGAAATCTACCCTCAGAAACCGCATATTGAGTGTTGCCAACAAATGGGGTTTGTTTATGGAAAGCTATCAGCACTCCCTGATGTTTGATAGGGGTTGAAGAAAACAAAACTGCAGGTATTTAACATGCATAACTTTAGGACATGAAGTAAATGAAAAATGCATTTCTCGTATACAGACAATGTTTATGCTTGAGTTATGTAAGTGATTAAATACCATCTTTCTGTTTGTGGGGGAATTAAGGCCCTGGGTATTCAAAGAAAGGAGTTTCAAAGCCATAAATTCTGTAAAAGACACTTAGCTGACATTAGTATCTCATATATAAGCCAAAAAACATGGGCTGTTTGGATATTAAAGACACACATATAAAAAAAAAACACATAAGGAAACAAGAGTACAAAATAAGAAGCTCCCAGACCTTGAGAGACCTTGGAGAACCATGGAAATACTTCCAAGTAGGTTAAGAAAACAGTACCGCCAACCTTGCATCACCAGTGAGGAGGCAACATCTTCATGAAGGTACATGTGTCACACATCGTGTCATACCGGCACTATGCTGAAAGAACCGTCTGCAAAAATGCCAAAAACCAACAGTAAATGGGCCAGATCCTAAAATATCCCCAAAATATCAAACATTGCATAAAAACCATATATGAAAGATACATGGACCCCGGATTGGCCCAGAGCAAAAATTAGGTAAGGAGAGGAAGACTGGAAGACTTGGGAGCCCAGTTTCGCCAAAGTTTGAGAGCGATGGGGAACCAAAGAAGAGGTTGCAGAACTCTGGTCAATAGCTTCTGAGAGTGGGCCGCATGGAGATCCCTGCAATGAAGAAGCCTTACTCTGAGATAGCAAAGGTAAGTCCAACGCCACCAAGCATTTGGAAGCCTTGTCTGGGGTGCGGATTTGGTGTAACTGACATTGGAAATTGGAAAGAGAAATGCCATTGGTTGACAGAATCCCAAAGAAAGGGCAGAAGACTCGCCTTTTGGCCAGGGTAGAAGGGGCCAAATCTAAAGATGGTGTACTCCACATTTTGAAAGGATAGGTTTGCAGAATTATGTGTTTTAAGCATGATACTATCCTTGGTGAGAAAAAATGCATCTTAACCACTAGATCCCATGGGGAGCCATCTGGTCATTTAGGGCCTAGAAATCTATAGACTCTGTCTATTTTCAAACGCTCCAATGGCGTTTCAAGAATCAATTCCTGGAATAAGGCTGTTACATACCCTGGTAGGTCGACAATGGCCTCTGGTATGCCCCGTATCCGGAGATTACATCTGGAGGCCCTATTTTCCTGATACTCCAACTGCTTTTTAGGGAAAGCTATTTCCCTGTGTGTCTTTTCCAAATCATGGTCCAAGCTCTCCAGGACTGTGGTGGCAACATCCATCCTGGACTCCAAGAAAGCTGTACGCTGCCCAATTTCCTTCAGGTCACGGCGCAGCTCCTTGGTAATGGAAGCAGAGGCTGTAGTAAGCTCTTCTCTGATCATGGCTCACATTTGCTTAAGAAGAATGGGATCAGTATCCCCCACCTTCTCGCTAAGTTGCCGCTGACCGCAATCTAGGCTGTCTCCTGATTCCAGCAAGAAAGCCGAGGAGGAACTTCTTCGCATGTGAGGAGCAGGCCCTATTTTGGATGAAGAGGCCGCACCCCGTGAGGAGCCCAGAGCCGTGGAATGGCGCTTGTGTTTCTGCCAAGGACCCATCGAAACGGTGTCCAGGGCAGTCCTAGATTTAGGGAGGTAAGTAATGGATGGTGGAGCTGTAGATTATCAAGGTAAATAGCGCAGAGGACCCAATGATGTGCGGAGCTACCACGGCCATCTTGCTGAGGCCCTCATCTTGACTGGATTTGTACCCTAAGCTGGATTTCCTCATCCTTGTTCATGCATTAGAGCCTGATAGATCTCCAAGTCCTCAAAAATGTTGGACTCCACTGAATACAGAGAGTTGTGGGGCAAGGGGGGCAGACTAGCACTGCCAAAAAAATGTCCAGATGGACCAGCCAATCCCGACATTGCACTTCAGTCAGGTACTCACTATAGCTTATTGACAGACTGATTACAGGCTCTGTCCATTTAGGGCATGCCATCTTTTTTACAGGACCCTGCAAGACAGGATCAAAACTACTTCTGCTTTTTATTCCATGGGAAACCAAAAATACCTGTTGTTAGTATTGAAGTTGTCCTCTTAAACAGGACTTGTACTTGTGTATAGGGCAAGACTCTGTGACCAAACAATACTATAATATACTAGTGATCATTTAATATGGGTCTGTCTGAGAGATGAAAGGGAGTTTGCAAATCATTTGTCTAGCATTTCATGAGTTGTAGGGCATTTTGGTAAATCTGGAAATCACGTTATCCTGTCATTGTATTCTTTCCTGGAAAAAGGGTTCTAAAACACATATCAGTGCTTGTAACAAACATTTGTTTTGTAAGCATTACCAATGAGTTAATAAAAGTAGCCCACGAATTGTAAGGCTATTCCTATGCCCTCCCCCCACCTTTTTCTTCGTTTTCAAACTTCCAAACTCAGCAACCCTGCTGCATCTACATATGAAACTGTTCTGGTCCCTCCATTCACAGTGAAGGTGCCACCAGTTCTACATAAGTCCTCATAATAGGTTGGCAAAGTCTAAATAAAATATTTTTATGTTCTAATGTTTAAATGTCCTAATATTGTATGAAATAAATAATGGTTTTCCTGCCCCCAAGCCATAATATCGCACTGGGAAAAATAAGTAAGCCTTTGCATTCATGTTCCATAAATCTGGTAACCCTATTTCTCTCTCCCTATACTTCCACATTGGGGTAACAAAAAGATCAGATGGTATTCCACCCATACAAAGTTTACCCAACAATCTCCTTTTTTTTAGTTGATTTAAGGTTGGAAAAAGTAAGCATTTTCTTTTTCAGGTGGTGTGGTTTGGGGTTATATGTTTAGTTATGTATATGTATATATAATATGTTATGCATATGTATGTAATATGTCTTTTTTTTGTTTTAATTTTGTGATATGATAATAAGGCTTTTTTTTACTGCAATGCTTAGAAAAGTCTGTTTTTTAAGGGGAAGTATTTTTGCAATACATTTTAAAAAAGATATTAAAGATAAGTTTTCTTGTTTGGGAATGCTTTCCTTGAATTGACTTTGCTGCAAGGCGCCCCTTATTTGAAATTTATTCAGCAGTGATATTTTAGGGTTTTAAGTTCTTTTAGGAGTTTCTTGATTTTTTGTTCAAAATGCACTATTCAATTGTTACTATTTCTTATATGAGCTGCCTTTTGTTTGTTTGGCAGAAATAGTTGTGGAAATTACCAGCAAAAAACAGTTTTACATCAGAGAGAACAGGTACAGCCTCAGCAACATTTTGGCTAATCTGTTACCTATAATTATAATCTTCAATAGAATTCCTGCAAAGTTTAGGTTTGATGAATTTTAAACAGGATTTACTTAACTTTAGTGAATTAAAGCAGGGCAGAGGTGCTCATCTCCACAGGGCTCACTGGCAGTGTCAGACTTCTATTTTATTTTATGGCTGGTCATAATGTTTAAAAATTAACAAATAATTATCTAAAGGCAATTAAACAATTATTTTTACCTTTTCAGTAAGACTGTACTATGTATGGCATCGCCTATCTTTGCCATCTTTTCTCAGATCATTTTGGCATCTGCTATCTCAGATAAAGTGGGCTTATCCATTTTGCCTCCAACCTGACCTTAGATTATCACATCCTTCCTCTCCCTGGTTTTTTTTTTATCAAATCTGGAAGCTGTGACCTGCTGCAATGTTTCCAGTGTCATCCACTGACTTTGTCTGCACACTGGGTATCTTAGACTTGTATGAAGCCATTTTCTGAGGCTAAAGATACTTGGGAAATGGCTCAGTGAAAGTCTACAGTGAACCCATGTTCAGAAGAAGCCACGGGCATAAAAGATCAAGCCCAGAGAATGGAAACATTGGGGCAGGCCACTACTTTCATGTTCACATAGGTAGCTGTGGTGGGAGTGATATTTTAGGTCAGGAGGGGGCATGGAAGGCAGAATAATTATGCTTCACCTAGAAATGAAAAGAATGAAGAGAAATTTTGAAACATACAGTATTTTTTGATAATATTTTTTTACAATATACTAAAGTGAACAATATTGGTTTATTTTGTATTTCTTTGTAATCTTAAAAGTTCGACAGTTTCCCCTTCATGTATTTTAAATGTGCTATAATTCTGTATAACAATTAATTATAGTAACTAATTGTAAATACACTGCCCCTGATTCATCAAGCAGAATCGGATTATCGCTCGCGCATTCGTATTCGCGATCCGAAATCGTACGCCATCGCGCTATTCAGCAACTGGAAAAGCTTGCGGCCGGAGCCGCGCATCTCCGGCAGCTTTACACTGGCGAGCTTGCATTAAAAGTCACTGTTCCCCTAAATTAATTGCTATGATCTCACCATTGAGCTTAACAGATCCTCCTTAATCGCGCAGCTGAAATCTAATCGCCTTAATTGGCAGATTTGCGATCCCTATTGCTTATTATTGTGAATGCAGGAATACGGCTGGCAGTGAGGCGAGTGTACGCGCACACTCGAGTCCGGACCGCGGTAAACCGCGATCGATGGCCGCGCGTACTTTCGCGCTTCCAGCGAGCGCGGATTTTGTTGATGAATCAGGGGCACTGTATATATTCTATTAGAAAATGCATTATGTGGCTGCATGTAAATGTAAATGCTCCCTTAAGTAAACACATGAGTGCATGAACTTTGGACAAAACATAAACTCACAAACATTTATTAGGACCTAAATGATCAAGCTCTTTTCAGCGTCTTAGTTTCAGCCATGACATTATAAATCTAGAGGCTGACACATTTATGACATAATCGGAAAAGTACAATACAGTTTTTTTAAGCTCTATAGCTAATATTGTTGTTCCTATGTATAAATTTATTTTTTCGGCTTTAAAGACATAGGAAAATGTATGTCCAAAAATTTTGTTCAAGATATTATGTTGGCACATGTATGGATTGTTTTTCTAGTTTTCCCATATCATACACAAGCCTATTTCAGAGGATGACATAACAGTGTCCATATTATTGTGCATATGTAGTACCCTATATTATTTTAGAATATTGAAACATAATTTCTAATCTGCTCTATTTGAAATATTTCCACTATTGCCTTAAAGTATCACTATATCTTTAGCCTTTTTGAAGAAGTTCACAACAGATGATATTATGTTTAACACGATAGGACGATCACACGATATTAGATAACCTGCAAGCACAATCCAATGACATGGACTTATCAGTTGGATCAGAGGATTCAGCAAACAAACAGGAAGTTCAGAATTTCCAAGGTCCATGGAAGCTTCTTTATTTAGGACAGGCAAGGATAGGGCAGGAAGGCATCAATATGTTCTTGGATAAGGTCCCCTAGGAGAGGAAGGAAGGAAAAACGTGATTTAACTGGTTCAGGTTTCCAAAAAAAGGACACATTGTTTATTTATAAGACTGATGGGAAACACTGAGGTGGGAGATAGGAGTATACTCCCCAGGAGACTGGTTTACAGAAGCTTAGTATGTGTTTGTGTGACAGCTGACTTATTCTAATAGGTCCTTCTGTAGTTTAATAGGTATTTTTTGCCCTCTCTATGTAAAACAAAATTAAGATTGAATGCCTTTGTAATAGAACAAATAAGATAGACAATCTCCTCCATAATGGCAAAAAAGTAGCCCATGCAAAGGTAAAATTGTTTTTTGGGAACATAAACTGGATAACACTAGTAAAAGCTGGTTATTGGATGGCTGCCATTTGCTTTCAAATTTGTCAATTTGAAGTTGTAAAAATAAAAATGTTTATGGTAAGTGGGTAAATACAAAAAATATATTACAGTTGGTATTTCTTGATTATATTGTTCTGTGAGCACATTTGAGTTGTAAAATAAGAACAGGCATAAATAAAGCTTGCCACATATAATACCCATATTAAACAAAAATTAGATACCTTATCATTCTACTCAATTTATATCTGATATGATAAGTCTTTGGACTAAAGAAATGCTGGCAAATTAGAAGCATTGATGTATATAGCAAAGTTTAGGGCAACCTGCTGACAACGGCTTTAAATATTTTGTGGTAATTTATGCAACTGAAAGTTTTTTTCCAGCATAAGAAAGATGCGCTGTTTGATTTGTGTATAATTGTGTTTTGCCTTTGTGCTAATTTAATTTGATTGTGATGTTTTAGGGCTAGTTGGAAAAAATTATTTTATATTTCAAAATAAATGCCAGAACAGCATTTTGGATTTAGGGGAGTGGAAACCTTTACAATGTAACTTTCATTTTTCTTTTAAGGCAGTCTGCTAATTCTAAGGACATTCAATGATCTGTAAAAATGTATTAATTTGCTGAAACCAAATATTTTGTATTTCTGGTATATGACATGAAGAAGTACATGCAAAGGAAATAATGAAATAAAAAGATTATTTTTTCATTAAATTATTAGAATTTCAAGTCAAAGTGGCCTAATAAACCCATATCATGAATTCTATATACAAGTAACAGCTCCCGGACACTAGGACACTGTGTATATACAATGCCTAGAGCTTGCAGATTTGCTAGTATTATATTGTCTAGTTATAACATTATATCATGTGATTTTGCTTTTTCAACATTTTAAAATCAGTGTTTCCTGAGAAAAACACAGAAGATGCTGACCTCATGAAAATGCCACTTGCTTGTATTTTACTAAAGACTTACCATATTTTTAGACACTAGACATTAATAAATATGCAAATACAAAAAAATAAATATGAAATCAGAACATATTAACAATTGTGCTAGGCAAGTAACTGAAAGCATTGAAGTCTGGTCAGTATGATAGCCAGGTGACTATCATTTCCCTTTAATTGGTCACATTTTGTAAGATCTGTACTTTGAACCCATTTACGCAAATGCACTGTGTTCTTATGCACATTAATATGCTTTGCTTTAGTGCTTAGGTTTAAGAAAACACTGTAGATAAAACTAATCTAACAGTTGCATTATTAAAATGAAAAATCACATTATTTAATATTATTAATATTAATAATATATTATTATTTTTATTATTAATATTAATAATGGAGCGTGACTTAAATTAGTACAAACCCATCTTTTTATGTAAATGTATAGGTGCAATGAAGTTCACAATGCCTTCATCTGATTTACTCTCCAAAAGGACTACACCATTTATGATGTATATGAACTATAGTCAAAACCTTAAAAATACCTTTAAACCTCCTAGTGAAGTGTCCCTTGGTGATCCCTAGAGGAGATCTCTACTGCTCTCACAGCTCTGCACAGTTACTCTGTTTATATGAAGTGCCAAAAATTGTTGTAATACTTTGAACTTACTGAATCAGAACAAACCTCTCTTCTCTGTTAACACTGATCTTTGGGCAAACCTAAAGTTTGTTCCATACTTGCCACCCCCTATGCTTGAAAAATTCCCAAATACATTTTCTCTAACTTTTGTTACTAGTTCTACTTTGCCACTGCTGACAATACATCACAAATGATAGCTCCCTTGTATTGTGTCTGTGCTCATGCAGGCACATCATTTGCACAGGAGGTACAATCCTGTTTTACATACTAAATTCCTTTTTGATTACATTAGGTGGAAGTTTAGTAAATGTCTGTGTGAACAAAACATCATAATGGCAGAGTAGTAAACATCATCAAGAACAGGGTATTTCTCAATTTACAGCACAGCCTTTTAGACATTGAGTCGTTGAGTCACGTATTCCTGGACAGACTTTTGCATGCAGTCCACGCTGGGAAACATGTACACATGAATATCAATAGTGCCAGTATGGAATCAGGCCACCCCACCAGCTTTATCAGAAGTTTCACAGAAAATTCATCTCACATACCATTATATAACATAACAGATTTGCTTATTACAAATTCTATGTTAATTGGAATTATCGGGAGAAATATCCACCTGTACCACCTCAGTAACTCTAATATAAGATATGGAAAATTTAGATAAATTACATGCATTTAGAAATTGAAAACTAAATGCTATGTTATTGCATTTTTTTTCTTTTGTTTCCCTTTCTTTTTACTTTTGGTTCTTTTTTGTTATTGTATTGCAATTGCAACAACTTTATCTCCGTAATGTAACCAGATAATGATTGTTCATCCCCTTTTTTTTTCTTTCTCTATTTCTCTTGTTCAAAATTATTAAAAAATGTAAATGTTTATTTTTAAGTGCAACGTCCAAAAAAAAAAAAGGGATTGCCTAGGTGATCAAGAATGAATGGGTGTGCAAAGGCTCCCGGTATACCTACGTCACGCATCTCGGGAGGTTCTTGGGTGCTCCTTTTGCGCATGCCCAAGCATGCGCGGAAAGAGCCCTTTCATCAAAAAGAAAAAAAATAGCTGATCTCACGCATGTGAAATCGTCAAGTTTTTTTTTCCATCGACATCACCCAATTCCGCGCCTGTGCCGGGTGATGTAGGAAGAAGAACCCAGAAGAAGAGGAGAAGATGGTGGCGCCCGGCGCCAGCCTGGAAACAGATGCTGGGATGATGCAGGACCCAATGGAAGGGACCTCCGGACTGATCGACTGCTCTGCAGGATTGAAGGTAAGTGTATTTTTGTATTTAGTTTACTTCCTCTTTAAGCTTGAAGGAATGTTAGTATTATGTTATTGAATTTGAGGGACTGAATACTAAGCGGAGTTCTACTAATGGTACCCAGAGGTACATTAAGTTCTTTCATAGACTAGAATTATTTGGATTTTGTACATGAAATAGGCTTTAGATCCCAATGCATTTCACCATTGTCCACATAGACTCAAAAGGGCAAGAACAGGTATTATTCCCTTGTGGGACTGTTATATAACAACAGTTTCCCAATTACGTTAGAGAGGGTTGGACTTTGTGCTTATCACATATACAGAAGACAGCAGCAATAGAGGTGCAATAAGAATATTTATTTGGTAGAAAGGTAGGAAATCGTTGGTAATTGATGAAAAAAGTTCCTCAAACCCTTTGACTGTAATTTGGATTTTGGACCTAATAAAGGTGCAATCTTTAATTCAATATATTTTATTTGACATTAGTCAGTTGAACTCTATTTAGCATTCAGTCCCCTTTCAATCCCCATCAAGCAATGTGGATTTGGAACAGAACCTATATGTAATCTAACTTGTGTTTATATATGCTTTAGGCAAAAATTACCATAACATAGTTATTTTTGCCAAAAAAAAGAAACGTCTTCCTCCTTTCTCATACACTTTCCAAATGGATTTGGCACTTTAAAACAAGTTTTATTGTTTACAAAACAAAACACACCAAACTAAAATATAAAAGTTTTATGTTATACAGTAAATACTGTACAAAAGTATTACATTGTATCAAGTGATATTATATTTTAAACATAAGGAAATGCCATTTTCATTAAAAACACAGAGGATGCCAACCTTATGAAAAAGCCACTAACTTGGATTTTACCCACCATATATAATAATCCACTACTAAAATATCCAATACTGGCAAAGCTCAGTTAACACTTTTTTTAGTTTTACAACCTCAAATTTACCATGCAATACAGCAAAGAAAAAGTACCTTTTCTTGACACATATATAAAAGTAACACCACCGGGTCTGGTTAGTACCTCCCTTTTTAGAAAAGTAACAGCTGGTAATACCATCCTACATGCGTCAAGTGCGCACCCCATACCGTTAAAAAGAAGCATCCCCCTGAGCCGATATTTGAGACAGAAGAAACTGCACCGATGATTTTGATTTTGAGAGGGAATCTAAAGCCCCCAGGGTAAGGTGCTTGCAAGAGCATATAGCAATAAGTTACATAAGAATGATTAATACAAGGCTAAAACATCCAAATGTCAGAAATGAATTCTTCAGAAAAAAATACCCACACAGGAAGAAACAGTAAGTGTTATCACTAAATATAACAAACACAGTAGGCTATCTAAACTGTTATCAAAACATTGGCATATACTTTTTGGGGACCCCAACACAGCAAAGTTCCTACAACAAAAACCTAGCATTACTTTAAGAAAGTCTTCCTCATTGAAAGATTCTTTGGTTTCCAGCCATTTCTTTATTAGTGCAGCACCAGATACTATAAAACTTCCACCAGGTACATACAAAATGTCCACAATGCCGATGGATAACACAACAACAAACTACTTTACTCCAAAACAATACCCAACACGAACTAAGACAACAAGTTGATTGCTCATCAACCCTTTCTGTAAGATATTCAGCCACAACCATCTATAATCGGTCATATCTATCATAGTTTATACATATTCACTCCTATTAACCTTCTCCAATAACTCTATATGATCCTGAAAAAATTACAAATATTTATTCAATATTGTACACCAATATAAACCGATCTTTTTCTACACCCCAGTGATTTCTGAAAGATATGTATTATATAAAAAAGTTATAAATATTGTACGATTACCATAAAATGAGAATAGATATCAAAAATTTGGAAAAAAGCATATACAGTGGTACCTTGGTATAAGTCCGCTTTGGAATGGGTCCAACTTGGTAAAAGTCCTGTTTGGACACGAAAAATCTTGCTCGGTATACAACCTTTGTGCTAGAACTTGTATGGGTCAAATGAGTCACAACATAGCACGCTACCCTTATTTACCTCTCTCGAGACAAAGCCACGACTGCCCACGAGTGTCAGTATGCCAGTTGCTACCATTCAGTGAATAACCCGCGCTATAACTCTCTGTGAATTACATAACATTTCCTCCTCCTCCCTTCTCAGCACTATCCTAGTAGGAAATAAACTCTTCTCTGTAAGGTAAAGTGAAGTTAAATTTTCATTTTTTTCATCTAATTACTTTTGTATTTATGTATTTTAGTATTAAGCAGTGTTTAAATTATTCTATACAACTCCATCAATGTATAATATGACAATAACAATAGGATTTTTTTTTCATAGGAACGGATTAATATTTTTCCTTTAATTTCTTATGGGAAAAATTTGTTTGGTATACGTCTTGTTTGGTATAGGTACAAGGATCTGGAAGGGATTAAGGACTTATACCAAGCTACCATTGTATCTGCTTTCTATTATATTTACTGTATACTAAATGTAACGCATTTCATATTAATCACCAAATATGGTATATCCATGTAAGATCTTGGAATGTATTGCGAGGTATTTTGACTCAATTTGGTATTGTAACATGCAACGTTATGGTATTGTTTTAACAACTGCAACAACCATCTTCTTATTATTAACTCATTTTTAAAAAAAACTTTGATTGTCACTCCCTTCGCCTTACGGGGGACGGGAGTACCCATTCCTGGGTGCACTGGTAATGACATCCTGGTACTACAGGATGTCAATCTGCCTTCTTCTTCCCTGTTTGGACATCTGCTTTTTTGGCAGATGCCCAGGACTTGCCAGTCTGTAACGTAACGTTCGGACATCAGGCAAGTGAATGTGGAACAAGAGAGGGCAAAAAACTCTTATCTCTACCTTCTTGGGCAGTGTTACACCGCCCTGGTATGCAAGATTGTAATTCCCACTCACTCGGGTTCCAACATAAATAACTGAAGGGCGGAAATGACGATCAGTCGCCCTCAGAAAACTCCACTGTGCATGTGTGTCCAAGTACACACATACCTTTATCAACAGTGATGCTGGGTAGTGTGGGCTGATGTTCCCACACTTACTAAACCTCTGATTGCACAAACGATCAGCAATTAACCCATTTAATGGTGGACTGGCGATAACATCAGTCCCTGCCTGGACAGCTGCCGCCGGCCCGCCTTTACCACTTTACACCAAGGAAACTTTAAAAAAGTAAGTAAATTCTCCATACGATGTTACTTACTGTGTTTTCTATGGTTAATCATCAGCAGGCACCAAGTTTTCTGTTCTTCTGTATCATTTCCATCACCATTGTACTACTGTATTGTATCACTTCCATTACCAATTTTGTAAAGTGTAAATATGTATCCTGCAGCAGCGTGATAATGGTGAAAATTATAATGTTATCAGGGAAGTTGATTAATACTATATATACTAATAATATATACCAATTTTTGTTTTTTTGGCTATGCTGACTGTATTATATACTATTACAACTTTCAAGGTCTCCCAATCCTCTGAGGAAGCCTTGTAGGGCAAAACCAGTCAGAAATTGAGACATTGCTGACATCACCTAACATTTCTTGACATGTTATGAAACCTATGATTACAATATAGTATTGTAATCATTAAACCCTTCTTCAGTCTGCAAAAATGTGTCTTTGTGTTTGTTTCCAGTTGAGAAAACTTCCACGGCTTTCTATTTTGACTGGAAGTGGGATGAAATCTCCCCAAAAGGAACACAGATTGCAATAAAATAAGACAGAAGCTTTGAGGCTTCACTGTTTTAAAGAAAGTTGAACAGAATCAAGATTCAAAACAGAAGTACAGAGATTTTGTTCTGAAGGTCTAGAATTCCCCTCATGCTTTTAGGATTACTCTAAATATTAGGTTCTAATGTATTCATGAATATTATTTATTATGTCAAAATTTCCTGGCTCGTAAGTAACCCTCAAGCCTTCAAAAATAAAGGACACACATTCTGTTGATATAAAAATAATTAAAAATAATTAAGATCGGTCCCAGTGCGTGCTAACAGTAATGTTGTTTTTCACTTTCAAATACAAATATTTTTGTGATCTTGAACAGAGTATCGTTTTATTTCACAGATAGGTTTTAGTATCCCATTTTTGTTATAATAAAGCATTCACTTGTAAATTATTGATGCTAGATGTTAATAAATTGTTTGAATTTTGCTGTATCTCTACTTCTTGATGTTTTTTAAATGGTTAATAAAGTGCTAATTGAAGCAAACAGTGAACCCAAAAATTTGTATGTAAAATGTAGATGTAGCAGTTTTTCTTTCTTACAGAATATACTGTTAAAATATTTCAACTACAAATCATTGTTATATATGTAGAGCCATAACTGCTGACACGTTTGGGTAATTTGGAGCTAATGCTTTTGGGACTAAAATAAACTTTAAAATAAACTTGTTTTTTATTTTGTTCTTCAGTGTAAATCAGTGTGAATATAAACACATGGGAAAATGTGCAATAAACACATCTCATGTAAAACTAACTCTCAGATACTTTAAATATTCTGCATTGGGTGAACAAGTGGAAGTTATTTGTGTAAGTGCAACAAGTGCTCAGAAAATTCAGTAAATTCACACACAGCCCCAGTTCTGGTAGAAGCATATTTCCTAAAAGTTGCTCTGAAAAAAATTCCTTTGTCTCTGTTTGGAGAATCACCATTTACATTCCAATTTAAAGTCATTTTTAAATATTTGCTCGGTATAAGAACCTTCTTGGTATTGGCATGTTTTTCTTTGGACTTTTTGGACCTAAATTGCTAATTAAAATTAGCACATGTTTGTTAACAGGATGTTTTTGTTTTTTTTGTTTTTCCTATAGCATGTAAAAAGTTTGTGAACTTGCAAGGGTATGAGATCCCATGTGCTGTTGCCTGGAATACAAAACAATAAGGATATCATTGTTAAGTAGCAAAGCCGATACAGTATTTTCATATGTCTTTTAGCTTGGTACCTTTGCATTGAATTTTTTATTCTGATACATTCTGTGGTAAACTTTATGGAGGCATAAAAGAAAAAATATTTAGATATTTAACATAGCAACAGAGAACTACACCATACATGCTAAACATCAGTGAACTATCAGCTAGATTCATGAATCAAGACTGCCTGTGATTAAACAATAGTTAAGGGCCACAAATAAATGAATTACCATTTTCTCGCAGGCTCAATTGACATTTTGGTTCTACAGCCTTTATACCCAACATCAACATATTTTAGGCTACAAGTAGGGAATATCTTCTTAATCGATCAGGTAGCCCAAACATACAGCTGCCCTCCCCAGAGATGCATCTATCATCATCACGAATCTCTGAGTAAATAACTTCTCACAGCCATATGCAACCAATTAAAGTTAGATTAGATTAAATAAAACAACTCTAAAACAGTGACTGTTTACTTATTGATCTACCCACGGGGTTCTTTCATTTGTGAGCAGTATTTCCAGTTTTCTTTTAGGTGTCAAGATTTTTCTGCTATAGTTCTGTGCTTAGCTGCACTTGACCTAGATCTTTAAATGTCTTCACCCACCTTGGGGTGTTCATAACGTGTTTTTTTTTTTTTGCAATCTATATAACCAAAAATTACATTTTTAACAAAATAACATTTTTTAATTTTCATAACAGGATAGGACCAGCAAAACAATAAAATGTCATCTGTAAAATAGATCCTCCTAACCAAGCAGGGTTGCTTTCGGTGCCATTAGTTGTATGACTACAGGCTTCAGCCATGAAAATCCAATTGTTGTTATAGAAGAACAAAGGATAAAGTTATACACATATGGGTACCACAGGCTTACTATTGTTCAAACAAGATCCTGTGATTAGCAACAGTTTTATACTTCTATAGCACCCACAGGGTGTTACTATATATTAACACATTAGTAAACATAGCTTCACCTGGAGCCCAACTGGACCAACATTTCTACTTGCACGTCCACATTGTAAATTAGCATTCAAACTCAAATAACATTTATTTTTTATTTATAAGGAGTTAAAATAGTTTTATTTTTATAGATGAAATAATTATTGCTCAGTCCCAGAGCAAACTCAAAGTTAATTCATGACCTTTGCCATGAATAGATATCCAAGCACGTACTGATAAAAGGTTTGATAAACAGCTTCTTTGGAAATAGGTATTTGCCATGAGATTGTAATGAATCATACAAGTACTGCACTGTGATATTGTAAGAAGAAGTTATGCGATGCATCACAGGTGGATTATGTTCCTAATCTTTGCATCACCATTTTACAGTCAGGAGTGATAAGTGTGCTTCCCCTACTTTTTAGTGGTTACAAGGGAACGCTGCAGTCTCCACAGTACACTTGCAGACCTTTTTTTATTTTTGTTTTTTAAAATATTGTCTGCTTTATTAAGCACTATATACTTCAGATCCCTTGTACTCTGTACTGTTCTTTTTTAACATTTTTCAAAAATATAAAACATAAAGCAGTCATGAACAACATACAGACACAGTGGGGATAAACATGCCATAACTTCACTGACAGAATAGATAAAAAAAGGGGGAGAGGCAATTCTTACCTTACAAAAGGGTGGGACAGCATCATGGGGAGACAATGTTATTTGTCCATTTTAGTGGCACACAGGCCCTGGCTGCATTAATCATATGTTTGATAACCAATTTACAAAAGGCCTTCTGAGGTCTATCATTGTGATGGAGAAGGAAAAAGGCAGGGTCTTTTGTAATAGGGAGGTCTGTAAAGTTCTGCAGGATTTTACTCACTTTGTTCTAGAACAGTATACGTTTCGGGCATGACCAGAAGATATGGAGAAATGAGCCTCTATCTAAATTACAACTCCAACATCTGTCCAATGTGGCCAGGAATATTTGGTGTGAGCATTTTAGGACCCTGTACCAATGTGTTATTATCTTATAACCTAAATCTTGGAATTTACTACAAATAGATGATTTACGGGTGAACAGCACAACTTGGGCCCTTTGGGACTCAGATAATTCCACATTCTTCCTCCCATGTCCGCAAGAATGTAGAGGAGAACGCTTGGAGCTGTATCCTCCTCTACACAGAGTCTTTTCAGAGTCAGGGGTCAGGACACGCTCTGTGTTGGAGGTAGCAATTTAAAAAAAGGTACTAATTAGTTCACTCATCAGTAAGTCAGTTTAATCGGGTGGACCACCAAAAATTGGTGGTAATCACAGGTAGTAAAGGTAATGGTTGTGGTAAAAAACTCAAGGTTGGGAGGTATTTTGCACACAGGTGTAGGCAGGCCAGGCAGGTCACCAAATGAAGTTATTGTAGCGATATGTTGCAAAAAATCTGTTCCAGGCCACCCACTGTTTACAAAATGAGTGGGGGCACCAGTCTATCACGTGAAGTTGGCCGCCACTTGCAGATATTGAAGCTCGAGGTAAATATGATTCACTGGCTGCTTTTTTGTTCCACAATAAATTTGCATAACAGTACATGGCACTGAATATTTATCCAATAAATACCAAAGCTCCAACAACTTTTATTTGTGTATGCCATGCACTTTTATTAGTGTTGTCCAAGAGCTTTACAATTGCTTTGAAACTGATAAAATTTCATGTAAATAAAACAAACATAAAAAAGTTACTTATCATTACTAATCATAGAACATCTGTAATGTTCAGTATTGCAAATTCTTAAAATTGTGTTGTGTACAGTTTGGGAAGAGTAAGGCAGATATTTATCCAATAATTCAGGTAAAAGATGCAGTAGGTAATGGTTGGTATTTTTCAGGGTAAAGCCCAACTCTAGCCAGAAAGTTTTACTTGGTTTTGAATATAGTGAAGAAGAGGTTATGCTTCGGGAATTTTCTTGCCCCTATTTCCCTATTGCAGAGATTTACCTAACTTTTTTTTCTGGTATAGGCATCATAGGGACTGGAACTGAAGTAAAATCTCCCTAGTGGGGGTCACACATAGAAGAGAAGTTAGCGTTGTCATCAAACAGTGGTGCCACTGCCCAATTATTTACCTACCTATATCTAAGGGCTGTAACATTTGTACAGATGTAGACATCTCTCTGTGGCCCTGGAAAACAATATTCTGAATAAAAGTATATTAAATTAAATATTAAACATATGTATACAATATGTAATACAATCTTTTAAACATAAAAAAAATATATTTTAGTGCTACTGGGCACTAAAATATAGTAAGCTGAATGCTTAAATTATTCAAACTAGCTTGAGTTCTGCTTCAAGCAAATCTAACCTAAATACTAACCTACATACTAAATACCTAATATGCATTGTTAGTAATGCTGATTCTAAAAATGTCTTGGGTTCTCTGACACCAAAAAAAGCTTTAGGCATTCCCCAAAGACGTTATGCCCCATGTAGCCCTGAAAGTTGTATGAAAAATACTTTTCTCTACATGTACCCCTTTTTCATTTTAAGCAAAGGTCCCTTAAAGCTGTAGGAGGCTTTTCATGCCACTGGGTTTTAAAGGGCCAAAATGACTATAGAAAATCATCTCCAAACAAAATCAACTCAATAGAAGTTTGTTTAAATTACAAAAATGTTCCATATTCACTCACTACAAATAAAATGCTACAATAAATTATGTTTTTTTTTTTTTTTTTATTTACTGGTAAAATTCAAATGACCAAATTGATTGCGTCTAAATTCACAAGACTCTAAATTCACAAGTAATACTGCACAACTACATGGAGGGCAAGTATTTGAATATAAATACCAAAGCCCATTACAAAGCACCATCATGGCGAGTTGGAAAGTGTACAGCCGAAGAGTGACTTCAGCTAAAATTGTATTTTGTTAAGGTTAACACATGTCTAGAATTAAGTTTCACTTTTTTGATTGCTCTCAGCTCTGAAATTTCCCTTCTGCGGGGTGCCATGTGATGGGACAAAGAAGACACCATGAACAGATTCCAGTTCATTTGGGACCTGGGTTCCAGCTGAGGGAACAGTAGAAGCTTATTGGAAAAGAAAGTGGTGTGGAAAAGGGGTTGTGGCAAAATGCCAGAATAGGTTGCATAAGATGTATTTCCAAGAAAGTCCTTGCCTATTATGTTGTTATAAGCTGTTGTAGGTAGGGTAAAAATGTATTGCTTTAAATTTTTTACATTTAGACTGTTGCAGATGCTGATTTCACATTTAAGTAAACAAGTTTTGATTCAGGATATAGAGATCCAATAATAAATAAAGAAAAATCAGCTTCCTAAAGAAGACCATTCTATACTTAGAACTGCCTTTGACTTGACTTGTCAGAGTTCACTGTTACTGATAAGGGTATCATCTTGCAACTGAAAGACTGACATCATATTTAAGCTATTATTAGGTTATCAGGAATTCAATGATAAAGGCAGTGCAATTTTTACAATAGTCATTTTCCAATTCTATGAAAGGATACTCAAATCTAAACCCTGCCATTGTAGCTGGGAGGGGGAAGGAATAGGATCCATGATTGTGATGTGAAGGTAAAAACACATCAATAAGTTTTGCAATTGGATTTCCGCACTGTACAATGTTTTTGTTTTTGGTGTTTTTGTGTCAAGTATTTGGTTTAAACATTAAATAGTATAGTAAGCTGTGGCTGATGCAATAAAGTTTCAATCAATTTCAAGGACAAACAATTAAGTGAGATCTTGTATTTGGGGAAAAGTTAATATTTCATATCAGGTCTTGTTTAATCCTAAAGGATAAGACAATTATCTGTGAAACGCGCCAAATGAACTACTACTGAGGCCTGTACCCAAACTTTAACAATATGCATACGTTTGATGCTTCTAAAGAGGTTTTAATATGAATGTTTATTTAAAAAAAACTGTTGATCTTTTAATCAGTTGTAATAATGATGTAAAAATGTTTTTGCTTTTAAAGACCCCTTCTTTTTCTGTTTGGTATTTGCAGTAAATATTGGGAAAAGGAATCAATTTTGAGTATATATATAACTGCTGGGGAACACAACTGTGAATATTTCACCAATTGTTTTCCTTTTAGACATTAACTGTTTCACTGACCAGCTACTGTATATTATTCCTTCCATATAATCCAGTCCAAGGAGGTCTTGCTTCAAGTAGACCAGGAAATGGGTATACCTGCTGACCCCAATAGTAATGCAGCCTAATAGCAAATGTTCAGACATCTTTAGGGTAATTTTATTGATTTAAAAAGACAAATGAACAAATAGACATTCTCCAATTAGTCTTGGGTACCTGTTCCACCTGGTTGCTTAGCCAGACACTCATCTGGAGGCAGGGAAAGCTGGTATTAACAGCTGGTAAAACTGTAAAGAAAATATTGAGTTGGAATATGTTATCTTCTTTAAACTATCAAAGAAAAGCTGTCATAAGAAAAATTTGCAGATGATCTGTGCTAACCTCTTGCTTGGATGCAGATAAGGAACCTACTACTTTTTAATTTGCTGTCCCAGGTCAAATATACTAAATGTGAACAGTGTGGTAGCAAAGTATTTTCTACTGTTAACAAACATTTGAAAAATGTAATGGTGTAATAGTTAATACTTCTGTGTAGTGAATACCTCTGTGTAGTGAAGGCAACGTTGTCTGATAACGTTTCATTGATATCTGAAAAAATGCATTATGTGGTAATATACCTAGCTCTCATTACCTTGAGCCAATAATGTTTCTTTTACTAAAACATCAATTTCTATTCCCCTCAAGGGCTGTAAGCTTCTGATAAATGTTAGTGTAGTAGTAGGTAAAAGCCCTGAAACCTATTTAGTACACCCTGTGCTAAACAGCAGGAGGCTGTAGGTTGGACTGACTATGGGTCAGTCTGTCTTTTGCTACAAGAGAAAAAAATAATTTGTTTATGCTAGCCAGAAGGCTGAATGTTGTATATTGGTAAATATGAAACCCACATCCAAATTACTTTAAAGTCACATTACTGAGAAGTAAAATGATGAAAGGGATCAGATGACCTGATTTTTATATTTTTAACAGCAAATGATAGTGCTGTTTATTTACTTTGGAAATTAAATCTGTCATTATAATAAATAAAATGTGCTTTAGATGATACAATATATATGATTATATATAGATGATACGATCTTAATATATGTGGACTCTATATTTCCAATGAAAATGTTTTTTTCCGCCAAAGAAATTTTACATACTCAAGCCTGCATTGCCTTTGTGTAATAGAGAAGTAGTAATGAAGGTGAGAGTCTACCTCAGTGACTTATATGGCTCTAGATATGGTGTTCTGAGCACAAGAAGTGGATCAATATTTCACAAAAAGGGTGGAAGCTTGGATGACTCATTTTGTCTTTTTTATTTATGTGTATAATTTAAAAGACATTTTTTGGTTAATAAAAAACTTCACGCTTTAATCACCTGGTATAGTTTTTTTTGGGCACAGGGGGCTCTGCAGTTATTTATATGCAGAATATTTTATTATAAAACTGCAACAGTAGTAACAGTCAATTAAAATATGTAAAGAGGGAAGATATGCTGTACTTCCCTTTTAGGTACCACATAATGTAAATATGCCTCTGTTTTACCAATTTTGCCTACTTAGTGTACCTTGACAAGCAATGAATCTTGTTGTCTATTTACTAAAATGTATTAACTCAGCTACATTGCACACCACCACATGATTAGATATTGTTCTTTCAGCCATATTCTTCTGGATTTGTCATTAGGAAAATAAATGACATGCTCCTGAAATATATAGCCTGTACAATATTTCATCTTTGTTTAAGGCAGCTGGATTCATGTAATGTAACATTTATCTAATCACTAAACCACTCTTTTCTTGTACACTTTCATTAAAATACCATGCTTTATGGGAAACATTGGTGAGATCATAATTAGCCCCCCAAAAAGAATGAAAGCATGATGACTTAAAAACAAATGTTTGTATTCATTGCTGGCTGTTTGGGGCCTTTAATGTGAGTGAAGAGTGTCACCCAGTGGTGTATACGCATCATGACTGTCTAGAAAAACCATCTGTGTTTGCAATTTAGAGTTTTAAGGGCCCTTGAACTGGTATGATGACATGACATGATATATTCCATATTATTCAATATAAGTTTATCTCGTTTGACTTGAAGTGGATTGATGCTATATTGATTGCAGTTGTGAAAAAAAAAAAAAAAAAAAAAAAAATATATATATATATATATATATATATATATATATATATATCATCCCTAGCAGGAGAGAATTTGATCATTTGATTACTGATTGAATGATTGTTATTACCATATTTTAAGATCTGCTAAAGTATGAAACAGGCAGACTGTGGCATAGTTACCTGGCAACTGATGATGTAGGTTGGTATTGACCATCCAGGACAGGGAGATACATTTAGATGTTAATATGTTTGGCTATTGTAAAGCTGTGAAGTCTATCAAAGTGAATAATCTAACATTATTGTCTGCCTGTATAGCGTCTCTCTCTGTTTATTCCAATTCCTTTCTGTCTACAAAGTGATGGTAACCTACACCAGTCTATAAATATTAGACTATTTACATATTGCTAGCAAGCAGTAAACACACTTTAAAACAAGAACTCAAATTTGTAGATAGAGACACCGTTGAGAAAAGCATCCTCAGAAGTCTCAACAGAGGCATGGAAGTATCCATGCATGCATCAAAGCTTTTCCCACTCACCCTTTTCCTTAAATGGCACCAAAAATCTTGCCAGCCTACCATTTTTTGTAATGTAGACAAACAGCAGTAGCTGGCTGTAACCACAGTATCTGGTTGTATTTTGGACGATGAATTACTCCTCAATGCCTGCAGCTTGATAATACAGTATTACATAGCAAAGTTTGTACTTTAACCACCTGGCCGGTAAACCAGACCTTGGTACGGGGTAATAACACTTGCAAAAAGCGTTAAACCGGTACTTTTTTCAGGTGGTTAACAAACGTTGTATTGCAATCCGATTGTCATACATTGTATGAAAATCGGATTACAATTGTAAGAAAATACTCACCCGGTCCCCGCAGCTCATATTTACACAATTATATACATCACAGTGGACTGATAGATACTACAAAATTGTGATAGAAAATTAGATGCCCCAGCTGGCACAGGACAGAACTAGCAGATACCCAACTTCCTCCAGCTGTGGTGGGTAGATACCCCCATAAACAAAAGACATGACTGGCAAATACTCCTATTTACCAGAAGTATCAAAAAGGGAGGAAACAGGACTGGAGATAACCCAATGTTGATTGTATTATTTTGTGTTTGTGCAAAAATATTAAAAATGTGGTCACACAAAGGGGGAACACAATTTACATTGCCTGGGGCACAATTTTGCCTAAATACAGTCCCATATTGGTTGACGAGTGTTTAAGCTGCAAATTAAAAACATTTATCATTGTTTCAAAACTTAAAAAGATATTGATGAGATAGAAGGAGCCTGGAGATGGGCAACACATATGATAAAAGGCCTGAAGGATAAAACATATTAGGGAAGAGAGAGAGACAAGAGCGAGAAATTATAGAAAGGGAGAAGGAGAGAAGATAAGGTGCACTGCCTCTTTAAACACAAGAGGTTTTATATTAATGGGCAGCTTTTTTTTGTGGTCTTCTTATTCCATCAAATCATAGAGTCCTTGAAGTATTCTAATGGAGCGATGTTATGCTTTCAATGCATTGGAAGTAATGAAATGCTTCTGGCTGCATATGTGCGCCATTGATTCAAGATAATGAACTGCTGTTTAATGTTAGATCACAGTAATGAAAAGCTGCTAAGCACATCTTCCCTTCTGGTCTATTGACACTGGCTATGGGCTGTTTACCAATTAACCTCTTACTTACCACTGCATTCCAAGACTAATGAAGAATTATAGCACACCCTACCTGTAGCTGCAAGGCATTAGACACTGCTTAACACCAGCACCACAAAAAAACAAGAGTCATCATCCTCTCTTGCAGGAGGAGGATTTTTTATGACTGCTACACTTCTCCTGAATGTGTAAAATCTGCATCTTATCTATAAATACATAAAGAGGTTGGCAAAGAATTTGAATGTGGATTCTGTAAAATGATTGTTTCACAAATATCACAAAAGCCAAGCATGTCAATTTATGTCTTATGCAGATACCTCGCACTGCCCCTATTCTGAGGGGTCTGACAATGAAAAGTATGCATAGGCCAGTAGTGACCAATAGATAAAGGGGTGATTTCACAAAGGTATTGGGGTTATTTTAACAGTGTTTAGGGAGATGGGGCTGTGGAGACTACAGGGTTGATTCACCTTACTCTCTGCTAATGTAATATTGGTCTCTTGACTAATGGTTCATATACCTGGGAGCACAGCCTGTAAAATACATGGCATGATGCCCCTAATAGGACATGCTGATTTAAATGTTATGAGGTAATATTAATAAACATATGTCTAGTCAGATAGGTTAGAGCTTTATTAAACAATACAACATCTGTCTATATAATTTCATTTGTGCTATTAAAATACTACCGTGTTTCCCCGATGATAAGGCAGGGCCATCAAATAAGACAGCCCCCCCTTTTTAGGTAAAAATGAAAAATAAGCCCTCCCCCCCGCAAATAAGCCACCCACCGATTACTTACCAGAATCGCGTGGTGCGGTGGGTGACTCCGTGTGTGGTTCCTCCGTGTGGTTCCTCCGTGCGTCCTCAAATAAGGCATCCCCCTGAAAATAAGCCCTAGAGCATATTTTGGCCTTCAAAAAAAAATAAGACAGTGTCTTATCATCGGGGAAACAGGGTATGCACCATGCACAATATTCTGTTCTCCCTCACCTAGGTCACAACCATCTTCAGTGTTACAGGTTGCTCAGACTAAAGACTGGCTCTAGATGCTATGTCAGGGTGGAAACCATCAAGTTCTGAACTCTGCTGGGGAATTGATTGTTAAGTGTGTGTGGAGGGGGAGAGGGGGGGTTAGCTGTTTTAGTAAATTGTTGGTTTGGCCAAATTGTGCTAACAGTGTACCCACATGTCCCCTTGATGCCCCTTTTCCTGCCTTTGCAATTACTTTTAAGTGTCCTTCCTAGCCATACTTGAACTTTAATTTACAGAAAAACTATAGGCTTTTTATATATTTTTTATATTGGTACCTTTCCACAGTCCCTTTTAACTCCGCTCCCTTACTCTCTGGAATTCTGTTGGTAATATGATGTTCAGGGGGTTTGCAATAATCATGCAAAGTTCACAATTTAAATTTGTACTTTTTTTTTTCGCAAAACTTTCTCCACTTGTGAAAATAACATTTTTACAGCAAAAGCAAATTTGTGGGAATCGTTTGCTCTTCCCTAGTAGTATGCAATGCAGAATAAAGACATAAGTAGAATGCGGAGGGCAGTAGTAGGTATTGCTGGGTGCAGTAGTCAGTGTTATGTTAAGTGGAGTGCAGGGGTCAGTAGTTGATAATGCAGTATGAAGGTCAATGAAATTTAAACTTTTTAAACATTTGACTTTAAACTCCTTGCCTTTGCTGGCAGTGTGTGGGCCGTCTGTTTATAAGGCTGGCAGTGCCCCCATCAAAGTCAAGACCAGCCATGTTTATTTATTTTGCCATGTGTAAGTATCTCTAAGTATGTAAATAGCCAAAACTATCCAAACTCTTACACAAAGACTAGCAAGACTTCTGATGCACTATATTTGTAGACTGCTTTCAGCACCATGGTCAGCAATATAATTGGAATTTCAGAAACACTTTAGCAGTGCAGTTTTTTTTACAGGTCTTTACCAGTACTTGTTATATCCTAATAATAGTTCCTTTACTATATAAACTGTTTTACATGCATGCATTTAAGTTTATATAGATAATGCAAAAAGTAACTCATACATATACTTACATAAATGAATATATCAAACTTATACTGCACATTCATACACTGACACACTACTCATCCACAGACTCACAATTGCCAAAAGTCTCACTAGCAGCAGCTGTCTCAGCAGTGTGGAGAAGAGGGAGAGTGCTCTCCTATCTATGGGTATGGAGTGAGGGTGTCTGCGTTTTCCTTCATATCTGCTGGGGTTCTACATGGCAGAAATCAATAGAAACACATTTAACTAATATCTAGGGGACAACAGCTCCATAATAACACAGTAAAGGGCAGCACTCACCACTTAGATGTCAATATAACTGGAAAAATTATTACTTTATAAATGGGTGTGTATCTTCATTTTAGGCTGTAATGCAATAGAATGTGAATATTTTGAGGTGGATGATACTTTTCTATACCCACCACAACTTCATTAGATATCAGAGACACATATTATATGATTTTGTTTGAGCTATAGTTGATTTTACATTCTGATTGTAATATATATATCAAAAGAAATAGGAGGAGTTGATAAGGATTGATAATGGGTAATTAAAGTTAATTCTTTTAAAGTTAGTAAGTTAAAAAGTGGATTCATTTTATTGTAAGCTTTTATGCAATTTTTTACTGGTACATATAAATAAAATAATTTATTCAATGTAACAATACATTTTTACACCGTATTACCTAATGACACATACAGGTTTTTTTATGAAGGAGCAGCTGCATTTTCACAGTCACACCTGATGTAGTATATACACAGCAGGGTGGGGGGATGGTGCCAAGTTGGGGGTGGGTGGCTGAATGCTTAGCAGTTGAATAATTGATCAGAAACAGGTATTAGTTCTGCTTTATTGGGATTTCAACAAGTGGGAAGTCAAAATGGTCAAACTGAAATAATTTTTAAGATTTAATTTAAAAAATGTAGACCTCATTTAGCACTTTTTCATAGAGAACCCCCCCCCCCCAAGTAATACTTCTTGTTTATCTAAATTTGACCATTTTTGTTTGCTGGCAGCCATACTAAAGAAATGGATGGATCCCCCCCCCCCAACAATAATGCAATGTACTAATTATTTGCAAACCCTTATGTTGATTGACAAAACTGAAGCTACCAAACACTTAGACACTCACCCACAAAAGTTGTTTGGAACGTGGATGCAATCTCTGCAGTACTCATTATCTCCATCTCAGCTTTATGATATTATAGAAACTTTTCGCCACACGATCTGGTATGATAGGAGCTTTGGGAGCAGTTTATTGGAGCTATGTCTGATATAAGGGTGCATAGTTTCTCGAAGGGGGTTAATTTCATTTTTTTCCTTTAGGTTTTTGGGAAGGAGAACAGTCTACCGATTCCATGGGTATACCCTAGTTTGGGACCTGGTTTGTCCCACGGTTATGTGGTTATGTATAATTGGTCACATTTAAAAAAATTAAAAAACTAGGGGGCAAAGGCAATGTATGATATGATGATGGACTTTATATCTGCTTTAGTTTTTATTTTGTTCATTTTCTTTTGTATGCAGGATGCTTTTATGCTATTCACACTAGATTTCTTGTGGTCTAATACAACCTGTTTTCCTTTTTTGCTTTTTTTAATGATTGTACGGTATATCTTGGCTGTAATTTTTTTTATCTTGTTTGTTGTATTTTGTCTTGCCTTCAATAAAAAGATATTTAATAAAAATGTAAAAGATAAATGTAAATACTGTTTCATTTTGTCATGCATTCAGCTTTCCTAGTTTGGTGGATATTTTTCCATATCTTTTCTTGGTTTTGTTTTACAATTAACTGTATATACTGCATCTTATCCCTAACTGGATGAGGTTTATTGTTCTAAAACACAACTTTCATTTTAAATTATAAGCACCATTTTCATTTCTCAATCTCTTTTGAATCTTAATATGAGTTATCTCATCCAGATAAGAAGCTTTTTGCTTCTTGATTTCTCCATGAATTTTCTCCTTCATTGTTTTTTTGCTAAGTCAACTCCACATGAGGGCATTAAGAACCACAAAGAGGCCAAGATTTTTATAAAGCAGTAATTTACTAACTTTTTGTAAACTATGCCTTACACTGTTTGTTAAAAAATCCAATAAATGTGTGTGGATCATAATCCTCGAGGACAGGAATTGGATAGACTTGGTTTATGGTGCACCCAGCTGGAGGGCTCCTGGTTGCAGAGACCGTAACTATGTCTGCAGTGTCCTCTCCAGCCACCCCCTGGCTTGCTCCCTAATGAAAAAAATTTATTCTCTAGATAAGGAAGGGATTCTTCACTGTAAGGTCTGTGAAAATGTGGAAAAGGCTCCCTCAGGAAGTAGTTTCAGCAACTACTACAGATTTCTTTAACCTCCCTGGCGGTCTGTTTATGTCAGTATTTTTGAATGTCAAAGCGGTACATTGTTTTGCATGGAAATTTGTTGTTTTATTTTGTAGGGCTGTAATTCTTAGGAATACCTCATTGAAATCTGTTGAAAAATTGAATCCAAACAAGGGTCTAGTAGTCATCCCGAGTATGATACAATTTGAAACACCAAATGATAAATTATAATATAATAAATAATTACAAATAATAATTATAAAAAATAATATAATAATAATAATACATTTAATTTAATAATTTAATCAAATCAAAAACACTGAAATCTGTCCATACAGGGGTGCAATATTATTGTTAAATTACTAGACACTGCATATTACTCTAATAGACATCCCGGGTATGAAACATTTTGAAACTTGGGCGTCACAGGATAGGTGAACCTGGTTTCTTTTCTGATTTTCTTTCCACTGTCATCCCTCTTCGAGCAACAAACCACACACATCCTTGTAGGTGCTGCCTTTTTCTTGGTTGGTGGGATGTAGTCATGAAGTTACAACCAGTAGGGCGTTCTGGATTGACAACTGCAACAGCACGACGTCCAGCTCTATTCACAGCCATTGATGGTGTTTGATGTTTCTAGGCTCTAAGGAAAAAACTGGGGGATAATATAATGTAATCAAAACAGATTACAATTTAATCTGTTTAAATTTTCCACCAGGGTCACGCCCCCCAGCGCACCACCACCACATGTTCACACGTCCCATTGATCATGGCGGTGATGCAAGGCCAGGGGGCACAGATGCCAGGCGGGCATCTCCAGAGGTTGCCACAGGCTGGTGGGTACCAGGTATGCTCTTAACAATGCCACTGTGGCTTAGGGCTACCGCTTTTGGTACTGAAAATTAACTTCAAGCCACACTTGGGAATACCACCAGAGAGGTTAACAAAAAGCTGGATGCTTTTCTAGAAGTACAGAATATAACCGGGTATTTAAGTTGTTAAGTAAAGACAACAGAGACTGTTGATCCTGGGAATGTCCGATTGCTTAACAAGATGGGGAAGGAATTTTTATCCCTGTTGGAGCAAATTAAACCAGGGTTTAAAAGTTTTCTTTGCGTTCCTCTGGATCAACTGTGCCTATAGGTTTTTTTATCTAGGCTTTCTTTAGTGGTTAAACTTGAAAGGCTTATGTATTTTTTCTACCTATGTAACTAAAGAAAGGAATTGGGCTTGAATGATCTATGGCTAGACTTTAAAGCTTCAACAAGCTGCTCTAGTATCAATAAATGATAACTGTCCCCTTTTATTCAAGTCAACAAAGGTACAAAAATGCAAAATTTGTTAGATAGATTTCATTTATTCCATGTGAATTACACAAAGGCCTGTGGTTAAGGGAGTGGAATAGTTACAGTGGTCACAGTGGTGGCATCATAACCTGTGGTCATAGATGCAACATATGGGGTGGCTGTGATCATTGGGGTGGTATAGTAACCTGTAGCGATGGGCAATTATTATTGGAATTAGGGTGTAGTTATTGAAATAACATATCAGTAACTACACATGATCATAGGGGTGCCAAAGTATCCTGTGGTCCTGGGAGTGGTAAAGTATCCACATGACCATGAAAAAGTATTCAAATTAGAGAGTGCAGTGATTGAATTTTCATTTTTTCCTTTCAGTAAAACAATGCAATATAGAACATTATTGTAATGCGTTCCCAATATATAGGCAATTAATTACTTAAGGCACACAACCCAGTGAACAAGATTTTACTTCATTTACAGGCATTTAATTATGTAGAGCATTGTGGTCTGGTGCCTAAAGGTAAAACAAGTTCAGGTGAACTGGTAGGGGTCGTGTTTATCAAAGCAATACTACTAGTTGCTACAAAGGTAAATATTTAAAACAGAACAACCCACAAAAGATTAGAACTGATTCTAACCTTTTTCACCACTCATTCCCAGATCATTACTCCCCTGCAGAGCAAAAACACTGGCAGAATCTGAATCATCTAATAGGTTCCACTTGGCTGCTATGTTACTACCATGTCATAGAATACACCATGGAAGCAGGAGCCAAAAATGGAAGCAGAGTACTGAATAGGGAAATGTAGGTACCTCACACACACCCTGAAGTGCATCAGAGGCTTAACAGGTATCAAGACAGGCTGGCATATATTTTTTTCACTTTTACAGGGTTGTTTTTTTTTATTTTATTAATTCAGTAACTAAGATTTTTTTTGTAATGGGACACAGACTATATACTTGAAAATAAATAGATCAAAAAGCAAGGTACCTACATTTATCTGAAAAAAACTGTGTAAAATTAGGGTATAAAATGTGTATGTGGCTAACATTTAAAACAGTAATCTACAGAAATGCAAATACAATTGATGTGAATAGAGCTATTTTTAAATCAGTTATTGAAAATGGGAAAAATTAAAACATACAACTTCAGTCTATTTTATTTTACATGTTAAAGTATTTTGTACTTTTAGTTATAATGGATCACATACTCATAAATGACCCTTTGTGCATTATTGTTTCCCACAGTATCCTCATGTAAAGTGTGTACTAAACTCTAATATTAATGTTTCAGATTGCTAGAGTTTGTTATACACTTTACATGAGATTACAGGGACATCTGGTGGTGTGACCTGAGTATAAACTAAGATTATGAATGACATTTTCCAGTGAATAAAATTTTAGTTTATATTCAAGTATATACAGTACTCAATATCTGTTTTATTGCAGAAAAAGCCTGCAGATTAGTGACTTAGCCAAATCAGATATGGGTACACCTTAGGTGCAAATACCATTATCCATATTTGAACAGTGGTTATGTTTGGTGCTGTGGATTTATGCGGGCTGCATAAGGGTGCAGTTGATATCACAATTTGAATAGGACTCCAGGAACATAAATCAATAGGACATTTAAATACAGAATATTATATAGTCACTGTTTTACCTACTGATTTTTTTTATTATGTACTAACAATATTGTGTTTTAGACACCTCTGCTATACTATAAAACCAGGCAGGTGACACATTTATTTGTTGGTTTTGAAGTGCAGCTTTCCATGCCACATGGAGCAGAGCAATTTCAAGCTTGTACAATGTAGACGGTTTATTGTATCATGTGAGATGATGCCCCTGTTCTATCTAGTCACTGCTGTGTTATTTTTTGAATCAGCTTTAAGGCACTCTTCTACAATGGAAATTGGCATTTGGTAAATGCAACTCTCAATGCTCAGAGGTCAGTGAAAGCCACTACACCAGATTCCCTATGAAAATGACAAATCTATTCTTCATGATAGTACATATTATCTATACTGATTTTTACGGCTGTATACTGAGATTGTGCCATGCACTTGGTTCATTCAGTACAATAGCTGCTTGCGCTGTGTGCAGATGACAAGTTATCTTCCTATTGACATGATACGCACATAGGATTTGCTTCAGTAGAAAAAATGAAGATTGTAGTGTCACCTGAGAAGGATTTTCAACCTTCACTCATAGGCTAGAAAGGTAAGTGACAGACAATATTTCTATTCGTCTTGAGGTACATAACAGATGAACAACAGTTTATTTTGTACAAAACAGATGCCTAGGCATTGAAGCTGGGCTATTAGTGACATTTAAAAAACATTTTAGGATGCACATATTTTTTTTTTAGCAGTAAGATCCAACACGTTTAATTTTCATTTTGTTTTTGTTTACATAAATAAAATATTTAAAAATACTTTAAAAATGCCTTTTCCATTTTTATTTCTCCATAAATATTTTTTTTTCTCATAAGGCTCAGTGTTTTCTGACACATTTTTTTTTAAGTTTCCTTTACATAAAACTTTTACACTTGTTTGACAGTGCCAAACCCTTTATAACATAACTTAGGAGACAAAACATTTGGAAACAGTAGCTAAATAACAGACCTCTTTGTTCTGACTTGAATTAAACCCGAGCAGTAAAGTCAAGGACTTTTTTGGCTTAGAACAAGAAGTGCAGACCGACTTTTTTTTTCCTGTGTACTGAAAAAAAATCACAATGATATTGATCCAAATACATTTCCACCTGTGTTTCGTTTTGCTCAATGAAACAAAAAGTAAACTCAAGTGTGGTATCATGCAGAACTTATTGTAGCTACGAGAGATTATTATAAGTTCCCTGAAATGTAGCTGCAAATAATATATCAGCATTAATAAACAGAGACATGTAAATAGATAAAATAATGAAAAACACAAGTACAAGATTCAATAATACTGAGGATGTAGCTGAAATAAAACTCTTTCCTGTGTTATAATATATGTAAGCATTATATTTACAAAAGGGTGCATGAATCTGCAATGGTTTGCAACAAAACACGAGTTGGATGTTTTCTTATATACAAGAGCCAGTCATCAAAAGGTACAACCACTCTTACAAAAATAAGCTTCGCTCCTTTGCAGGCTCTAGTTTATACACATACTCCGCTTTACCTCTCTCACATTCAGTTACAAAGATATGGTTTGTGCTGCCTACATGAAAATTTGGACTGTGAAGCACAAAGGAGACATCTTGGATGAAACCCACGGAAAACACAAAATGACTGACATGGTCATCATCTACACGTATAGGTGCTTGCAAGGTAGAAAGCTTCAGCTGATGTATATTGTTTTTCCTTCAGAAGCTTTGTGCACAATGTCTTTAATAGTCTACAAACATTTTGAAAAGTTGTAGACAAGACAAAATTAATACTAGAATGGGTACAGAACATGCAGGTTGCCTTGACCTTTAGATACTTCAGGATTTAGCTTGCTGGAAGCAAGAAGCCCAACCTAAAGGCTATTTGTCAATATCTCCAGCAAGACATCACCATACCAGTTGTCGAGACTTAGAGAGAGATTGTTCATCTGCTTTTAGGAAAGCGGGTACATATGCACCTGTTGGCAGTCATGACACATCACCAGAAAATCAGAGGAGAGGTGGGATACATCTAGAAGGCTTTGTTTGGCACTGGTACAATAATTATTTGAATTGATTAAAGACCATGCAATGATGAGACATCAACGGGTGAGTATAGTGCACACAGGAAATTCCCATGGCACACAAATGAATAAAGTGTTTTCATTTACTTGTGCAGGATTTATTTTATACTTTTCACTAGTGGTTAGTAAAATATGCTGCAATGCTATTTGCCACCACCTATGTGCCACCTCAAAGTAAGCACTATAATTTACACACACCAAATACCTACTTATACAATCCTAGGTGTCTCTTAACCCATAAATAGAAAGCAAAGTCATATGGTGGTGCACAGATCCATAACTTCACATCTCTGACTTCTAATGTCAATGTATTATAAGATTCAGTAAAATATACAGAATATGATATAACCAGGGAACCTAAATACCCAACTTCATAACCCTTCACTGAACCTTCTAGAGAAAACCTGTCTTTAAGATGACATTGCTGTGGGATGAAGAAAAAAGTTTTTAATTAAATATTAGTCTGTCACACAAAATGTGATTAAATATTTCTATGAATAACATGTATATTTAGATAAGGGGTTGGACTATAGGGAGGTATCTACAGGTTATAAATCAGGAGAAATATAAGGGTCCAGGTACCTGGTACCTAGCTGAAGTGCACATGATTTCTATTTACTATATTACCTATGCAAAATTACCATTACTATGAAGAACAGATATGTGACTGCCACAACTGATCTAACTGAAAACTGCCTTAATCATGTGACAATCATTTCAGGTTTAACACTAGTTTGATTGATAACAGGCATCCCAATATAGTTACTCCTCAGGTTACATGGGAGCTGAATTATGCAAGTTGGACTTTATACCCATTTGCTGTACTGAACGTCCTAAAGCTACATAGAGGGTACTTAATCTAAGTGCAGTTTGTGCACTGTACGTCTAGTAGAAGAATTTACAGAACACTAAACCAAATAATGGCATGATCTGTGTGCACACCAAGCTCTGTAACTTCTTGATCACAGAAGTGATCACACCAAAGAAATAACCACATAATTTTGCAGAGGTCTGTAGAGATAAAATTTGACAAGTTACTGTCATATTTCTGTTTATTATATTTAACTGCATTAACATCTTTCTTTATTATTGTTTTTTATTGTTAAGTTCAATAATAACCTGAAACTAAGTATACATTTTGCCCCAACAGCCCCCGAAAGTAGGCACATCCTGGATAAAAATAACTTTCTTTCAAGTTGGAGCTAATGCATGTCTTCATTGAATCTCACAAGGTAGAGAAGGTCATGTATTGCCTTATCTCTGACGTACAGAAAAATTATTACATACTGTACATGCACCAAGCTTACTGGCTTCAGGGATAGCTGAAGCAAAATTTTAAGAAGCCAGTGGTACATATAGTGCTGCCACTCTCATAAGGTCCATTTTCAGATTTCCTTTTTCTTTGTAAAAAAATACCAAGTCCATTATAAATAATAATCAACATTAGAATTATTGACAGAACAGGTTTCAGGGTACCTTTATACTAGCACTAAACATCCGCTGTCTCCTGAGAAATTTAAAAACTATACGTTCTATGATCCCCTTCCAGCTAGAAAATACCAGACACAGGTTACTGTTTGCTGCCCTATCGGTATGAAAGACCCACACATAGTTTCCCATACAATATCTTAATAAACTTAGAAGTAGGTGGAAGGTGATTCAGTGGTTTACTAGTGAAAACATGAACTAACAATTAAACATAGCACCAAGTTTGGATAAACACCCTGCTTCCTTACCATGCTGTACAATAATGTTATTTAACACCTGGTGCAGTATACTATATCCTAAATGCAATTAAAATGGTCTTTTCACCATGAATGCTTGAGGGATCATTTTAAAGTACAAATAATCCAAACTCAACATAATACTAGGAGTTCAACCCCCAGCATTTCCCTGTATTAGTAATATGTGGCACAATACTGTTTTGGCACATTATAACAATGGCTTCTCTGCATTTATATAAGTAGTTTAGACATAAGTAGGTATATCTTTTATACAGTATGGCACAAATCTATGACTAAATAAATATAAAGGCTACTGTACTGTACACTAATGGCTGAGGATTAAAGATGCTGATTTAAAAAAGGAGATGTTTTTGTAGCAGCACGTATATAGAGAGTACTCCACTTTGTACATTGCTGGAAAAATGCACTACTACCCTGGGTACAGTTAACCTCTCCAATGATTGCTTAAGACAAGCTGCAGGACACTAAGGCAAAGCAAAAAAAAAAAAAAAAAAAAAAATCAAATAGTCCTATTTCGCTAAATTAACAGATTGCACATTTCTTTAAGCTGCTCATAATGGGCAAAATCAGGGCCACTGTGAGACATTTTATGGAAACACTAGACCAGTTTTGTACAAGTGTGTATTGCAATTTATCTACAAAAACATGTTACAGTTTGCTTATTTTCTAAGGTACAGAAGTAAGACTTAGAGGATAAAGCTAATCACTAAAGGTTGGTAAAATGTGCAATACACAACAGCCCAACCTTATCAGAAACAACTTTACTTAATGATTACCAGTTATAGGCAGGATAATAGGCTGGACAGTCAGGTTTGTATAGCAGTTTTTCATCACTACAAGCAAGTCAGTAATAAAACTGGCTCTCATCTGTGTACAATTAGGAACTGTTCAAGGTAAGCAAAAATGTTACTACTTTATTGTGTAAGATCTTTACAAAAAGTTTGTGTTACTTGTCACTCATAGATAAGGGCTGTCAGCTGAGGAAAACATAATTATTAAAACATTAATTCCAAAATTATCATATTTTCTATCTGTACTCCAACTTTAAATCCAACATTTGCTCAGTACAGGTTCTTGTATTTCTTTCTAACATAAGCATGAAGAAGACAATTCCATAGCATAGAATGGACTAAAAAGAGAGAGCACTAGCATGCAAAATACCTAATGACCCATTTTACAGAATTTATAAGCTAAGTTAACTTAGATATTAGAGAGATCAGTCTCTACTGCACAACATTTTGTTCTGGCACTGTTTTTGTAATCTGTGATCATGAGTTTCTTTGTAACTCCGGAGCAGCAAGGGATTTTACACACTAGTGTTAGTTCCCTTCTAATTATTATTATGCGGCAGCATTTTATAGAAAGCAAAGTATTTCCGCACCTAACACCATTTTTAGTAGGGCTATCTACTATATAAAAAGTTGCAAACAGTACTTATTTGAAGAGTATCCTTGTCCCCCATAAGGTGAGCTGATCACCCCAAAGGATTTTTCATTCCCCAAACTATCCAGTTATAAAATCTACTTCTATCCATTGCCTCAATCATTTCTTTGTGGATAGAGTGATGAAGGGTTAGCTTTCTTAGTTATAATGTGTTACGTATCCCCACAGGAGAGATTTTTGCTAACTTCCAGACCAGGCAGTCAGAAGAACGGGAAATGTCTCTAGGACAGAGACAACAAACTAAAAATCTTTTTATTTTGGTAGGGCAGGGAAAGGTTGAAACCCTCTGGTGTCCATGTCTTTCTGCCCTTGTAATCCCTCTTTCCTTTCTGATCATTTCTTGTGTGGGGTTGTTGGAACAGGAGGAAAGCATTTTCTCACAAGTGTTATCACACGTTTACCGACTCCAAAACAAAATACTTTTTGGATGTAGTTGGGCTTTAATGCTTTTTCACACTTGGGATTTAGTAGTATGTTTAAATGGCCAAATGTAAAAATGGAAGAGAAATAAATATAAAAGTGTAACATTCTTGCCCAACTATATCATTTGATTTAGAAATGGTCCTAAAATGTAAAGTCTCTGAATCTTCTGCAGATGTCTAACACCAAACAGAGAAATCCAAAGAGGTAGAAAGTCCAGATATGCATATTTCTATGAAAGCTAGGTGTTGCTACCAGGAAGGTGCATTCAATCTTACAGCACACTAGTACAGCTCAACCGGTTCACATCCATTTACAGAAGATACAGTGACCCTTTTGCACAATCAAGTTATAAAAGCATCACATCACCTGGCATTGAGAAGCAGGGCATAAACATAAGCTTTTGTACATAAAGAGAGGCACAGTTTCCAGAATTTCACATGGCCTAAAATTTTATTTAATGCAGGCCAAGCACTGCAATGTCCAAACTAAGTTTTTTTTGTTTGTCTCAGTATATAGTTGATATACCACAATGTATAACTGACAAGGATTAAAAAATGAACAAAAAATAAAAGTATTATATATATATATATATATATATATATATATATATATTTAATTATTTGTGCTCTATGTGGAAATTAGGTGTTTTTATTCCCTGAATAAGGAATATGATACAAGTTTACGACTGCAGTTTTTTTTTAAGATAAATACTACAGTCTACTTTACTCCGTTGGCAATAGCCACATTACATTCATTGTTCATTCTGTTCGTATGATTGTCACAGGTTCATTGGGTGTAATACACCAACGAGTAGATATCAGTGCACATATTGTTGTGTGTATGTGTTCTGCACTGAAATCACCTTCAGTTCGTTACATATTTCATAGACCTCCTCAATCTAGAAAACCTTCTTTAAATCATAGGATGCAGCTTGTAGACATGCAGCTCATGTCATGAGAAGCTTAATCATCTTTCAGTCTCTACACGAGACAATAACAGATTTCAGAATTGATATGTCATGTCCTTAAATCATGTGAACGAAATCTAATGGACTTATTTAGTAAGGCAGAGCAGGGAGCAATGCTGAAAGTGCAGTAACCCCCTGCAAACAATCAGACTTGACCTTAATAACTTTTTAAAAGAAATAATTTAAAAAAGCTGATTGTTCGTACACTTTTATTGGTTATTGCCCTTTTCATGTAGCTCTGCATTGCTAAATAAGCTCACATTTATTCATGATATTGGTAAAAGTATACCAAAAATGTATTAGCTACAAGAGTGGATGCACCTTCAAATCTCATGAGTTAAACTTCTAATTCCTGCTGGTGGTCCATAAACTGCCAGTCCCAGGGAACCTGACACAGTATCATTCAGCACAGTGAGAGGTGGGTACAGCTGGCAGTAGTGTGCTAGCAGACTAGACTCGATCATCAAAGTGTTGTAAGAAAAGATGAAGTGTAGCAAGACATTGGGGAAATGGAAAAACCAGCCGGACCATACAAACAAAATGTTAGGAGCACCTTGGGAAAGCAATCTGATAGATGAAACAAAGGCAACTGTTTAATAAGCTTTGACACTGTCTTCCTCTTTACTCTGGGGGAAAGCAGACCCATTTAAATGAATGAGTCTACATTGTCTGCAGCATGGTAAGAGGCACTCCACTGAATACTAACTATGGGGGAATGCAGAACAGGTGCAGAGGAACTATACAAAAGGAGACCTAGGTGTTCATATATTTACATTGAAATAATGAAGTAACCAATGAAAGAAGAGTGAGAGATAGGTAAAAGGAATGGTTCCGATAAAGAGTTCTAAAGGGCATGGAGTATGAAAAAGCTCAGAGTATTTTTTAAAAAGCAATGTACAATAAACCCAATAATGCAAAGAGAATATGTAATACTTGTTACAACATAAAACCATTTAAACCTCCAGACAGCACCAGGACTGTAAGCAAAGACAATATTGCCATTCAGACAAGGAAGTATAGCACTAACCACTGCTTCTTCCAAGCAAGCATGGCTTCAGGCAAAAATGTGGATGCAGCATTGAACGATCACCAAATGTGTACGGATATCAAGCAACTGATCTTTTTTTTTCACGTTTTAGTTACAAAGCTCACAGTGACCCCCCAAAAAAATAACAGTGACCCGCTACAAAAAAATAGGTTGCTTCAGACTTCTTCATTCAGGTGACTGAAGTAACATAATTCAACAGAAAAGAAAATGAAAACAGTAAAATCCATACTCTTTGGGAAGAACAAGAAATTAGGTATCACAATGTAATAAAAGTATAGCAAGCCATGTTTTATCCTTATCCCAGAACATTTATGGAACAGTTAAAGAAAAAGGGACTGCACAGTGGCTAGCAGACTTACTGGGAACTACAAAGCTCTGCTACAGCTACAATAGTGGAGGACTGCTAGGTGAGAAAGCAAAATTTCTACTTCCCTTCATACCTTGTAAACAAAGATACAAATAAGAAAAGTTTTTACCAATGCACAGCCAGAGTAGGGTGCTGTCCCTCTTTTCTACTTCCAGACACTGCTTCTACCTAGCCTATGCATTCTATAAGCTTCCCCTGTCATTTTTTTTGTGCAGCAGTGCTTTGTTGAGAATGTGACCTCTTTAAAAATGGTTGCTTTGAGGAAGTAATGAAAATGAGGCACATTCCAACACCAGGGGGACTATCGGCTCTTAGGCAATCCCTATGGATCTGAAAGAGTGGGGATGTTTGTTGATGGATATCATGACATGAAAGCAGCTTGTGTATTTTGAACACTTTCCTTTTATCACCATGTTTTCTTTCTGAATTAGAATGTTCTTTTAAACAAAATGTGCATGTTCCACTAGAAACCAGAAACATAGGTGGTCACTAACATGAAGAGTAAGGAAGGTCCCAGAGTCCGAGTTGAAAAACGGCAAAAGTCTTCTGATTGTGAATAAAACTCTACAGAGAGAGAAAATGGTTCATGGAGCTTTTCAAAGCAGAGCAGTTCCTGATGTCCGACCGGGATGATGGTAGGGGGCGGGGGAAATAATATGAAATATTTTAAGGAGTAAAAAGTTTTTTGTTAGTTTCTTTTTTTTTCTTTCTTTTTTTGGTCCTTTCATAGTATAATTGCAACAGTGCTTCTCCAAAAAAGGTCCATCTATAAATATAATTTCTTTTTTTTCTAATTTTTATACTCCTCTCCCAATATATATTTATATATTTAAATTTCTGTATTATTTTTTGAAAGGCGTCAACCTGCTGAAGTTTTGCCAGAATGGGGATTGACTTCTCCTAGGTTCAGTGAACTCAAAAACTTGTGGCTGTGAAATGCCGTCGGTCACCATATACTGTCCTTGGATGGCCCCTGGCTCCTGAGGCGGCGGATATGCTGGAGGTACTGAACGAGGGCAGCTAACACCAGCTGGAAAAGATAAACACAGTCCGAAATTAGGTATTTGTATGAAAAGGTAAAATCATGTTGTTACTATAAACACATACAGACTATTTCAGACAGGCTATAGATCACTTACTATAAACATTCTTACCAATTTGGAAAATACCTTTTTGTCTTTTCCTGATATATATTGATAGGACAAAAAATAATAACTTCATGCATTACATTTAAACAAGGCTGTTGTTTAAGTGGACTTGTGTGCAACATTACTCAACTGGCCCAACTAAATGTAGATACACCCCTGCCCCCATCTAAAATAGAGAATAAAAAAGGGAAAACAATATATATCTAACTTACACTTTTACTTCTATCCTTAATGCCTAGGTAGGGTGACTGCACTATGCTGATGCATTTTGGAACCCTCAGTTTATCCCTAAATCTAAAGTTTTCCTATTTTCAACATTTATTATCATGGTTTTACATGTGTATGATGGTTAAAAAACAAGATTCACTTAACTAATTGCATTTTCCTTAGGTGTGAAATTAATTATGTTTTCTTCAAGTTTCAAGCTTCAAGTGTGGAAGAAATAATATCTGAAATAAGTGTGGAAGAAATAATAATACTGTATTGTGGCCCCCGAAAAACCTGCTAAGCTCATGCAAATAAGATGCATTATGCGTTGACCTCTCCATTTGCAAAACTGCTATCTAGCACTAGAAATAATAATCCTTTGTCTTGTTAACGTAAATGATCACATCTTTTCTGCTGCTGAATTTTCAACTCAAGGGCAATATGGAAAGAGGTTATAACTATCTAGGGCACTTCTGGAAATTTCTCTAAAAAAAGAGATGTTTAAAAGAGATTTACAAAAATACAAAAACCTGTTATGAATACTTAACAAGGAAAGCTAATTACATTTGCTTCCTTGGTCTGGGTATAATATTTGTCATTAAAACATGTTTTGGGCTAGTATCAGTAAATAGAACTTTTTTTCAGACAGTGTTTTGCTGTTTTTCTTATATTTATATAAATTGTTATTACTTTACAAAAGTGTTAAGAGGCTTCTGGAGCTTTTGGTTATTTTGGCTGAACAGCAGAGGGCAGCAGAACAGCTTAAATTTGCCAGCTTCCTGCCTATAGGAAAACTACATGCCCCATTATTCCTTGCATTGAGTATCATGGATGGGGGTGTTCACAGTGGTAGGCTCAGCTATCTATGGAACAATGAGGTGGCTACACATGAACAAATTGTGAACAGAGCATGAATTGTAGCCTCAGGTATTAAGTATATGCACTTCCCCGCGAAGAATATAAAAGTATTTGTGGGGTCTATATTTGAACACATATTTTTAAAACAATACAAAGAATATATAAATAGGACATAAAATCAATATGCCTTTTTTTTTTTTTTTTTACAGTAAAGAAAAAGAAAAGAAAAAAAGACCTCCAAAGAGTTATGCCTATGTTTTCCAGTAGGAAATCAGTGCTAGAAAGTGTTAGGAATTAGAAAGTTTACTTTATGGGTTACTCTAATTTTATTTGCATGTCAAAAGGTAAATTCCAACAGTATAGTCATAAAGAAAGTTTCAATCATAATACCCTGTTTCCCTTTTAATAGGGCACTGTCCTTTATTTTTTGAAATGCCAAAATATGCCCCAGGTCTTATTTTCAGGGGGATGTCTTATTTTTCCATGAAGAAGACTACTGTACACATTTATTGTTGAAAATCACTCATGTGCCATTGATTGTCCCCTTCTGATCACTCTGTGCCATTCATTGTCCCCTTCTGATCACTCATGTGCCATTGATTGTCCCCTTCTGATCACTGACTCGCCGGGTAACAGACTCCGTTAGGGCAGGGATCAGCAGCTTGCTTGTCCTTTGAAGTTACTTTCAGTTTCACTCTGCACTGCAGCCAGCATCGAGGAGTCACACAGAGGCACACAGTATCAGGTATCGGAGGATGTCTTATTTGCGGGGGGTGCTTTATTTTAGTTGTTTGAGCAAAGATCGGGGGGTGGCTAATTTGATGGGGATGCCTTATCATCGGGGAAACACGGTACAATCCATGCTGCCAAGCTCCTTGCTGAACATGTGAGTGTCACGTGCCCTCATTTTTTCATACAGTGACCAGCTGCACCAAACACTTCTCCCTAATAAATACTCCAGGCTGTTCATATGTCTAAGAACATACCATGGAGGCAGTAAAAAAAAAAAAGAAAAACTCCAGCTTACACTGCAGGGATATACAATGCATGCTGCTGCAATACAAAAATATAGGATACACACCTATTACACTGCTACTACATTTTGGATAAAAGAAAATGTGATTTCCATATATTTCCCCAAATTAAATGTCCAGGTTTACATAATATTATTTATTAGAAAAATTACCCTATAAAAAAGATGAATGCATGTTGTGTTTATCAATAGAAAATACAATGTGATAAATGTAATCTAATGTGTATCTTTCAAATTTGCCTAGAGTTTAGCTTTAATACCAACATAATGACTTGAATAGTTCCAAATAAAATATTTACGCACAATTCTTTTTCATATATACTAAAATATCCAATGATAAAAAAAAAAGAAAATGTGTATAGACTTCTTTAATCAATGTCCCTATTTTACATATTTATAGTGATGTTCTAGATCCCTTGTAATTTACAATAGAAGAAAAGAACCCCAGACAGAAGATCTCATTACACTGTGTCTACCAAGAGCAGCTTAAATTACCACTGCAGTCAGTAACAAAATAATCAGCTTTAGCCAAAGGACTTACCTCAAAGATCCCAGTTGTAGAGTAAAACCAGCAAGCATTCTTACCAGGAATACTCTGTCACGTGTGTTCACTTAGAGGAACATACTGCAGTTTGCCAGCAGAGTTCCCTTGCTTCACGCATCATGTGTGTCATTACACTGCAAAGTGCTGTCTATACAGCTGATGAGACTTAAACCTTTTAGTGCCAGAGGGACATGGACATCAATATAAACAGTTAATCTAACAGAATGTCTCCTTAAAACATGATACATGAGGGATAGTTGCACTGAAAACATAAGGGGAAATGCAGCAACTACTGAGACCTGTAGAAATTAGCTGACACAACAGTTCTCGGACCTGAAATGCGTAAGCTGAAGACAAGGGTGAAAAATGGCACAAACAATTCCTATACCTTCAAGGAATAAAGTTGGAAAAAAAGGTAGATCCAATGCAGAGTACACAAACACTATAACACAACCAAGGATTTAAGGATGAACTCTAATCAGTACCGTAAAATTACCCTCAAATTTACCTTTCCTCCCACTTTGTTGTGCCACTTAGTACTTTTGATATGCTGTAGTATACTTCCTATGAGTTGAGTAGAGCCTGGATAATCAGAACTTACAATAATTGGTTTGCTGGGCATCAATAAACCCAACAAAGAAGTGGAACCACATGTCTGGATCAGCCTGAGATCAGATAAATAAAGTAGGTAATTTTTTTTAGCCACTGCTGGAAGATCCCATATAGAGTTATTTGCCCAAACTGTAACTAAACTCTAAAATAATTATTTTCTATTCTAATGTTTACAGAAACTTTTCAGCCTAATACCAACTTACTAGTTTATAATTAGTAACTTTAACTGCTCCTTACTACACTCAGTATGCAACTAGTTACCCAATGGGTTCCACCACAGCAGAGAGAGAGTTAAGACAGAACACCTCCGCCATTAATTTGACAGTCATATGAAATTTGTGTAGTAGGCCTAAAGGTTATCTCATAAAAGCTTTCCTTACTTTCTTTTCTTCTGGAGTGCTTTCTGGGGGAAAGGTCTGGCACTGTATCTGGTGGAGGAGAGGGACAGACAGTGTGTGGAGGATTAACAAGATGTGAGTTCGGACTCCTTTTTTTTTTTACAAAAAAGCACGGATCTTCATGTATGTTATGGACAAAAAACACTGGATGAGTTTTGCATAATCCTATCCTGTTTTGGATGTCCTGAAACACTGTATGGGGGGTTTTGGATTTAAAGATTCTTTATTCAGTGACCAGAGAAAGTAGAAATAAATGGACATTCAATCAAAGTTTGAAATGTCAGCTGTATGTTTTGGGGATGGAAAAAATGTTTGTGGGGATGTTACCTATCCATAGAAGGAAGAAAATGCTAAAGCTCTGCACCACAAAGACATGATTTTACAGTTGAACAATGTGTTCTTCAGATCACAGCACAGACCAAACAACAGTACTGGTCACTATACAGTGACCAATCCAAACCCACAACCCCAACAAAATGGCACCTACCCTTTCTTTGGTTTCTTTATTAGAAGAAAAATAGACTGATCTTCAAAGCCTAAACTGGCTATCTCTTTTCCTAACTATGGAAGATCATTAGGTCATTCCCTATCTCTGAAGCTGATCCCCAGATTCCTTATGACAACTCACCCCCAGTGACCCCTGGACGGATGGGGAAATGAGAGGAAGGGGAGATATGGGCCTGCTATGTGCTTTACTCATGAGGCAGGATCTAGAAACTATGACCCATAGAATTGAGGGGACTGAGTTAATGAAGGACTAGAAAGAGGTGTCAGACCTCAAATCAGATGAAGGTGATACTAATGGTAACCTTACCACCCTAGAATATTCAAAGGAATAGCACCGATATTGCCTCGCCATGGTGCATCTCTGTGTCGAAGATAATGAATATCTTCTGCAGCTGCAGAAAAAACTTGTGCATCAAAGTTACTGCTTACTGGGACTCCATTCTGGTGCAGAGAGGGTTTGCATTTAGGGTTTGGTGGTAAAGCCATCTTGCTTCAACCATCAGGAACACTCCAAGCTGTACTGCTATTCAGAGGGGGGGCTCCCCATCGTGGTATATCATAATACCTGCCAGCTGGTAAAACATTGTGTTCTAAGGGTGCACATCTGAGTGTTTCATGAGGCTGTGATTAGCTAGACAGCAGCATTACTGTTAGAGCCAGTTAGAATCCCTTGAGTCTGGGTACATAAAGCATTTGTTGTTTAACATTGTTTCTACTGTTTTTTGCAAACCCCCTTTATTTTCAGTCTTTCAAATAAAGTCAGGTTGTGTCTGTTGCACTGCCATCTGTTGTCACTAAAAGTTCTGGGTGTCACCAGGTTGGATTGGAGCAGGCCCATTACAAACACAGCTAACACCAAAGGGTCCAACCCCACACATATCTTCCCATCCCTAGATCTCCTGCTGAACTTGGACATCTATGTTCTAAATGCATGCCTTTTACCTATTCCTATTCCTCATTTCATTTGTTACAAAAAACTGTATACCAATTGACAAATAACTGTATACAACATTGAGGAGGCCAGCTGCCTTTTAAATGTTCACACAGGCACAAGAAATTGCCCTTTTGTTGATATCATGACTGAACAGTACAGGAACTAAAACTGGACACACACATTGGTAACTTGTTCTGTACAATGCTTTAAACCACATTTATCTGTATTTCAACCACTGAGACTAAAGACTGACACCATGGAAAACTATGTCTGTTACAATGTATGTGCCAAACAGTGGACTGAAGGAAGTATACTTTCTACTAACACCAACAATTAAGCATTTTTCTCCAGTCTCTAAACACAGGCACTGGGTTGTTTTTTACTCCCCCTTACCACAAAGCCTGGGTCATTTGTTACTCCCATGAACTACCGACACCAGAGGTTTTCAACTCTCACTGGTCATAGTCTCTTACCTCCAAGGTCTGAAGGAGTAATTTGGCTCTTTGTTTAGAAAGGGGACAAGAGGACCACTGTTCCTGTGCTAAATTTTAAAGGAGCTTTGAGAAACCAAAGACCTGAAACACTACTTCCTTATCAGTTTTCCGTTTTTTTTGATTGATCATTTCTGGCTGAGTCAAGGCATTTTTTTTCTTACAATAATGCATCAGATGGGTTAGTGAAATTATTATACTGTAATTATGGATGGCTAGGGGTGATGTGGAACATTTGCAACTTTAAAAGTAAGCACATTTAGATCAACTATTTTTTAATAAATACCTGGAATTTACATTTAAAATATATGTAAAACAAGTCTTAACATCTTGAAAAAATTGCATAATTAGTTGATACTTTACACTATGGAGGGTCAGATAAAGTACAATAAGGTTCAAATAAGGTTACAATACACTTGCTCTAGAGCTGCTGCTTTAACCAGTGATCGTACCTTTCTGCTTGCTCACTTTACGCACAGTCATTGCCGCTTGCCTCTTCTGGTATTCTGAAATTTCAAAACCTGAAAATGAAAAAAACAACATCAAATTTACAAAACAGGATATGAGTCCTACTCATTTTTACATAAACATAAAGAAAGGACATCAAAGAAAGGACAATTTCATTCCCATTACCCCAATGTTTACAGCAAGCCTGTTCAATTTGTCATGAATCACAAAAATAACAACAATTGTAAATATTAACCATATATTAAATCAGAATATACTGTACACTGCTGGGAATAAGTAGTTACCAGTTACAAAAGTTTAGCTTTCATTGGAAGTTAAACAGAATGGATGGATGCCCACTTTCAGCCATTGATCTTCCTAATGGAGATTTTGTACTTATGCTTAAACTGAACCTTCAGTTTAAATTAGCGAAATGCGTTCCAGGTACATCAAAACCTAAAATGTGGAAAATCTTACAAATTGTTTTCTAACAACATCTAAACATGTTACAGTCCAAGCAAAGTCAAGCTATTGCTATAGCTCTGCAACCAGCAAAGCTCATGCATCCTGCTGATTGGAGTGCTTTGGCTCAGAGGGTGTTGGGGACCCCTGCAAAAAGGTCATGGCTGTTCTGTTGAGAGTAAAGACCCATCTCTAGAGCATGATGGCAAGAAACAGACTCTTGTACTCAGGAAGTAATTGCTTTCCATTACAATTTGAAAAAAAAAGTTTTGATCTTAATATATCTTATATCCAAGATATCTTGGATAATATAGGTGTCCATGGGATAATATAGATAACAGGAAGATGTACTGTAAATTAGGTGTGGTTCCTATAGCTGAACTTCAAACAGCTAAGTATACAGATAAAAGACATACAGGTTTGCTGTTTTACCTGCCAAAATAATTGTAATTTTGTGCATCCAATTCTGAAAATGATATTGCTTTGTCACAAAACATAGCCTGGTCTGGCAGGACAGAGCACTTGATTATTCAACTGCTACAGCTTAGTAACACATACAGGTCTTTTTCCTCCCTCGAGCCTGTGACTGAACAGTGAAATAAGATGCAGCATATTGATGAGCTTATCTTTATATTGCTCTTTTCTCTGCACCTATCAGAATGGTCCTTGTTAGCACATGAGCAGTGAAGCACAGCCTATTAGCTTCCTGTACTGTTTTTCCATCGTCAGACTGAGTATTACTGTACAGAAGATTCCAAGCTTCTGACACCAGGACAAACTCAGATAATTGCACTTTTTTAATTCTTACAAAAATGCTAATGCTCATCATAAAGACCATTACCTCTTTGGGATTCATTGAAGTCTACACAGAAAGAGGTACAAAAAAAAAGGAGAATGGTTACAAGAAAAATTTGGATGCTGCCAGTACATCTTAAAATTGATTTTGATTGACTCATATCTCGTTCTCATGTTTTAAATTTATTGTTCCTTCCAGATCAAAATTCTGACTTCTGTTGATGCATGTTTGTCCTGGTTCTGTCCAAAGTCTGTCAGAGGAAAAGCACGATAACCAAACAGCTAAAGTTTGCAGAGAGAACTTACCAAGGCCATTAGCAATCAATACCATACGTTTTACCCATTGCCCCTACATTCATATGTACTTTCAGTGTAATTTGACTTTTATAATTTGTTCCTTATTTAATGCGTATGTCTATTTTTAACAGTGCCCTTACCAATCTTCTCATCTTCCTGCACCATCTTCCTCTCTTCCCTAAAGGCACGCAGCCACCTTAGCTTCTCTTCTAGCTTTTTAGCGAAGTAAAGGTGCATCTCTTCTGTCTCCTTGTTATGCAGTTTAAAGGCATTCTTCACACTGACATTAAAGTCCTCATCCCGTCCATCATCCACTTCTATAACTTCATATTTGTCCATATCTAGGCGGCCTTTATAATAAAGGATGTCTCTCCGAATCAAGTCCTGTTGAGAGAACAATAAACAAATTACGTGTGATAATAAACAAATTTATGTGATAAAACATATTAATTATTACAGACAGGCCAAAAAAAGGGCTCATAAGCCCAATAATAACAAATACAACAGTAACACAAAAACTGAATGATGTAACATTAAAGCATACTTTTAATTAAAAGTGTAATAATACTTTTTATCTTCTTTTCCCCAAATCTTAACATCTTTATTTGACTACACAGATAATTATTTTAAGCTACATGATTCAAAGAAGTGTATATAGTTGGTTTAAATAAAGAGCAATATAAATAACCAACTATAAAAAAAGATCTTTCAGCCATTGAATTTTCCATTTTATATATAATGTCTAAAATACCAAATAGTAGAGCTCTCGTCATACATTGATCAAACTGATTATACAATTTCTGTACAATATTTAAATTTACCAAACTATATAATGGTAATACCTAACCAGGTTTTTAGAGCTTTATCTTGCATTGGTAGACTGTAAAGACTGTAAATATTTAGATTGTAATGTATAGTGTGAGGAAGAGATGTGATGGGTCAAATAACTTTATGTTATTTTTTTTCATTGAATGACTAGGTTAAAAAATACCATACCCTGCTAATAACATACCCACTATTTTGTACCTAACCTAATAGTAATATTATGTTTTGCTACGTCGAAGCCATCTTTTGTAGTGTTTCAGCTTATAGCTTGTTGTTAATTTCTTGTTACCCTTACCCAAAGTAACAACATGGTTAAACAAATGATTGGCCTCAGAATGGGAAAACTACAGAAAGACACTGACATCTATACAAAAATCAGCCATTATTGTGTGCGCTCTAACTCAATCCGGTTACCAGGATTCTATAATTTTTGGTGTCTTGTGTCTAAGAACATATAATGGCTCTATTTTTCTGTGTGTAAATGCCAGTAAAATGATGGCCCGATTCTCCTAAATACAGTACATTTTTGACATTATGTCAATGAAATTAACACAGGTAGGCTAATATAATTATTTTTAAAGTGAATCTAAGAATTTATGTTGTATAAAGTATTATTTAATTTGCACTTTCAAACTCAAGAAAAAACAAAATTTTACAGCAGATTTATGAAGTTGTGGTTTGATAAGTATTTACAAAAAAACCTACTGTTCCCTCTGCAGGAGGGACAGCTGGCTGTTCATTTCTTGCTTTTAGCTATAGAGTCATGATTACTGAGCGGATGATCCAAAGGACACTTCATGGATAAGCAAAAAACACTACAATACTGATGCCCTTGGCCTCAGTGAAATGTCACTCCCCATGGGGGTGTACACTGTGCACTGTGTCAGTAGCTTCTAAGAATTAGTGCAACAGGATGTGAAATTCCAGCTGCTATTCTATGCAGGAAAAAAAGCTGTAATAAAAAGAATTCACTTAGCTAGGAAGATCTGGAAAGTGAAAACTGAAAACATTTGGAGCATATCCAAATGGTTGCAAGAGACCATCTGGAAAAGAGGCTTCTGTGGTCCAAACACAGACAGGACGCAGAAGGTTCCATCCCGATATAGCAAGGTGGCTAATTAAATTATAGCAAGGTGGGTTATAAGCAACAAATAAATCAACATTTAGACAACATTAAAATCATGCATTAGCCAATGCTGGATGGAACACTGCTGTTCATGAAAAATTTCTTCAAAGAAATCTGATGTGTTATAGCACCTTAAAAATATACTATGCAGCTAAGATGGTAATAGCGAAGGCTACTCCGACCATAGCTCAGGTTGAAAATAAAATGTCCTGGTTCCTGGTCAATGAAAAACTGAAGCTATGCTTACGGATGCCATGTCCCATTTCTGTAAAGTTTGGTCGCCCTGGATAAAATACTTTATGGGATCAAACATGTTTATCGCTTTGAGGGTCCTGTCCTGCGACACAATAGTTTTTCATTATGTAATGACTAGTTCCCCAGTCCGTACCCTCTCCTAACCCCCAACCCTTTTGGGTCATCCCTTCTATTTCTCTTTTTCTTCTCTTTCCTACTTTTTTCCTCTCCTATAGTTATCAGCTGAAATAGGTTGAACTACAACGTTATCTCAGGGTGACTTCAGGTGGTTGTCCCATCAGCAGAAGGGGTGGGGGCCGCTTTAGACTAGGGGGATCCCCCACTCCCCCAATTGTAATTATTTTCCAAGGACTATAGCCTGAATTAAAGAAGAATCTATGAACTTTGGTTTTTGAATGATTAAAGGGACCACTCTGTGAGGGTGTGAGGGTGGCCCTAAGCAGTCATCGTTTTTGTTATGATTGGACATTGGACTTATTGTATTTTCTGCACTAACCCATTAGTCTCATCCTAATAAATGTTGGTTTGTTATGTTGTAACTTATTGATAAGTTGTAATTTATTGAAAAAAAAAGTATACTATGCAAAATACATTGTAATAGGCATACCTGCATATTAAACCAAACATCCAAACAGATAATCCAGTGGATGCAACCAATACTATTCGCAGGGCCATCTCTAAATCTCAACATACTAGGAACCTTAAAAACTACAGCAGCAGAACACCACAGAGGGTTCTACTACTGTCAGCCAAGAACAGGAAAATTAGTGCTTAAAAAGAATTGCTGATTTAGATAAATCTTGATCTTCGTTGTGACATATAGATAGTAGTCAGAATTTAGTACATAGCATTGGCCCTCTCTCTCCATCCTGTCTTGTGTCAACAATTCAAAATCGTATTAGTTCTCACAATCTTTCTTTGGAATACATTATAACCCCTGTCTACCTAAGCTTGTCTACTTTCTTCCTAAACTACAGTCTTAAAATGAACCTATGCCCAAACTATGGACATTTTGGGGTTTACATATTCTTATCAAGCAGTAAATAATCTTTAGAGCAAGTTCCCAGGCACCACGGAACAAATAATTCTCTAAGTCAGGCATGGGCAAACTACGGCCTATTAGGCTTTTTTATCCGGCCTGTTGAACTCTCTCTACTTCAGCGGCCCTGCTGAAGTAGATCCGCGGTTTGCGGCTCTGGCCGGTGCCCCCCCCCCCCCCCCCGAGCGGTGCCAGCAGAAGGACCGCGCTGGGGGGCTGCACCTGCCAAAGCCATGGACAAAGTGACACCTGTCTCAGCGCTCTATCTGATCCTGGCCCGGCCCCCTTGCCAAAGTTTAGAACCCATTATGGCCCACTACCATCTTGAAGAGTATCTGCTCTGTGTTTATATTACAAATTAGAAAAGCTATCTACCCAAAAGACTGTTGGGGCATGCTTTTTTTTTGAGCCAACCTGTACTCCAGGTCCTACTTATCTGTATGAGTTGTATAACTGATATCTAGTCCCTTTTTGTCAGACATTGTTTTTGCTCTAACCCTGAAGTTTCGTTGTAGTCTGTTATCAGTCTCCTACATTCAAAAAGTCCCCATAAACCCGGATATGGTTTTAACAGTTTGCTGCATTAAACAAAACAGTGCCTTTTAATTGTCTTGCCTTGCTATACCAATTCCACTTCCTCAACTTACTTTATTATAAAATCACTATGTAGAGTTCTAATTCAAACAACCCATATAGTGCCTTCATTTAAAAAAACATGCTTAATCAAAAATAAAGAAAAATAAATATGCTAGCTAAACTGCATGTCACTTTCTACTACAATCTGTTTAAACAGTAGGAATGAATGGAACACTCCATGCTGCTCATTAAGCTTCCCATGTTGTACATACTGTAGGTGTAATTAATGGGGTTCATATCGGCCTTAATCGTGCATTGTGGAATGCTGGCATAAACATTAAGAATGTTTATCTGATAAATACAAACACAATAACACTGCTTTGCCAGTTTAATCCCATAATGTTTCCTTTATGGTCTTTAAGGTATTTAAAATTACAAAGAAGTATAATACATAAACTGCACTGTATCTCTATAATGAATAAATAAGTACACAGTGAAATATATAATTATTTACATTTCTTGAAAGAATCATTATTTAAATCTGGTATAAAACATGTTTCAGTGTGAAATCTTGGCCTAAAGATGAATTTGATTAACATTTCTGGAAAATTGAGTTACTGGAACTAAAAGTGTCCATAAACAGTAAAAGGACAGTTTTGCTAAAGTTACAGGCTGCACCCTGCACCAGCTGCTTCTTCATGCTGCTAGTCAATGAAACAAATAAAAGTGTTTCAATGCTAAGCAGTGACTGGAGTTCATAATGTATCCTGTGCTTTGAGACACTACTTTCAGGGACTGGCAGTCAGTTGTCCATTTAACCCACTGTGTGAACAAATAACAAAGGGGAACACTGGACAGGCCAAAACAGAAATTTATACAGGAAAAAGTCCATGACAATTTGTCAAATTACTTTCACACCCCTTGAAAACTGAAAAACAATGCTACTGTAAGTTGAAACAAATTACAAACTGTATTCAGAAAATGAAATGGTTTTATGGACAATTACAAATGATATATAGGAATATTAGGTTGTATTTTAAACATTAAATAGTTTTCAATACAATTTGGTAATAGTTGATTGCCACAGACATTCCTGGGTAATATCCATGATATTCTAAAAAATAATATATAATGTAAGAACTTACATAGTTTACATAGTTTCTATCAGCCAACTGATTTACAAACACATATTTAGAAATGTTCACCTTTTTACAAAGAACCAATTGGTGATCAAATAGAAAGAATACTCTCTGTTGCTGGCGTCCATACGGCTGGTAGATCCACTGCATCTCTCCAGTGTAGATAAGTTCGGAGCTTCTGTCTAGGATATCCTCTCCCTATTAAATGCAGATACAGGTTAATTAAAGTAAATTAATTTGGATTGCTGTCTATTCAATGCATAGTTTATTATTAGTAAAGGTGATGTGCACCTAGAAGAGATTTTTTAAGGAAGAAGGGAAGAAGAAGGACTTTGGTAGTGACAGCTCTAAATTCTTTATACCTCTGTAGACCTCCCTGCTTTTTTTGATAATGTTAAAAAAGATACTAAAATCCTTACCATGGGTGACAAAGGGGAATATTTGGGAACCAAAGTGCAGAGTCCCAGTAACATACCATAAACTAGGGGATTACTTATCATTTAGATCATTGAATGCCATAATATTACTTGAACTACGTACCCATATCCTAATAATTACAAAATGCATACAAAGTGAAAAAGCATGTTAGCTTGTTGTAAACATTTTAACAGAACATAGCATTGGAAAGCAACAAACAACACTTCATGTTGGTAGGTATTGTAGATCTACAGGTCTCAACAGAATGGTGCAGAAGGAGTGTGTTGGAATTTGGACTGTAACCCTATTGATCTACATATACTTGGCTACCACCAAAGAGGTAGTTGCATCAACGCCTTGCAAGTAACAGCTTGGTAAATATAAAGAACTAAACCATTAGAAAAATTTGATTGCTAATAACACTGTTCAGAGGCACATTGTATAAAAGGGAGTTGTTTACTTGTGGAGTGGGTGCAGTAATTCCGATTTAGTGAGTGGCAGAGCTGTGTTCTAATTAGGGACTCACAGACTGATTAGCACTGCAGGCAAGGGGGAGATCAGACGGGAGAGAAAGTAAAAGCAACATCCACCAGGCTCCCTTTTTGATGCTTTCTGTTGTTTGAAAACCCTGTTGTAGTCTCTGACTTTATTTTCCTCAAGAGATTTGCTGATCAAGCTGGCCCTGTCTCCAGAACAGCATCTTAACGGCACGATGCACGGTTTTCAGCCCAGCGTTTGATGTGAGAAGGCATGAAAAAAAGGGCTTTTAAATGTGAGTTTCAATGCCTTGCTGGAGAATCTGAACACACATGAAAGCATCCAAGTTGACAGTTATGTAGGCAGTTGTTCTATTATGCACAAAACCGGTTAACCTTTTTGCTGCTGGAAATGGTAAGGCCCTTGACTAGTTATTGATCTTGCTGCTTGATGCAAAAATGCCCCAGGGACTATAAGGTGAATAATTTTTAAATATACAGCATGGGAAGATCTTTAACACTATTTCATTGCCCATCATTAAAAAAAAGACTTCACTAAGAAACTATCCTGAAGTCACATACATTACAGCCACATAACACAGCGTTAACGTAATCAGTCTGTGAAAAGGCAACCAATAAAGAACACCCATTGCACTTGTTCCTGCAGCAGAGTATTCAATTTGGTTTCAATTAGATTTTTCTGTGTCTCTCAGCTGCCAGTCATTGCTCCCTATCAGCTCTGCAATGGATTATATGGGGTTCACTGAAGCACACAGCTGTGTCTTTAGAGGGGACTGGCTCAGTCAGATAATAGATGCATCAGGGAACACGTCATGAAAACAAGCCTAGCTATGTTTGGGTCTTCCAAGGAGAAAATGCTTCTATGTTGGTTGTTGTATTAACCCCTGTAACTAGAGGTAAGTAGAAAACAAAACAGAGTAATTTTTATGTGTGCTAAGAAAGCAGGTGTATTTTTACACCACAAACTAAAAAAATTGCCTTTGTATTCCTGGAATTAATTGCTGTAATTTCACTTGCTTAACAGTTACAAATTGAGACAATTAACCAAGAGCGGGTGCCCTCTTTAAAAGATGGGGACAAGCTTGCCAGTGCAGCAGTCTGTCATTGGATGATCACAAGCATGGATACTTTTTGTGATCTGAGGTCAGAATAGATAACATCTAAGCTGGAATCAGATTTGATTGGAACTAGCCAACTACCTTTCCCTTTCTTTTTTCCCTCTTTCTTATCCCCTTTATTCTTCCCCTTTCACCCCCATCCAATGTTTCACACACTATTCCCTGTTTCACACAGTTTAATAGTCTATTATTAAATCCTTGTATATAAATGCATACACATGTAATCCTTACCTTACCACTAGATATGTTCCAATATGATATAAAAAACATTTTGAACAGCTATTTAGTTCTATATTACTCAATTATTATAATTATGAAAAAGATATCTTTATTTGTTTGTAATGGTTAGGAAAAAATGCACCAAACACAAAATAATATTGTTGGTGTTATTTACATCTTTTGAATGACAGAGAGGAAAGTCATCCTCTTTTTTCACATAAGGCTGTTACTTATAGTTAAATAAAAAAGGAAAGTGAAGGTATGACCTCTGAAATGAGAGAGACCTATAATTCAACAGTATGAATATCAATCAGGAGCTCCACTGCTAGTGCAGGTGACAGCCACCTATCGGGGTCACCTCTGTTCTCCAACTCAGTACAATGAAAACTAATCATCTCAGAACTGATAAATATCCATTTTCTCCAATCGATTTACTGCTGGCTTCAATGGCATCTTAAAAAATGCTTCAAATTTCACATAACTCATAAGGAATAATGATTCAAGCCAGACTGTCCTATAAAAATGTTTTTACTAGAAAATAGCTTTTCTCTAACCCTACAGTATGATATATTTTAAACTGGCTTGAAAACGCAACAAAAAAAAAAAACATAGGATTTCGAGAATCATGGATGTGATCCTAAATTCACTTTTGCATTGAGAGGGAGAGCGAGAGAGACACACACACCTAGGGAAAATAACATGATAATCTCTACATAATACCAATAATCCTACTAACAAGTAAAACTTTTTATTTTACAAACCTCCCAGTCAAGGACCGATGCTTGCCATTGTGCAATTTTGTCAATATTTTCCAGTCTCCTCTTTCGTTCATTGATCTGTTGGGTGACGTTCCTCATGACAGCAAGAGCAGCTGCCACATACCTGTAATCACTGAGGATACAAAAACAAAACGTTTTCAGGAGGGAGCAGAGATGTACAACATTTTTAGTAGAATCTATTTCCCGTTCTTTTGACAGCAGTACTGTTTTGTTTCTTATCCTTGTATCAGTGGGAGAAAAGGTAAAGGTAAATCCCCCCAGTACATTGACTCTAGTTTAGGGTTTTAATGATGATACACCAGAATTACAAACTAAAAAAATTGGGTGATGGTCATACATGACCACCTTCCCAGACATGCACACTTTTGACCTTTTTTCTCGCTCCAATGTCAGTTCTAACCTGCTACGTTGCTTTGAAGGTAGGTCTGAAACTGTGATAGAGGAAACCGGCCTTATCAAAGAGACACTGAAACATGAGTACCCGAACATTGCACTAGTAGTTGTCCAGAAGATCTTCCAGAAAAGTCAAAGGTGCACATCAATAATGTTTATGCAACTTGCAGATTAGCTGAGCTCTCATCTTTTGTCACTACCTTACCTGCCAGTGTAAGTGTTATATAGTGTTAGCCAAAAATATGTAAGTGGAATTCATGCCACCAAAAGTAAGCATAAACTCAATGAGGCCAAACATGGCTATGGCAAGCCCACTCCAACAGCCTTAAAGCCACACTTAGATGAAAAATGGACCATTTAGGTATCCCCCTTTGGGAAACGATGAATGCGTCCACAAATCAAAAATCCTTATTATGTTAAACAGATATTGAAAAATAACAGTAACAGACATCAGTTACAAAGGCCCCTAAAGTTGTACTTGTTAACCAGTGACATCACTGGTTAGTCAGCAAAGGTGGTCAACCTAGTAAAGCAACTATCTGATGGGTAAAATTTGAGTGATGGATTTGGTCAAATTTAGAAAGTAAGTAAGAGCCACCGCTCCTTATCACTTTTGTCAGGTCAGAACAAAAATAAATATGTACAAACTCAAAGAAACTACAGAAAACATGTGGTGCAATTATTTTTCCTTTGCTTTGAACTAAAAACATATCGGTAGCTTTGGATTATGGCACAACTTTGCTCTCCATGGTATTAAAAAGGCTACTTCATTTGACTCTAGCTGAGTTCATCATACAACAATAAAGCCTATTATGCTATATGCCTTTATAATAAGAGTTGCCTCTGGATCCCACTGTGAACCAATGATTTAAGGTGATATCTAAAACTTATACCATACAAACCACCAACAATACCAGAAACTTAGTTAAATGAGTTAAAGTTAGCTTAAGAACAAACCCTGATGATGTTTCTGTTGACACAACATGAGAGATTGGAGCATGCATTATTATACCAAAGTTCCCAACAGAACCATCTCAGAGACATATGATTCTATACATAGTACAGTATTAAAGTAGTACAGTAAAGAAAGTATGGTCAGTTTTTGCTTTCAAAAAAGAAACATCTAGTAAATAATCTTCCAATATTTAGGAGGATTAGCAGTCTTACAGTGTGTGGGATGTGCAGAAGACTGTGTGATTCAGCTGAGCTTCCGCTCAAGGCAAATCACAGGCATAGACATTAATCACCAAAATAGGTTATATTTTCTCTTTGTGTTTATATACTCTGGTTTCTCTTATAAGTAATTCCCTTATAGGTCCACTACTACACAGAACTACACAGATGAAGGTGCATATGTCAAGTTGGACTAATCCCAAAAATCCCAAAACTTTCAATATTGTTGGTTTGTTGTATTTGACTATATACTAAATACTTCATCTATTTCATGTTTAAATTCTCCTTTGGGAAGCGCAAGAGAAAGCTGGGGCCTACCTGGTAAGATATATTGGTGCCCAATAAGTCAGGTTTGTCTGTGTATTGTGCCATTAATCAGGTGTTTTCGTCTGTCTTTTGAACTTTACCACAGATAATTTTGGTAGAATCACATGTGAAGTATTACAGAAATTACAGATAGACTCATAAAGCTGCCAGGGAAGACATCTTTTGTCTTTTAACCTGTACCCCAGAAATGGTAGGTTGAACCAGATATGCTGCCAGAGAAGACAGCGATCGTCATCTAAACTGCACCAAAAAATGTTATGTAGAATCAGACATGCTGCCAAGAACAAAATACAACATATTTCCTTTGTCTCAGGTAAAAAATAAATACATATCTGTGGGCAGAGAAGGTGAATTGGTAATTTCTTTACACAGTACATATTAAATTCTGTACCAAGAAATGTTGTGCTGTTTAGAGGAGACAAAAAGAAAAAAGAAGATATATCTTGAATTTATGGGGAATCCTCTGTAACTTGGAACAGCACCAGTATTCCCCAGGCACCAGTCCCCCAATCTTCACTGCAGTCTTCGCCATTAGTGAAGCCCGCTCAGTCTCAGGAGATTGGTTGCCTGGGGTTGGGCTGGCAGCAGACCAGGAGCCCAAACATAAAGCAGTGCCAGGATTCCAATTGATAAGTCCAGAATTCAGAGCCAGAAACCATAACAGATAGGTGCTTTGGTCAGATAATGCCAGACATGATCTGGCAAACTGACCTACTCCCCTTCCTCGTTTGGGCATCGAATTGTTCCGATGCCCAAGACTTGCAAAAACCGAGCTACCCAGCTCAGATACTAGGCAAGTGAAGGTGGCTTCTCGAGGGGGTTGGAGGAATATAGGAAATCTCCACCCTTAGGAGGAGTTAGGCAAAATACCTAATAATTCCTCTGCTCTACGTGAATGTGCACCTGCAGGATAATCCACGCAGGCACTCTTCTAACAAGCTAAAGTATGTGCAAACCAACTAAGGGCGGAAGTAACCATACTACCGCCTGGTTCTAGACGACTACGTGTGCGCATTCATCGGCGTACGAGCATGAGCTGTTTTGAGTTGAGTACTTTCAAAAAGTAAGGACAGAAGCATGCTTGGTTTCCCCGAAAATCACACCAGCCTAACCCTTATAAGAACGGGATGCCGACGATACCAGTCATTTTGTGACTGGCTGCCGATAGGGATGAGCGAACACCTGAAAGTTCAGGTTCGCCGGGTTCGGCTGAACTTCAGCTCAAAGTTCGGGTTCAGGACCCGAACTTGACCCGAACTTTAACCCGAACCCCATTGAAGTCTATGGGGACCCGAACTTTGGGCACTAAAATGTCTGTAAAATAGTCATAGTAAGGGCTAGAGGGCTGCAAAAGGAAGCAAAATAGGGGACAATTGCCCTGCAAACAAAATGTGGATAGGGAAACTACATAAAATACATAGAATAGAAAAAAAATAAAAAATAATAATCCTGAACTAGGAGGCGGAGGTCAAAGTGGAGTAGGAGGTTGAGGAGGTGGTGGACGTGGCGGTGTAGGTAGAAGCAGGGGTGGAGGAGGAGGAGGAGGTAGCCAACATTGTTTTTGTTGTGTGTGTGTGTGTGTGTGGTTTTTTTTTTTTTTTTTTTTATAAATATGGGAAGACCCCAAAACAATGGGAAATAGAAAAGAGAATGCAAAGTGAAAGTGCGCTGGAGTATAACAATGGCTGCGTGCGGCCGGTATACTTGTCCGGCAAGTATACAGCACAAGGCACGGACAAGTCCTGTGGGATCCATGCCTGGTTCATTTTAATGAACGTGAGCTTGTCCACATTGGCTGTGGACAGGCAGCTGCGCTTTTCTGTGATTACCCCCCTTGCCGTGCTAAACACACGTTCGGACAATACACTGGCTGCAGAGCAGGCCAGCACCTCCAACGCGTAAAGGGCAAGCTCAGGCCATTTGCCCAATTTGGAGACCCAGAAGTTGGATGGGGCAGACCCATCAGTCAGTACGTGTACTTACTTGTTCTACCCTGTTGCTGAAATGTTGCCTCCTGCTAAGAAGTTCCGTATCAGCTGGTATTGCTGGTTGTTGTGGCATGCTGACAAAGCTTTTCCACATTTCGGCCATGCTAACCCTCCCTTCTGAGGTGCTGGCAGTGCCCCAGCTTTCTCCTCCTCTGCCTTCGCCTTGTGCTTGTACTGAGCCCCTGCTGTCAGGTGGGAATGCTATCAGCAGCGCGTCTACCATCATGCACTTGTACTCACACATCTTCCGATCACGCTCTAGTGATGGAATTAAGGATGGCACATTGTTCTTGTAGCGGGGATCCAGCACGGTGGCCACCCAGTAATCAGCACTGGTTAGAATGTGGGCAACCCGGCGGTCATTGCGCAGGCACTGCAGCTTGTGGTCGCTCATGTGTGCCAGGCTGCCCAGAGGCAACAAAAAGCTGTCCTCTGTGGGAGGTGTATCGTCTGTGTCCTCTGTATTCCCCTAGCCACGCTCCAGTGATGCCCATGAGCTGCTTTGGGTGCCACCCTGCTGTGAACACGGTTCCTCCTCCCCCTCATCCTCCAGAACTGTGCCCTGGCTGGACAGTTGTGTACCTGGCCTCTGTTGGTGCAGTAACCCACCCTCAGAGCCACTTGTCAATGACTGGCCTCAAGGAGAAATAGAAGTAGGATAGTAACGATGGAGATGGCGTCATCCGCACTGGCCATGTTGGTGGAGTACTCAAAACAGCGCAACACAGCACAAGCATCCCGTATGGAGGCCCACTCGTTGGTGGTGAAATGGTACTGTTGCAGCTGAAACTCCACTATCGCCTGCTGCTTTTAGCAGTCACTCCAGCATGTGCAAGGTGGAGTTCCACCTTGTGGGTATGTCGCATATGAGACAGTGAGCGGGAAGGCCGAAGTTACGCTGCAGTGCAGACAGGCAGCATCAGCAGGGTGAGAACACCAAAAGCATGCACAGATGGCCCGCGCTTTCTGCAGCAGCTCTGACATATCGGGGTAATTTTTCAGGAACTTCTGCACCACGAAATTCAGCACATGCACCAGGCAAGGGATGTGCGTCAAGCTGGCTAGGCCCAGAGCTGCTACGAGATTTAATCCGTTATCGCACACCACCAGGCTGGGCTTGAGGCTCAGTGGCACCAACCACTGATTTTTCTGTTGTTCCATGCCCATCCACAGCTCCTGCGCGGTGTTGGGTTTTCCCCCAAACAGATGAGTTTTAAAACAGCCTGCTGTCGTTTCCCCATGGCTGTGCTGAAGTTGGTGGTGAAGGTGTTACGCTGACCGGATGAGGAGGTGGTAGAGGAGGAAGCGGAGAAGGAGGAGGAGGCAACAGGAGGCAAAGAGAAACGTCCTGCAATCCTCGGTGGAGGACATGCACCAAACTGCTATCCGCCTCAGGCCCAGCCACCACTGCATTTACCCAGTGTGCAGTTAGGGAGATATAACGTCCCTGCCCGTGCTTACTGGTCCACGTTTCGGTGGTTATGTGGACCTTGTTTGGGGGTAGCTCAACACTAGCTGCTGACACTCCGTCCTTCGTACTATCCACCAACGTGAGAAGTAAGTACTACTTTCTTCTACTGCTCCCTTATAAAACATTCCATCCCCTTATAATTATTTTTCTTCCTTATTAAACATACAACCATTTACTTTTACAGACTTCCATGATACCCCACGGGATTAACCCAGAAAGGTATGTTCTTCACCCACATAATTTACTTACAGGCATATAAAACAGAAATTCATACTGGGACAGTACTTTATTAGCTCTCCAGGTACGGGATAACTACAATTACTTAAGCTGAATATATAATTTACCAAGTAATACCTCTACTACAACATCTAAAACATAAGTTTTTTTTGTCCACATAGTATAGTCTTCCACAAAGCCCTAATTTTTCTACTACTCCTTATACTACTATTCTTTATTCACATCCTAATAATAATAACACTATCTAGGTTCTCCCATAGATACATGGGAAGGGGCGTATCTGATAGTAGAGGTTTTTCCAGTTGTTTTCAACACCCTAAACACTACAAGGATCAACAATTACCTTCTACTCTGATTGTATATATCACTACTATTAGGAACACCCTCATACAATACCGTCAATGTGATTTTAGAACTAAAGCCAACAATTAAATAAGTTTGATCTCTCGTATTACTCATTATATTACTCATTGAACTCACATGTTCTTTTTAATCACCATATGAATACTGACTATATTCTAATCCACCATTATTTGTGTGACCTAGAATCTAAATTACCAACCTTACTCTAAGATTTGAATATTGTGAATACCAATATTTACTTACTTACCTTATCTGTGTTTGCTAATCATCACTTACAACAAAAAGTAAGTTCTATCTTTCAATATTATTATGTATGTATATCTAAATGAATACTTTATTCTACTCATACATTTGTATACATATGATCTAATACACTCTTCTAAAAAGGTATTTTCTACCATTGTCTTTGTTGATTATACACAGTTCTGGTCTCATAATCCCCTGAGAAAGCCTCTTGGGCGAAACGCACCGGGGACTGAGACAGACTCATATATTACCAACTAGCATAGAATGTACTATGTTAGCTGAGGTTTTTTGCATTGTTGGACCTTAAGGTTAAATCAAGGTTAATTTGTTTTGAAAATATATATTGTTTTATGATCATATTTCTGCCTAAAAAAGCATGTTCTTTCCCCTCTATCTCTTTCCATATGTTATATATCAAATAATACAGGCTAGGCAACTATTAACTTCAAAACTAATGCATTGAGACCCTCCTTCTGGTAAACCATTCACTGTATGTTCATAACAGATAATCTATCCACCAGATGAAGTACACAGGGGTAAACACACAATCAATGTTGGGGTCACAGCAATAGGTTGGTCCAGGCAGCATAAACTTGCATTGTCAAAAACAGGCAAAATCAGTAACAGTAAATCAACCGAGAAACTCTCCAACAAAGATTAGCCCAGCTCAACACTACAACAGGCATTGATGAATGGGAGCAAGGAGGCTAAAAAATTCCCAGCAGCCAATGGCAGTGCAGGAAAGATTTAGGAGCTAATTGCCTCTAAAATCCCCTTAAGCTGTGCACAGCCTCACAGAGTGGTGCTGGGGATGTCGATAAAATACATAAGGCTGCCGGGGCCAGAGGGAAGCAGGGGCTGCTGGTATCTTAGTTCTCCTGGCTGCTGCAAATGACATTGCTGGACAGAATAAACCATGTTTTATACTGCGATGGCGGACAGCACGGAATTGCTGGGTAGATAAACATCTCTTAACACTTCCATTGCATGTAGACATGGGCAAACAGAAGTGATTAAAATATGAAAAATATTTCAATTTTTAATTAGGTTTAGTATGATTGTCATCATTAGTATGATGAGGTCCAGGTCCGAGGATGTGGAAATCCCCACATCCCCACAGGATCATGTGGGAATCCCTCATGGGGTTTGATATGGTACAGGAGAAATAATATTTGCTGACCCACCCGCCCCCCTTATCCTTTCTCTTTTTTCCTGGCCACCCAGGTTTCATGTTTCAATAGGCGTTTAGTTAAATTTAAGGGAACCTTCATTCTTTCTCTTACCTTCCAAATCTTAGTAAAACTCAAATATTTATTGGTACGCGACCCTCCAGAAGTCCCAGGCTCCCCATATCTTTTAGTTTAATCTTTATTGGTTTGCCTAAAAAAGTCAAAATTCAAGAATATTCTACTATAGACCTCAACAGAATTCGCCACAAACTTCAGGATTTGCCAAATGCATGACAAAACAAGCCTGGGCTAATTCGCCTATCCTTATTCCAAAACACAAATTGCACCCCACCCTGTTTTCCCGACATTCACCTCACAAGTGGTGCAGCAACAACTGGTAAAGCACAGAACAAACCTGACCATAAAAATACCAGAACAAAATTATTCTGCACATCCACCTATTCATGACTGGAGAATGAAGGGTGGCTCATGGGTGATAGAAAGCAAAAAGAAGAAGGGTTGAAATCCAGTAGTATATGTGGCCTATGCACCTAATACACTGGCATTTTCAAGTTATTTATTAAAAATAATTTTAATGGAACAAGCAGCTGCAAGAATCAGGAGTTTTCATTTTAAAATTTTACCAGTTGCAAAATATAATAGAGCAGGAGCTTACAGATACAACAGTGCATAGTTCTCCTCAGTTTTTGGGGTGCGGGCCGTCCACCTTCCGTGATTTTTCCGCCCGGCACATTTTTAGCAGCGTGTGTGTGTATGTGCGCGCTGCACACCACATTCCTCAGCCTTACAGCTCCCTGTGTATAAGCCTTCATATCCCTCTAAATTGTCATAATGTCATAATGATTTGAAATTTTCAGGATGCACGGGGAACACTTATAGTTAGCACCATTCACAATTTCAGCACCCCAGCTTTTACAAATTTCATGATATGGGGATCAGAAATTGTAAAATCCTGTAAAAATACAACATTGGGGTTGCAGTAGTAAAAGCAAGTGTGCCTAGAAGTCCTAAATTAAAATGCAATTTGGGGACCTTCAGGGCCACTTACATAGAAAGGATCACAAATCCATAACTGTCATACTTTGTTACCCTGTCTGCTTCTCTTCTTTGAACCCCAATTTCCCTAGAATGGTGGGGTGTACAAAGCCAAAAATGTAGGTGCAAGGGGGGGACACCTTTCAATAACCCCCACAGTAAAGTTTCATTACTATGGCAAACGCACTGCCCTGTTGTTTCTCTGGAATGGAAAGGTGTAGGAAACTGAAAATGTGTGGGGAACGTCTGTGGATAACACCCCTAAAGTTTTATCACAATGGCATCATTAGAACATCAGAAAATCTGCCCATCAAAACGAAACTGGGGTTCAGGTACTGGTAAGGTAAATCATGTGTAACAGGGCAGCGTGTTTTATTGGGCAGAGTTTATGTAATGATGCCAGATGAAAGAATGATGGAGATGAAAGTTTGGGGGTGTTAGCCACAAGTGTCCCCCACTTGCACCTATGATTCTGTTTATCTGCACCTCTCTGTTCTAGAGAAATTAGGGTTCAAGGTAGGGAAACAGACAGTTTGATGGGCAGAGGTTTTTGTGTTCTAATAATGCCATGGTAATGAAATTATAGGGGTTTATATATCTGTTCCCCACTTGCACCTACATTTTTAGTTTCCTGCACCTCCCCACTCCAGATAAATAGGGATTCAAAGAACAGAAGCAGAGGGGCAGCATAGTATCACAATTATAGTTTGGTGAAAGGTAGGTAAAATATTTGGGGGGACCCACCCCAATGCTTCTTGCTGTGTAAGTGGCCCCGGGGGTCCCTAATTTGCATTTTCAATTGCAAGGGCTCCTAGGTGCACTTTCTTATAAAACAGCAACCCAAATCTTCCAATTTCCACAAGTTCCCCATATTTTGAAATTAAAAAAAGAAATGTTGGTTATTAGTAGCTATGAGAGTCCCCTGTGTACCCTAAAAATTTTTGGTAATTACAACCAAAATTTAAGAAATCTAAAGGATTGAACACAATGAGTTGTTAGGCTGCAGAATCTGACAAGCAGACTTTGCACACACAGCTATCATACTGCGAGTTGATACATTTCACAGGCAGTTTTTGTTTTTGGCAGTGATGAGAGGAGGGCACTGGCTGTCCTGTCCCCCATCTGCGATCACATGCATGATGATCTTTGTGTTACCTATGTATAGCGCTAGGAGGTGACGTCTGAAGGTAGGCTGAATTCACACTGGCAGTAAGGTTGCATTTGCTGCGTTTACCCCTCCCTTACCTCTCGCCAGAAACCACTGCTGCTTGACAAACTGTTGGCCTGAAAAGCTCAGCACTTACCGCCTGGTACCAATCCCAGGTGCCCAGCAGTTATCACAGGTTACCAATCCCAGGTGCCCAGCAGTTATCACAGGTTACCAATCCCAGGTGCCCAGCAGTTATCACAGGTTACCAATCCCAGGTGCCAAGCAGTTGCCAAGAAGTAGTCACGCAGGAGGGGCATTTTTTTTTACTGCTAATGTGAACTAAGCCTAATTTGTTAAGCCACATTGATTACAATATTACACTACTACAAGGGATTACACAAAAAAATCATGGAACTCTACGGAGTTTGGATTAAAATACACAGCACTGGACTGTTGGGGCATAATACCAAAAAAATGGAAAAATTGTACATTGTAACAAGCCAGGCATTAGAACGTTGGAACAAAGTATAGGGGGTAGGTAGAACACTGACACAATAGCAGGGGTTACTGGATACCTATGGTATAAATAACTAGGAGCTCTAAATTTGCTGTGTCTAGCCCCGCCCACTTTTTTACCACCTGGTTACAGTTTCCCCCCACCTGGCTGAAAAAAAGTTCTGGGGAGAACACTGAAGTGCAATGCATACAGTGATAGAATCAGCAAAGGAAGAAGGTTATTGTTATCAGAAAATTCAGAGGGAAAGAATGTCGCCTCATTATTGCAAAGTTCAAAAGCTAAAGGGAAATGTACACTCCATTTAAAAAGATAGTCCCTATGCTGCTCTCATTTTCATAATATGAAGCTAATAACAAAGAATTTGACAAAATGGGACCAAACATTATTATTAAACAAGTTTGAGCCTGAAGGCTATTTTACATTTCAGAATTAATATGGAAACAAACAGGCAGATAAATCTAAGTGATGACCTACTGATGTCAAAGCTGTTGGCACTGCATAATGACCAAAAAGCTCCAGCACAATACTGTTGGTGTTTTAAATCTACATATAATTTACAGCTGCCATTTTTGAGGATATGTTTTTTTCAACTAATAGGAAGAATGTCCTGTCAGAGTCCTGCAGTTTACAGATTCATTATTCATTACATATTTCACAATCTATTGAAGATGACTCTTCTTCTGAACTCATTGATTTCTCAGCCCTAATGATAAACTAGACCTGTGCAGAAACTAACACAGTCAAATACTAGACTAGTATTGGTTTGCATAATATTTTCACAACAATACTGCCCTACTTGTATTCATATACTTGCACTATTATAAAGATAAACAGTTTTGAATTAAAAAAGAGGAGGTTTAATGATTATTAGTTAGTTGCCAAGAAAATAGTTTATGCATTGGCTTCATTTGCTTGACTGGAAATTTTATATTACATGCAATTGAACAGAAATGTCCAATAAATAAAATACAATCCAGGAAGGTATAACACAGGGGAAGTAATAAAGACAGGGCAAACCTCTCATATTGTATTCCTGTTGTCTTGCTTTGTAATAAAGAGAGACAAAAGGTATTGGCTCTAGGATCCAGTAGAGAAAGGTAATCCATCTTCTCAAAAAGATACTGCAGCAATGTTATTGATTTCAGTCCTATGTATTCATTTTACTCCTTGGGACTCCAAAGCTTGTTAATTAGAAGAATGCTATGGCATATGTGCCATTGGTGTTTGATTAACTAGTAGCCAACACAGCTCTCTAATGAGTGTAAGCAGCAAAGGTCACAATGGACAATATGCAAATGAATGAAATAAGGCAATGGTGATAAGGGTGAAGGAACCACATTACTGAAGAACAAATTTAGGGAGCATGCCAGTCATCCAGTGGTACAAGCTACAAAAACTCTAGCCAAGTGTCTAGAGAAATACATAAAACACTTTGCAGAAGGCTAAAACATTATTGATCTGAAAATTTAAGATATGAAATGTATTACTTTAAAACAGCTTTAAAGAGAGATTTGGTTTGGTCATGATGAGTACCTGTGGTCCTGTGCTGTGTACTTTAGTAGCTCAGCCAACTGAAGCGGGTACTTGCAGATCTTCTGCACAGGTGTCAGAAGAAACCCATCAATGGCAATGTCAATCATTTGCTGCAGTAGTCGGCACGCTTCAAAGAAATGCTGGTACCTGCCATCCTTCATTAGCTTGGAGAGCTCCATGCAGGCATCCAAATGATTATTACAGTACTCTGAGTATATCCAAAATCCATCTTGCTGCAGAAGTAATAGAAAATGGAGAACATAAATCAGAACCAAAACTAACATCAGACGTATCAATATTTTAAACAATCATTATCAAATTAATATCATAGTAACAATCATGTTAACATTTTTAATAAACCACTGACACCGTACTTGGTTTTAACAAGTATTGTATGGAAAACTATCATAAACTACTTTGATGCTAATTGTCCATGTTTATTACTCTTGTTCAATTATAAGCATTTTATTTTTGGCAATGGCTGTCAGCAGCTCATCTGTCTTCTGGTAAATTTGCTCAGGTTTACAGCTGAAGACTCTTTATGAAGCTGTGCATTGCTGTGTATGAGCAAAAGATACTAATATAGTTATTTAAAATGTCTATTCACTGAAATTACACTTTACTGAATATTTAAATCAAACTCCACTAATAACCGAGCACCATCTGTATCCTTTTGTATGTGATCCATCTCTTCCACATCCCAACATTAGGAAAGGCTTGCTATGGTCCCACATCCCCTCTCTGATACATAATACCATAGAAAATCTGTCATTTTCAGTTGGGGGCACAGAAATACTACAAGCATGTACGCTTTTTGTGTGTCTACAGAAATATATGGAAACCACAGTCCATGAACAAGGAAGCCTGGCTCACATTTCTTAGACTTAGTTACATCTTCCTACTGGGGTCACCTGCAGCAGAAAGTGCTTGGCAGTGGATCAAATCCTAGTTTACTTTTTTCAAATCTGCAAACAGTTACTTAATGTCCACTTCAGTTAATCAGAATTTTCAGAAAGCCCAGGGATGAATGCATATATGTTTAGGGGGTCCAAACTCATTCTCCAAGAAAGTGACGTGGGTCCAGCAACTTATTTTGGATTGAAACAATATACGATAGTTATTGTTTAGACATGTTTACAAGCACAATATGTACCGAGCAAAAAATACTGTATATATTCAAATATAAACCAAGTTTCCTACTTTTACCTGAAAAAACGCGCAAACTAAATAAGTAAAACCCTAGAGCACAAAATGAGCCCATTAATGCTAGCATTCACAGCAGTAATGATCACAAATGGCAATAAAATTAATGTAAATAAACACATTCACAGTGTGTTTTTTTTATTAGTTTCATAGGAAAATATTATGTAAGGCTTAGTCTACACGGACTGTTTCCCCAGCGTTTAACCTGAGGCTTTTAAAGCCCTTGTTTGAAGTCCCCATGCATTCCAATGGGCTAATCTACACCAGGACGTTTCCTTCAGGCACGTTTTTAAGCTTTATTTTAAACGTTGCTTGCAATTTAAAACGCTGGTAAATCGCTGGAAAACGTGTCCATTGATTTTAATGGGAGCGTTTTCCTGCGTTTATGCATGCTAGAAATAGTCAATAAAAAAGCTTCCATTGATTTCAATGGAGGATTTTACAAACGTTTTAACAATGGTCTGTGTCCTGTGTCACTATTCCATGTGTCATGCATGAATAATTACATGTACTATGCTGTTAAAAATTAACACCTATGCCTGGCACGTGTGAAGATTGTCTGCCATTGTGTTTGCATTTAGTGCTATTCACACCTGCAAATGATGTCATTCATTATCACTTGTGTGTAGTCATTGTCTTTAATTGTGCTTCACTTTGCACTCTTTTGACTATTCTGTGTATACTGTTACATTGCATGATCACATTATCACATGTATGCAGAGATGTATGTACTTCCTGTACTTGCAGAAATCACTTCCCAGGGTTACAATTTGCATTTCTACCAAGTGCTAAAACGCTTGTAGAATCGCGGTAAAACGCGGCATAGACGTTTTTCAGCTTTTCCCAGCATTTAAAATAAAGTTTTAAAACGTTAAAATAAATGCATAAAAACGCTTATAAACGCAGTAGGGACGTTTACATGCCTTTTTACAAAACGTCCATGTAGACCCAGCCTAAACCATGTGGTTTAAACCAGTCAGTACACCTCACCCCCATCCGTTTTGCAGGATAAAGAATTTTGTACTTTTGTCACTTGCTCCTAAATTACACTGGGATTTGCATTTTTTGTTGAGTTAGATCTTACACTTGTTTTTTACAATCTTTTGGGTGATGAATCAAAAAATGACCCCAGTTTTTTGCTATCACATTCATTTTTTACGATACAGGGTACCCACCATTTTTATCAAAAACATACAAATTTTACATAAAATGAAAAATAATTTTTTGAAAAATATTGAAATAATAACTTGAATGTACTTTTTATTTACATTTCTTTTGTTCATACAAAGGATTTATTGTTACTCTGACATTTTTTTTTACAGTAAAACATTTGAAAATTAATCGGGTAAGCTAAGGTAAAAATTTATGCTTAAAACTTTTCATGGAGTGTTCAGTGTTAGGACAATCCCGCCGGATGCTCCAACAATAGTCAGCTATCATATCTACACTATTTCACCCCGAACCAAGGTCGGGATTAACGGCCAGGTGGTTAAACTGGGGAATGCATTTTTTATGAGTTAGATCTTACACTTGTTTTGGCGGTGAATCCAGAAATTACCCCAGTTTTTTGCTATCACATCCAGTTTTTACGATACAAGGTACTGTCCATTTTTGTGAAAATACATACAAATTATACATACAATGAAAAAATAATGAAATAATACCTTGAATGTACTGTTTATTTAAAATTCTTTTGTTCATACAAAGGATTTATTGTTACTCTATGACATTTTTTTACAGTAAAATATTTGAAAATTAATCGGGTAAGCGGTTAATTTACGCTTATACCTTGGAGTGTTCAGTGTTAGGACAATCCTGCCGGATGCTCCAACAATAGTCCGCCATCATATGTACATCCCATCTACCCTGATACCGTCCTTCCATGACCTTCAAATCTTGGTGGAATCGTTCACCTTGCTCATTACTGACTGCACCAAGGTTTTCTGGGAAGTTAGAAAGATGGCTATGCAGAAAATGCACCTTATGCTTATATTGCTTATATTGCAACCAAGCATTTTGTAGCTCTCCAAGAGTTTCTTGACAATTTCTGTGTAAATATTTGCTTGTGTGTTTCCAAGAAAGTCCTTGACAATGGCTTTGAATGATAACCAAGCATTCATTTCCACTTCTGACATTGTCCTGATGAAATGTTCATCTTTTATGAGCTGCCAAATTTGTGGACCATCAAACACACCAGCCTTTATTTTTTCAAATGACAGGCTAGGAAATGCCAAAATGAGGTACTTAAAACAGTCTCCTTCAGTTGGCAAAGCTTTAACGAACTGCTTCATCAGACCCAGTTTCATGTGCAGAGGCGGGAATATAATATTCTTACAACTATCAACAAGTGGCTCATGTAGAATGTTTGGATCACCTGGTTTTAGAGCAGATCTTGGAGGCCAATTCCTTTCCACCCAATGCCTGTCACAAGCTCTGCTGTCCCACATGCACAGATAACAGGAATACTTGGTGTATCCGCGTTGCTGACCAAGAAGGAAGCATACCATTTTAAGGTCAACACAGATGACCCAATTGTGTTGGTGATATTGCAAAAACTGAATGACTCTCCTTATGTCTGCATATTCTTCACAAGGACAAAATGAATAGCCAATTGGGACTGACCCAAATATATTGTCATTGTGAAGGAGTACACACTTTGAGCTCCACTTTGAGCTATCGATGAATAGTCGCCATTCAGTTGAGTTATAGATTGGAGTTCCCAATTCCTCCATTAAACCAGGTATGTTATGGCAATACACAAAGCCACTGTCAGTACTAAAGTACTGCAGAAATTAAATTTCTCTGGTTGGAAAATAAGATACCTTCTTTTCTTTTTCAAGTACCGTATTTTTCGGACCATAAGACGCACGTTTTTCCCCCCAGAAGTGGGGGGGAAAAAGTCCCTGCGTCTTATGGTCCAAATGTATCAAAATGTATCCTTTCCAGCTGCTGTCCCGTCCCCCCTGTATAGCCCCCCTCTGCCTTTTCTCCTGTCTCCTGTTCAGCGCCGGCCGGAGTGACTGTGTCTCCTGTATCTTGCTCCCGGCGTCCTCCCACTCTCAGCATGTTCTGAAGCCTTTTTTGATAGTCCCAAATCACTCAACTCATGCTGATCAAATCCCTTACGAACAGAGTCCTCTTCAATTTTAAACTCTTCATCATTGTTGTCACCTAGTTCATCACCATAATCATGTTCTTCAAGAGAGGGTAGTGTAACGAGAACTGGCACTGGGATTTAATCTGAATGAGCCACTGAGCCTATAGCCGATGGTGGACTAGGAGAATCTGGGTTACATTTATTTTTCTTGTTATATCCTGAAGTTTTCACTATACAAAAGTAAAGTTCCCTTTATCCACATCCGTAAACCCTCGACACACTGTTTGCACACCTTATGAGGGGCCAAGACATGTCATGATCACAAGGTTTAACCTGAAATAGGCTTGTTCTACAAATGTGCTAATGTTCGCCCTTTGACTGGGAATGGTGAAACTGCCACAGATATAACAAAAAGAATCAGGGTTGTTTAGGCAATTTGGACAAAAGCAACAGCAGAGCTAGACATGATCTGAAAGAAAGGAAATAAGTGTGTAAGTAAAAAAAAAAAAAATTTAGCTTTTTTATTACGTAGAGCAGCACACAACCTCTGACAACACTGTCTTGTGTGTAAATGAATAGTCTATACAAATCCACGCTACAGTCATCGCAATAATATAAGCAGTAGAGAAAAAACTTGACGTGATAGAAGAAAACTAACTGCACTTTCAAAATCAGCACACCTATTTTAGTGTAAATAAACTTAAAAATTTAAGTCAACAAAAAATTTGTTCAAAATTGTTTACTGGTGTTATCTTTTGTGCAGTATTGTTGGCCACCAGTAGTTGGTAATGATCTGGTGTAAAATGTGTAACAAACTTTAATATTGTCTCAGAGTTTGGTACACACTTTACATAAAGACACAACACCATCTAATGGTGTGACCTAAATCCAACTGGAGGATCATTTTTTAATGGCATTTTTAGGTAAAAATCTTGATTTATACTCTGGTATATATGTAAACCAAAGAGTTTAGTTATCCTATGATGAGGGTAGGGGGCTTGTTTGTAGTCCAAATGAGGAGAGCAGACTAGAGTGACAAAGCTGCTCTTTCAAAATACAGTACAGTATGTGAGCATTGTTGGCAAGATCAGCAGGTGAAAATATTGTGCAAAATTACTAAAAAATAACCAACAATACAGTCACCACATATAAAGATTGGTAAGCTGCAACATGACATTTTTTTATTTTTTGTGTTCAGATACATTTCAAAGGGGAACCCCAGGCAAAAATAAAACGCTGTATTTAGCCATTTGCATTGAGTTCAGCTTTAAATTATGTTACTTGTGAAAATTAAGTAATGCATTCATTAATGAGCAGATTTAGATAATCATCACATAACAGTACAGGAGTATGTGTCTGAGTGCCACAATTAATAATCAGATACATTTTATTTTTTCTAGTTTTTATCTCATTTCACACCTGGTAAAGGTTTCTATCCAATAAAGTTTAAAGTGTTATATTGTCTCAGTGGTAATGATAAAGCGTCAAAAAGGACATGCCCTTGTAGTTATGCCCTTCAAAACACAGTAAAACCCTCTTTTAGTCCTCTAAACAAATAAATAGAAAATGGAAGACACTTCAGGATCACTTGTTCAAGCTATAATAGCTCAGGTTTTCAATGATATTAAGGAGAATGATCCATCTTTCCACCATCGGCTAATACCTCATAATGAGGCACATTGATTAAATGCAAATGGCTTGACCTGTGCAGTCCCTGCCTGACGGTATTCTCTCGTCAGCATATGCAACCTGTCTCATCAGAACGAAAAATGAGATATAATGATCCCTCACTAGGAACTATTGCCACTTTTTGCTCGATTTAGTCCTATTTCATCTCTGCAAATTAGTGCCTATACCTGCCTAGAAAATGATATTTTTTGTAAGTATAATCCATATGACTATTATGTAGCCAGACATTGCTATCATAAACAGTATAAAAAGACAGAAATTCATGTCTGGATCAGGACTGGTACAGAAAGATGAATGGAGTTTGGACCTATGTTTTTACAGCCATTCAAATTTCATCTTTCATGAGCCGCCACTGTTGGATAGATGAATCTTTTAACTGTATCTATTGACATGTGTTTTATGGGGAGCTAATCCTTTGTGACAGTCTTTACAGTCATCACTCTTCTGCATATAAATAGTAAATTTCCATATATACAGTAAATCTGTAGATACCAATCCATGTATGGATATGCCCCTCGCTTTCTACATTATTACCTCAACATAAATATCACAAGTAATATTCTGCAATCTAAGTGCCAACTGTGCTAAAAAAAAGTACTGTAGGAGAATTTTAATAATCAATAACTCAAGAAGCTTAACATTATAATTATTCAAGTGATAACAAGATTTAAAGCTTAGCTGATTTTCTGCAGCATGTAAAGGTTAGAGTTTATTTGGTATAAGTTTCCGCAATGTAGATGTAGGTGTCAAAAGGAAAGAAAGTCATTTTTGCTTGCTGTGTCTTCCGCAGACTCACGTACCCAATATTTCTAATACTCGTATCACAAAAAGTTGGTGGGAGGTTGGTGGGGGATCTCCCAATAAATTACTAGGGAGCATTTAAACTGGACAGAAGTCCTGAAATGAGCTCCAGTGTTCAACATCTATTCAGTGTGTTAAGGAGAGATATGCTGTGTTGCAAGAAAGCAGCCAATTATTTGTATAGCACCACAAAGCAGAACCGTTTGTTACCCTGTAGTTTGTGATGTGCATTATGGCAATTTATGTGGTCAGGTATGCATTACTACAATGTCTCTGTGTAAATCCAGCCTTAAGAAAGCCTGCCCTCCAACAGGAAGAAAGAAATGGAAAAAGAAAAAACATGGTCACCTACTATGGTTACCAAGATTAACAAAGGGTCAACTTGTATTTATATCTAAGTGTTTGATTGCCTTTCTCTGAATCTTCAACGTTACAGAATGTACTGTTGGTCATCTCCTTCCAAGAATACACATTACCCGGTTGTGTGTAAGTCTTGGCATTTTCTGAATCACTGACACAGAATAATAATGCACATCACAAAGTCAAGTTAGTAATATCAGAACTACAGATATTACATCAAGCCTTTGCCCCCTACCAATCATCATACCTGGAAAAAAAGACCTATAGAAAAAAAAAAGAAATCGAAAATATTTTTACCACTACAGCTAGCTTCCACCTGTGGTTCATAGGTGAGGATGACATTGCAATCCTACTGGAAACACTGAGAATCCCAAAAAGATTTGGTAAACTTAGAATTCCTAGGATCTCATGGGAAGGATTGTGGTGTCACTTGTGGTGCAGAAGTTCATGGTAAGTAAGGTATAGGTTCAAATTAATTTTCCATAAATTTTTCGAGGGTGTTTTCTTTTTTTTTGGGGGGGGGGAGGGGGATAAATAAATGGACCTTACCTTTTTAATGCTCTAAGCTGGCCTACTGTTTACTACAAATCCATGTAGAAACTCTAAAATGTAAAATGCAGATGACAAAGGCAATTATATTAGCAAACAGCATACCCGTACCCTCACATATATTAAGTGTTGAAAAAACTCTCACTGGCGATTCCTGGTCACTGACTGAGGGTGAACATAAGTGCATGGGAACTGTTGTAGAAATCCATTGGAACCCGTAACTGTACATTTCTGTAACACATAGCATACAATCTTTATTTTAGAGAGTAATAGCAGTACTGATTTCCTATGCAGCAGCTGAACAAGGTCCCTTCACTGCAGATGAACACTTAACATTTCCATGCAGTGCATCAACTTACTGCACCATTCCCTTCTTATATTCCAATATCCCTTCTCTACTTTCTTATCAGCTTTAATGAAATCTCTACTGAATGCTTAACCCTCCTAGCGTTCTAATTCTGTCAGTTTTTTGATGCAAAACGTGATCCTATTTTTTTTGCATAGAAATTTTTGTTTATATTGTGGCCCTGTAATTCTTAGGATTAACTCCTGGGTATAATAATTATGTTTATTCATTATAAATATAAACATAAAATATAATATAATACATAATTATAAATCATAACTATAAAAAATAATGAAATAATAGACCACAACAGTGTAATTTATCAAAAAAAAAAAATAATTTATCAAAAATTTCTCACTGAAATTTTCCAAACAAGGGTGCAATATTATTGATAAATAATATAGGTTAAATGCAGATTTTAGAAAAAAAAAATATTTTAATTTTTTTTAGACATCCCGGGTGTGGTAGATTTTGAAGCAGGTGCTGCACAAAGTCCAACATCACAGTCAGGACAGTAGAACCTGGTTTCTTTGCGTTTCTTCCTTCCTCTGTCATCGGTCTTTGAGCAGCAAACCACGTACATCCTTGTAGGTGCTGCCTTTTTCTGGGTTGGTGGGATGTATTCAGTGAAGTGACCACCGGTGTTCTGGGTTGACAACAGTGGAAGCACGATGTCCACGTCTATTCATAGTCACTGATGGTGTTTGGTGGTTCTTGACTATAGATTCGGAAACTTGCAAAATGAATTTTGAATGATTCACATGCCTCTGATTATTTTTTTTGTACAGAATGTAGACATTCCATAGGCACAGCTCAATAAGATGCCTGAAAATCTTCTTGTAGTACTTTCTTTCCTGTTTCCTCATCGCTGGGTAGAATGTCATGGTTTGGTCAGCTCTGTCGACACCTCCCATGGTGTTGTTGTAGTCAATCACCACCTAAGGCTTCATCACTTCTTTCCCACGTTTTGTGTGTACCAGAACGGTGGAGGCATCATGGACTGTACTCATCAGGCATACTTCTTTCTTGTCACGCCATCTCAGGACCATCATCTTTCCTTTCTGCCAGGCAACAACTTCTCCAGTCTTCAGCTTCCCTTTTGCAAACAATGATGGCAGGTAGTGCCGGTTAGCCCTAACAGTTCCATAGGCATCTGTTCTGTGTTGCAGAAGGAACTCAAAGCTCAGGAGAGGTGTAGAAATTGTCAGTTATGAAACAATAGCCCTGATGTAGCAATGGCTCAATGAGAGATAGCACTGAAGATGTTGCCAATCCATAATGGCTGTATCTGGGGTTGAACTGTGTCCCTTTTCCAGTGTACAGTACCGTATTCCAGATGTAGCCAGATGAAGATTCGCACAGTATAAAGGTCTTCAAGGCAAATCGTGCCCTCGTTGACGCAATGTACTGCACCCAGCTGAGCCTCCCCTTGTAAGCCATTAGACTTTCGTCAATGCTGACATCTCTTTCTGGCGCATAGGTTTGCTGGGTATTTTGTAGAATCATCTGAGACACTTCCCAAATTTTCTTGAGTTTTGGTGCAGGATGGGTAGTCTCATCAAATTCTTCATTGTTTGCGAAGTTCAGGTACTTCATGATGAGGGAAAAGCGGTATTCTGGCATGACTGCGCCAAAGAATGGAGTGGTAATCATTTTAATCTTGGACCAGTACCACTTCTGGATGGGTTTGCCCACAACTCCCTGCAGGACCACCAAGCCCAAAAACAGCCAAATGTCATCCTTGGTCACAGGTTCCCACTTTCAGCTTCTTGCAAACCTCAGGTGTGGAGCACCTTGTTGTTGTCCAGCGTACCTGCATAAAACAAAATAAAAAAATAATTTTGGGATATGTGCTTTTATAGTGTGAAGGTTGCAAGGAATATGTTAGCAAACACAGAGCAGCATACATGTTGGCATAAAAAAAAAAAAATTGGCAAAAAATTTCAAAAATTTCAAAAAGTTAGCACAAAGCAGCATACATGTTGGCATAAAAAAATGAGCAAAAAATTTCAAAAAGTTCAAACTCAAGAGCAGCTTACCTGTTTGTCTCTGCAACAATTTTTTCGATAACTTCATCGGTCAAAAACAACTTCAGGTATGCCAGGGGGTCGTCGCATTCAGCCCCAATTTTCATTCCAGGTGCGCCGGTGAATGGAAATCTTGGCGGTGCTGCCTGGTCCGCATCAAGATCAATAGGAAACCATGTGCGCACAGCACTGACCTCAGGCTCAGAATCGTCGCTCAGTTCACTTTCGCTGTCCGATGACAAATTTCCTGGTGAATCACTATCGCTTGATTCCAAAAGGGACTCCAAATCACTATTGCTGCTTTCAAATTCCTCCAAAACAGCGCTTGCGCCGGGGAGATGCCTTTTGGATGCCATGCGGTCTCCAACAATCAGTCAGGAACAATCAAAGTCAAAGACAAGGTGATGAAATGATACATTCAGGAAGTGATCTATAAGTCATCAAAAGGTCAGATGAAGGTCAGCGCTAATAGTGGGAAAAATGTAAATCAGGGCACTGGGCAATGATGCTTGGTGCACTACAATATGTATTTATATTTTTATTTGTTTTTTTATGTGTTTTTTACTGTAAAAAAAAAAATTAAAAGCAGATTACTATGTAATCTGCTTTTAAATTTCCCGCCGCCAGAATCCATCACTCCATCGCATCACCCGGAAGATGTCACACATCTTGCTGGGTGATGCGGTCCACTGAAGCTGCTCGCATCACTCGAAGGCTGATCTCCGGGTGATGCGAGCAGCTGCAGTAAATTCTGGGGGTGATGCAAGCCAGAAATCACCGGAATTTACTATTGGTGATTGCATCAGCAGTTTGATGTGATGCACCATGCAGAAATCCTGCATGGTGCATCGCATCTAACTGCAGATGCGAGCAGCAGGGTGGTGGGGACCTGGGCGGCATTTAAAAGCAGATTACTCGGCCCGGCCATGCCCCCCGGCATCACAGCGGGATCGTCTGAACGCTGCTGAAGCGCGGGGCTTAGGGGGTGTGACTCAGGGTTACCGCTTTTTGCATGTTTTTTCCACCCCGAGTCACATTCGAGATTACCAATAGGGGGGTTAACAGAGCAGTCATCAAAACTGCAGAGAAAAGGAAAGAAAACTCAATTCTAAGAGGCTGTCCCTTTTTTCTTTTTCTTAAAAACACCTTCTTTAATGATAGCTGCTATGTTCTGCACATGTTTTTGTGTGTCCTGTGTACAGTGGTCAGAATGTGAGCTATATCACTGGTCTACAGGACATGAGGCAGAGGAGACACTTGTTTAAAAATGAAGTTCCATGCACTAAATGCAGACTGCTCTTCTACAACATGACTGTGCCCAGTAGGCTCTTACATAATAGTGGTCTATTCATTGTAGATAAAAATCTAAAAGAGGGGGAATTATAATTTTCTTGACATTCCCTGACATATTCACAGATGATGAAGGCCAGACCTGCGTGGCTTATGTAACAGCACGTTAAACTAGGCTGAAACCCTCGGGCATTTAGTCAACTGAAGTGTAATGTTCATTCTGCACAATGGGCCCGCGCATTTTACTGCTCAGCTGCTGTCATTTAGGCAGTGTCAAGAAAGCAGACTCAAAGCCATTTCCAGCAGCAGCAAAACCTGTGTGGATCTTTAACCCCTTTTCTACCAGGTTCAGTGTTCCTTGACAAATTTCCAGCCTGTAAAATGTATGCTTCAGCATAGTGACAGCTAATGCAATTACTAGTTTCAGATCTTTCCGCTGAATAGCACTCAAGCATCCCATATATCCTAACAAACAGAAAAAAATCACCAAGAAACAGCTCTTATTGTGTATTTATTACACAGCACATGGGTATTTAGACATCTTTGGCTAGGAGCACATGGTAATAAAAGTGGCTCCCTATACAGTTAAGCATATAAGTAACATAGGTCTTAGCAGTGATTAATTACAGCCATTTACAGTTAGGTCCATAAATATTTGTACAGAGACAGCTTTTTTCTAATTTTGTTTCTGTACATGACCACAATTATTTTTAAATGAAACAACTCAAATGCAGTTGAACTGCAGACTTTCAGCTTTAATTCAGTGGGTTGAACAAAAAGAATGCATAAAAATGTGAGGAACTAAAGCCTTTTTTTTACACAATCACTTCATTTCAGGGGCTTAAAAAATTAATTGGACAAATTAAAAAGCTACAGTGCACTCTCTGTATTTACTTTCATGCGGTCTTCTCTTTATGGTAGACTTGGAAATCGATACGCCTTCTTACTGGAGAGTGTTGTTCACTTGGTTGGCTGTTGTGAAGGGGTTTCTCTTCACCATTGAAATTATTCTGCGATCATCCACCACTGTTGTCTTCCGTGGACGTCCAGATCTTTTGGCGTTGCTGAGTTCACCAGTGCTTTGTTTCTTTCTCATGATGTACCAAACTGTAGATTTTGCCACTTCTAATATTGTAGCAATTTCTCAGAGGGTTTTTTCTGTTTTTGCAGCCTAAAGATGGCTAGTTTCACCTGCATGGAGAGCAGCTGTATTCTTGTTGAGGAGGGGGGGAAAGCGGGGGGTGGGGGCAGAAGGGTTTGGGGCAGGTCAGCAAAGGATGGTGGTGGGTTTTCTGCTGGGCGGGTGCAGGAGGTCTTGAAGGGGCTGCGGGAAGTGGTGTGGGCATTGCAGCAGGGGGGGAGTGGGGGCAAGAAGGTGGTTTCTGATTTCAGGCAGCAGGATTTTGGTGCGGAAAGGTTGCAAGGGGGGTCCGAATTTTTAGTTGGGGGGATGGGGGGGCAGGTGGTGTGCTTTCAGGGGGCTTCAACGGACAGCGTGGGAGATGCGGCAAGAGGAGAAGTTTGTCTGCTTTGAGGGCCCCTTGGGAGCCCACTTAAAGGAGGACGTTAGCGAGTGCATTTTAAAAGGTGAATATGTCAATATTTTTTCACTTTTACCTTTGGAGCGTTTCAATGTTGACAGGCCTGTGGGGGAGGGGCGCAGGGAAGACAGAGAACAACGCAGATACCGCTTGATTCCTCGCACCTTTTTTAATTGGTTGCAGGCATTTAGTATTTTGGCGAATGTTCTGGGGGAGCGGCAGCCGGGGCTGTGTGTGGGTCTCCTTTGTTATTTTCACACCATGAGGGAAGCGTACAGGCTTTATGGGGGCACGGCCTGGCTGCGCTATGACGAACAATTTCATCAGCGTAAAGCAGTGCGGGCGTCATTGAGGTAGGACCATAAGGACATAGGTCTTTGGATGTGGAATGTGTCTTTTAGGAAGAAGGGGCTGGTGGGCAACAGGTGGGTCGATCGCCGGCCGTAAAGAAAAAGGGTATGCTGGTTGAATAACAAGGGCACCTGTAAATTTGGTGGAAACTGCCATTTTCGCCACAAGTGTTCGGGATGTGGAGGTAGCCATGAGCTTGTCAGGTGCTTCAAACATGGTGCAGTTAGGGGGGGAGATGTTGGTCGCAAAGGGCAGGACTCCAATGATCATTGCAAGGATGTGCCTCTCCGTAAGTGTCCTATGTGGACAGGGCAGCGGCTAGGGTGCTGGGGGAGGGGTTTGCGGATGGATTCCGAATCCCCTGCAGTTTGGCGGTGATTCTGGCAGGACCCAAAAATTTAGGATCGGCGTTGCTTTACCTGGCGGTGTTATCGGAACAATTGGCCAAGGAAGTGAGTTTGGGGAGGATGTGTGGGCCTTTCCGGGATCCGCAGATGGAGGGTTTGCTGATTCCCCTTTACGCCTGGTTCCCAAAAAGGAGCTGGGTAAGTTCAGGATGATCCATCATCTGTCGTTCCCACCTGGGGGATTGGTGAATGATGGTATTGATCAGGACTTGTGCATGGTGGCATACACATCCTTGGATGCCACTATTAAGTGGGTTCAGCGTTATGGAAGGGGGGCTTTGATGGCCAAGGCAGACATTAAAGCTGCCTTTCGTTTTTTGCAGACTGCATTCGGTTTTTGGGTTGTAGGTGGCGGGGGGGGGGGGGGGTATTTTGTAGACAGGTGCCTGCCCATGGGGTGCTCTATCTTGTGCGCCTTGTTTGAGACATTCAGTACATTTTTTGGGGTGGGTTGTTCGGACAGTGGCGGGGATGGATTCGGTCATGCATTATTTGGATGGCTTCTTGTTGACTGGGCCGGCGAGTAGTTCGGTTTATAGAGTTTTGTTGGGGACGTTGCAGCATGTGGCTGATAGATTTGGGGTGCCGTTAGCGGCAGACAAAACAGAGGGCCCAAGGTCGACTATTAGATTTTTGGGGATAGAGTTGGATTCTGATGCTTTGGCGAGTAGGTTGCCTCAGGACAAATTGGTGGCTTGCAAGCAGAAGTGGTTGCCACTTGTGGATGAAAAAAGATGATGTTGAAGGAAGTGCGGTCGTTGTTGGGTAACCTGAATTTTGCGTGTAGGGTGGTCAGGATGCGTGGGATTTTTTGCAAAAGGTTGGCAGCTGTAATAGCTGGGGTGAAGTCGCCATTCCATTTTGTGCGCTTGTCTAAAGCAGTGAGGGAAAATTTACAGGTGTGAAAGATTTACCTAGAGTCCTTCAATGGTAGGGCAATGTGGTTAGAAGGGCCAGTTGCTGCTATGGATTTGGAATTGTATACAGATGCTGCAGGCTCTATGGGATTCTGAGCATATTTTCAGGGTGGTGTGGTGGTGTGTGGGGGCATGGCCGCAAGAATGGGTAGAGCTGGAGTTGGTAAAGAACTTGGTGGTGTTGGAGCTTTTTCCCTTTTGTTGTGACGGTGGAATTGTGGGGGAGGCATTGGCAGACAAGAAGGTGGGGTTTCATTGTGATACCTTAGGTGTAGTGCAGGCTATTAACAGTTTGTCAGTTTCGCCAGTGCCGGCAGTGAGGCTATTGAGGCATTTGGTGCTGAAATGTCTGCAACATAACATTTATCTGTTTGCAAGTCATATTCCTGGGGTGAGTAGTGGTATAGCTGATGCATAATCTCGTTTCCAGTGGGATAGGTTTTGCATGTTGACGCCGGAAGCAGGGTAGCGCGGGCAGCCTTGTCCGGAGGGATTGTGGAAGCTTGCACTGGATTGGTTAGTAAGATGATCCGAAGGTTGGTGAGTGAATGGACTTGGGACAATTATGCAGCAATTTAAGGTGAGTGTGCACAGTTGGGGCGTTGGAGCCTTTTTGTCCTGTTTTCAGTTCATAGCAGTGTTCAAGAAATGTTGGTGTGCATGGGTAAGGAGCTGGGGGGTTACTCGTCTCATTCATTTAGAATTGGGGCAGCACTGAGGTGGCTAGGTGGGGTTTGGGGGAACAGATAATTCGGCAGATTGGGCGGTGGGAATCTAGGCGTTTCCAGTTATATGTGAGGCTGCACATTATGTGATGATTATCTGTTTGTTTTTTGTTCCAGGTGTGCGGCCCTGCTTGATTTGGAGAGTAGGGCATTCTTTTGTTTGGTGGGGAGCCAGGAGGGCTGAGGTTCATCCTGAAGGACAGCAGCTTGGTTTCCCCAGGGAGGAAGCTACGGTACGGTGGCTTCGTATTCCCCAGGATGTTGTAAAGCAGAGTGGTGCTGGATATCTGAAGATTTGCAGGGTTGGATCATCCTCCGGATGTGGTAGTTATTAATGCGGTGGGTACCGATATGGGTCACAGGTCCATGCAGGAGGTGATTAGGGTTGTCAGGCTTGATTTTTTGAGACTAAAGGTCGGAGTTTCCAGGTCTATTCATAGCGTGGTCCGATATGTGGCCAGAACTACCTGGAGAGGGGCGCCCTCAGTAGACAAGTTAAATAGGACAAGGATTAAGGTTAACAAGGAGGTGGGCAGGTTTATGGCCCCGAATGGGGGAAATTGTTGTCTGTCACAGGGATTGGAGGAGGGGACCAGGAGATTTTTGCCCAGGGATGGGGTGCACCTCAACACTGTAGGCATTATTATGTTGTTCCTGAGGTTGCAGGACGGTATACAGTGAGCTTTTTGAGTGTGGAGGGGCGCTCAGGCATGAGGTATCCCGCCTGGGTGCTGTGGCGGTTGGGGTTTGGGAGGGTAAGAGGCCTATTAGTCAATTGTGGAAGTGAAACCCAGTGGTAGGGTGCCCATTTAAAGGTGTTATGGTGTGGCCCCTGAGGCAGTGCTGGGCAGCTAGGGGCCAGTGTGTGTTAAAAACGATAAAGATTTTTGGTTGGAGCGGACTTTACCTTTTTCTAGACCTGCAGCCTAGTGGATTAAATTGGAGTTGGTTTGGATATAGTGCAATTGGGCACAGTGATTGAAAAAAGGGGGTTTTGGTATAGGTTTATTTTATAATTGGTTGAGGAAAAGTTTTATATGTACAAGTATTGTGAGCTAGATATTAATGGTATATTATTGTTGCATGGATGTATATGTTAATTTATGTTAATTGAGGTAATATATGTTACATAAATAATGTTTTATTTATTGGTTATTTATTGATGATTAAAGTTATATTATTGGTAATAAAACAGCTGTTTGCCAGCCATTTAAAATCCAAGAAGGGGTCAGAGTGTTTTTGGAGGAAATAGTGAGGTAATGGATGGGAAGTGGGGAAAAGTTTTAATATGTGAGAAGTGTTTTCACTAGGGGGCAGTAGATCCGAACTATCCTAGTCATGTGTAGCTGCTACTGGCAATCAATCACTATTGGTTTTAGTGACATTGTCACACTTCTAAAAATCAACCATATTTTCCCAGCCTTAAAGTGAAAGCTCAGGCACATCAAAGACTCCAAGCGCCAGCTCTGCTAAAGTGCAGGGATAAACAAATTTTGGTGATTCTGTAATCAACTGGTGTTGACCCAGGAAGCTGCTAAATTCCAGGTGTACATTCTACAAGGGCAAACCGCCCAACCAGACTCAGTTGATGGCATTTTGCTCCTGGTCATCTCTGCACATTATTATTACAGCCACCAAAAATTATTTAATGAACTCTTGTAAGAATTTGTTTGACTATGGCATTAAAAATAACAGAGAGATAATCTGGAGGAAAGGGCAGGACTTTAAGCTACAGGAAGTAAGTTATGGGCAATTGCAGGACCTCAATCTGTTAAAACAAAATCAAATGGCACCAGAGGTGCTGGATGTGTGGATAAATAAACATCTATGCATTTGTTTTTGTTTTTAAGCTGTAAAATTCAGTTCTAAGCTTGATGCTTTTAATTTACATTATCAAGATGATTGCCTTGATCAATGTTTGGTTTAGTTAGGTTTTAACGTAACTTTCTATAACCTTTTTTGGGTGGACCCCAATTTGACACTTTGACATCTGTCAGACAATCATACTGTACCAGTATTTCCTGATACTTACTTGCCATGGGTTCCAAATTCCCGATTTAAATGGACACAGAACATACCAGAGAAAGCAAACATCTGCATGCATCACTAATTAAAATGATTGTATTAGTTATATTTGTTTGGTGATACCAGTGTGTGTTCGTCATAATATAGTAAAATATTACCTGACTAAGGTGCTGGATTTATGCTTGCCAAATACTATGCAGGAAAATATCTTATGCAGAATACATAAAAACGCCAATTCCATCATGTTACATTGTAACCAGCTCAGTCTAAGCAAGTGGAGCATTATTCCCTAACACCTGCTTCTAACTAAAGAAATTAATGTGTTAAGACTAAAAGAGTAAAAGATTGAGTGAGCTGTATTGGATAGTGCACAGTATCCCTATGGACGTAAAAAGAACCTAAAAAGCAGTTCTAGATAGCAGACAGTTCATGCCTTTTTATGGAACCTGGATTGAGTTAAAGAGTCCTTTAGTGAACGCCCATGGTTATATCTTTATATAGATATCAAATCAAAAATTGTTAGGGGTAAAAAATGTTTTATTTAATGCTGAAGATGTGGTGGATAAAGGCAAGTTAAAGCCTATGCTCCGTATCTCCTAACATTAATCACAACCCACCCTCAGTCTATGGGGCAAAATCATCAAAACAATTGCAACTGCAGTTTGTATTATATTTCCCATAAATTGTTTTTTTATCACATCAAAAATGTCCTTTTTAACCTACTTAACAGATACCCCATACAGTTTTACTGTTATTGTCAAACAGAATTTTAATGTAAAACCTTTCCAAAGAGATATTTGGGCACTTCCCCTTTTTTCTATCTAATAAAAATGCAGATTGCTTGATAAATATGGTTATCTATTGATTATATTAATTTCAGCGTTATTGACCTGCAAGTAGTATCTAAATATGGAAAGTAATAGGAATTAATTCAGAAATTCTGATCTGTATAGCTGTAATTGTATTGAAGTCAGCATAACAGCCAGGTTCTTGCAGAATCAAAAGTCACCAATGGATTCCTTTTGTTTCTATAAAGAAAGGTTTCTTCTAAGGAAGCCATAAACGAAACTAAAGATGCATCTTTAACAAACCTGTTCATATTCATCATGCCCCCTTTTTTGCCTGGTTTTCTACACGTCAAACTAGTTTTATACATGGTGATCCTGACAAAAATAGCCTGCCTATAGGCTGTATATATGTTACATACTGTAACATATGGATATACATAGCCTATAGATTTATCTAGCTGTAACATGGAATTAATCACATCACTGTCAATCTTTATACCTTTGAGCTGCTTGTATGTTGTAATGCAGATGCTTCCCTAAGTGATATTAATGGTGAGAAAGAAACTTCGATATACAGGAGCATCATTGCCAGCCCATTCTTATCTAGTGATAGCTAGCATGACCTGCCCATGTGCGGGGCACCAAACTGAACTGAAGTACACGCAATGCTTCTCTCTACCCACAGTCTCAGGCTGCATAGAGAAATATAGATATGGGTATTAGTTGATCGCTAGGAAACAAATGTATTTAGGATACCAACATTTCTAAGGAAAGCTTTGGCACTATTGGAAGGTGATGCTCCTGACCTACATGCTTATGTAAAGCCCTGACTTCTGCAATAACTAATCTGTGTTATATGCAGCTCTCCAGAACATAAATAACATGCTATAATATTTATTATTATTATTACTACACTGTATTCATATAGCCCCAACATGCTACGCAGTTCAAACTCCATGGTCATGTCACTAGCTGTCCCTCAAGGGGGCCCACAATCTAATGTCTCTACCATAGTCATACGTCGTTATTACAGTGTAAGGTCAATTTTGGGGAAGAAGCCAAAAAACCTAACTGCATATTTTTGAAATGTGGGAGAAAACTGGAGTACCCGGAAGAAACCCACACAAACACAGGGAGAACCTGCACACTCCATGCAGATAGTGTCCTGTCTGAGATTCAAACCTGGGATCTAGTGCTGCAAATGCATATGTCTAGCTGATGTAGTTATATATGACTACATTTGTAAAGGAAGCCTACATATGAGGGGCAGTATTCAAAGTAACTGTAAGTGGTTTTCTATTAGGCATGCTATATACTAATACAGTGGTAGAAAGGTCACCTAGCAGGATCCTGCATGTGTTATGCAAGTTATTACATACATGAGTTAGGACAAGGCTGGATATGTGTGAATAAGTGTTAAGGGAGAGGTTAAATTAGTTGAGAGGTTAGGTGTATAGATTTGGAAGGCTGGAAGGATTCACTTTAGGTTAAATATTAGTTGTTCAGGTAAAGAGAATTAGATATCAGGTAGGTGGTTTTTACTTGATCTTGGCACGGATTCTCTAGACATATTCCAAACGGTAAATCTTCACAGCAATAAAATGCGGCAGAAAAAGTTACCTTTCCTAGTTGCTTGACATTGACCTCTAATTAAAATGTGTACTGTGTAAAGTAATGGGCAATATAATTAAATAATAGGAAACATGCACACAACCCAGCACATATGCTGGTGTGACCCCAGGAAACTGCTGCAGAGAATATTTTTAGTCCTAGTCTACACCTCTGTGTATTTGCCTGCAGACTGACATTGAGATATTTAAAATTCTCTGTCATCTCAATGCATGCACTCAGCTTTGTCCTTGGAGTCTGAGTAGGACAGAGTGTAGGCTGATGTATGTAGGTTAGTGTTTCTGGTTAGGAAATGGCTATGGGGAAATCTATATTAAATGCACTTTTTCTTTAGGTTTGATGGTCACACATTTAACAGTACTGTTTCACTGCAACATGACTGATAAATACAAGCCCTTCCACAATGTTAAAAAAAACAACATATCAATGCAAAACATACGTGTTCTAGAAAACATGGCCCTATTTCACTGAGATGTGGCTCCTCGTTATTGTACTGCTTTTCAAGGTCTCTGACAAAGCCCATCTGGAATCGGTAGATGTCCTCAATATTCCCAAAGATGACCTTCAACTGTTCATCACTAAACATGTCTCTCCGCTTCCTGCATTGCTTTAAATAACCCTGTTAGGGAAACAAAATACAAAAAATGAAAAAAAGTAATATAAACATACAACAAAGGAGATCTAAATAAGCAGACTGTAACTGAAGCAATAACAATAATAAAAGGTCATGGCTAATTTGTAAATTATTTAAAAAGCTGTTCCAGGTTACAAGAAAATGTTTTGTTTTGACTGAAAATGCTGTGTAGTAAACATAGTTTATTATTTTGTATGTTTGCAAGGAAAAAATTGCCAAGTACAGGCTGTGCGTGGAGTGTCTGTGCCTTAATACTGACATGGGTGAGTCAAAGTGAATCTGTCTAGGATGAATTTGTAGCAGCTATACAAAATGTGCTAAAATTTCAGAAAATCCAAACTGTTTAAAAAACCCTAAACCCTAAAGTCTATGGAGTGAGTCTTGATATTAAATTTACTACTTTTCCAAGACTAATCAACCAACTATTGTAAAAAAAAAAGGGGAGCAGGCATAGATGACTAAACAGAAGAAGCAAAAAAAAAAATAGTAGCAGATTATGTCTAATTTTCAACATGTATTATGTTCCTAAGAGGTTATAGAGTGGCCATTACCAGTATAATAATTTCTGGGCTGCATTGCAGAATGCCAATTAGCACCTGCAACAAAGATTTATCTAGACATACCATATATACAACCATCTTACAGGATAAGACAAACATGTAAGTATAAAATACCTCTTCTAGATAAAGACCAAATTTTTTATGATGTCCTCAACACTGTGTTGGAGCCTTAACTTTATTGCTCTTACAGAACAAGAATTCCAAGTATGGGGGAAGCATGTGACCTCCCCATACAACAGTGCTTAAAACCCGAGAAGCCAACTGCCGGGCCAAAAGCCGATCACATGTGTATGAGGTGGGAAGGCCAATATTGTCATGTGCCTGGGTAAGCTCAAACCTTCTTTGTGGCAATAACAGCCCTTGCTCATCTAGGAAAGCTTGCTACAAAATATTGAGGTGCGTCTGTTGGGACTTACTATACTACCCTGTTTCCCCGATTATAAGGCACTGTCTTATATTTTTTGAAATGCCAAAATATGCCCTAGGTCTTATTTTCAGGGAATGTCTTATTTTTCCATGAAGAAGACTACAGTACACATTTATTGTTGAAAGTCACTCATGATCACTAGGAGCAGACAGTGCTGCAGCCAGCATCAAGGAGACACACACAGGATCGGATATTGGGGGATGTCTTATTCACGGGTGAGTGTCTTATTTTAATTATTTTTTCAAAAATGGGGGGTGGCTTATTTAATGGGGATGTCTTAAAATCAGGGAAACGGTATTGGTAGATAAAGAGAAGCACTTTGATTTCAGTAGGCATCAGTGCAATTATATCCTAGAGACATTAACTTGCAGCTCTGACCGCTGCAGCATCTTCCAATTATGCTGGCTGCTATTTTCATTTACATAGGACAACAATACAGGAGCCCTCAGATCCCATGGGATCCCTGGGAGATTACAAGATAGGCAGAAAAAGATTCAAAATCAAGAGCGTCCGGATTTAGATGCATATTAAGCCTTCTATGTCACAAAATCACACTGGAGAATTTGCAGCAAAAGCTCAACAAAGGCTATAGGCAGAAAGGTATTTTAATTTTAGTGTCACTTAGTAAACAGGACATTTAGCTTTTATGCAATTTGCCTTCAAGCAAGAAAACATTTTGTAAACTGCAAAAATGTCTGTGTAAAAAGTTTATATGCCATGACAGAAATTAGCTGCAAAAACATATGCACCAACAATTTTTTTCAGAAGGGCAATCGCTTTTACAGAATGGAAAAATATGGGTTCATATTGCCTGGGAAATTTGCATCACATATTCCGGGAGGCTGTGGGCTGCTCCTTCTGGGCATACCCGACATCAGGCATGTATCATCAAGGGGCTTTTCTCTAATGTAAAAAAACAAGTGCTCGATATCACACATGTATAGCGAGATTGGCACTCTTTTTACATGTCACCTAAACGTGTGCCTGTGAGGTGCGAGATTGGTTGATGTCAGGAAGAACCCGGAAGCAATAGGATAGCAGTGTTGGATAGAACGGCAAGCCCAGGAAAGAGGAGATCAGTCAGCAAGTTTATGGAGAAAAGTGCAAATTTCCTTGCAAGATGATAATTTCCCGTGCTAGGCCCACATTCATTTAGTAAATCATTGTTATTGCCTTCTAATGCATCCCTGTGACACTGGCTCCGAATACAGGAGTGGTGATTGCAATTAGCAGATGTGACCTAATTGACCTTTATTTATAAACCAAATATGTAAACAGATCAATGCAAATTAACATCTCCAAAGGTAAAAATAAAAAGTGGTATGTGCCATTCTTGCATGGCAAGCTTGTAAAGGAATGTATTTTTGAATGAGGTCAAACTAGTCTCTGTTTGCAGAGTTTGCAACTAAAAAACACACGTAGTGGGACATGATACAGGCAATTTCCCTAGCCTTGTTTATATTACAAGAAATTGTAATATTTGGATATTTATTTGTCTACAAGCAAAAAGTTTGTGAAAGCAACAGACATGAGAAAGAATTTTATGTATGTATTTATTTCGCCTATAGCAGAATTCTATGCAGACCCTAAAATCTGAGGGTAAGGCATGAGTGAACTGTATTCAAGGCCTTAAACAAAACAGAAGGAATACAATTATTCACATCATTAAATAAAATGAGCTAATATTTACATCATGCCCAGGAAAAAAAATCATTCAAAGATAATATAGTGAGACAACATTTCTACTTGCATTCCCATGTACAGAAATGTAACCGGGGGCTTCTATTGGGCTCAGCTACAATGAGAAACAAATAAAGTATATTAATAATGTGACACACATGGTGCTGCCCTAGCTTTGAATCTGGCTATGTACAATGTGACATCCAGTGTAATTTAAGCATCTAATTACCAATGTTTTAAGTTACACTAATTGTAGTCATGGTTTGAATAAACTTTTATGACATAAAAGAAACAACTTGGCTATTCCTGTAGTAAAAACTGCCCTTATTTACTACACGTAACCCTGACAGACAATATATTAAAATGGGCCATTACGAGGGGGCGTGGTTTGGACAGCGACCTGAATGGCTGCGTGTTAGTGGAGCCCTGACACCAGCCTCCCTAACATGAGATAAAAACCGGCCAGAACTTCATTCTGATATGGGCAGACAACACAAACAGAAGACGGCACCCACCTCGGGCCCCAGAGGAAAATCAGCTCCGGCTTCTCTATACCACTTTCTCCCCCGAGCCAGCTGACACAGTTTGGGGCTTAAAGATGGTGCCGGACCACGTGGTGGCCATGTGCAGCTTGGATCCCTCTTCTGCAGGACCGGATCGCTTGCCTCCCCAGCCGTCTTCTCTGATGTTAGATCTGGAGCCTGCTGCCTCTCCCTGTCCTGCATCTCTGGCTGCTGCAGACTTCTTAAGCACCCTACGGGACTTGCGGGGAGGGGGTTCCCCGAGTTCCCGGAGCTCTCCTGCTGACATAGTTGAACAAGAGGAGCATGAGGCTCCACTACTCACCTCAGCTGCGTGCATAGCTGTAGAGGACGCAGCTGGTACTTCTCATTCCCCTGCAACTCTGCACACATACTCAGCTGCAGTGTCGGGATCTATGAAGAATTCTCTGTCATCTTCAGCACCTGCCTCAATGGTGAGTCCCTCACAGAGGGCCCTTCCTGCTCATTCCTCCATGTCTCCCTCAGAGAGTGCACAGCATATGGGTCCTGTCACTTTGACCCAATCTTATTTGGGCAAAGGCACTGCAACTAATCTAGGCACTGGCACTGTATTTATTATTTGCCAGAACTCTCAGGAATCTGTCCAACTGGATGCTCCCCCTCTACAGCAACAATCTTGGCAAACCTATGTAAGACACCTCCTTACCAGAGATGATTTTTGTCTTCTTGTACAGGAGGTTAAAGCGACATGCAGAGCAGAAATTCACGCTTTGCATAAAGATCTTCAAAATTTAGCGGGCCGGGTGGATTTAGTTGATGATGATCTTCAGGGCACTAAAACTCAAGTTTCACAACTCCAAAATAAGGTCTCTTCCCAGGCCTCTGTAAATTGGAATCTCAAGCTTCAACCTAAAGACCTTGAAAACAGATCTAGACGCAACAATATTAGAGTACCTCAAGCTACTCAACAGTCTGACTTACTTATTACTTTTGGTAATACAGGCAATCTTTAAAAAAATTCTAGGGCGCCCATCTGTTGAACCTATACAATTTGACAGTGTGAGTGCATATAGCCTTAAAACCACCTGGTCCCCCAGAGTGGCCACAAGATGTTATATGCAGACTGCAAGATTACCCTTTGAAGGAAGAAATCATGCGCATAGTTAGGAACATGAGGACAATTGAGTTCGATGGCGGACACGTGCATATCTATCCTGATATCTCCTGGACTACCCTTCAACGACGCCGTGCTCTTCAACCGCTGCTGACCTTACTTCGGGACCGCCCTATTTCTTACAAATTCTTCTTTAGTCTGATTGCAAGTTTGGACAGCAGATTGGTTATTCCTAAACACCCTGAAGATTTGCCACATTTCTGCTTGAGTCTTGGTCTACCATGTCCTACAATTACAGGGTAGGATCCCCTTCGGGTTTTTCAGGCTGCAACTGAGAGATGGCAGGACGCCCACAAGAGGAAATGTCCATCACGCAATAATTCCTCTCCTCTGGCAGGAAGTGTGCCTTATGATGGAACACTGCATACCTGAGTTCTCTGCCTCTTCTACAAGGACTTTTATATCCTTTTTTGTACTGATTGCTTTGTTTGATTTTTTTTTTCTTCCTTTAAGAAGATTTTCTAAAATTGTGTGTCTAACAGTGTGACCTGCCCGGTCTCTGATCACTATTTTAAAGTTGCACTCCAACTATACAGGCTGGGAACGGGGGTTATATGTTTGAGGGTATTTCTGGCTACTCCAGGTGCCCTCTTCTGGTACTCCTCTTCCATTAATGGGCCATTTCGGTTGCCCAGAAGCCTACGCCTCACAATGGGATCCTCTGCTTGCCCTTTTTTGTTTTTGGTCTCTGGTCCTATTTTTTCCAGATAGACCCTTGGGCAAGGATGTTATCCTCACCAAAGTGATTCAGCTACTAATTCAGATGTTTTTTTTGTTTGTTTTTTTTTTGTTTTCTTTAAGGTTCTCCTTTGTACTATGATCTCCCTTCACCTTTCTTTACTCTGATTTTTTGGAGGATGCTCGGGTGCTGCAGCACTGCCCGTATGGTACTGGTTTTACACTCTCTCTCTCTCTCTCTAAATTTATCCCATGGTTAGGGTAATATCACTTAATGTTAAAGGCCTGAATTCTAATATTAAGCGTAAATTGGCCTTACAGGAATTGAAACGTCTAGAGGCAGGTATTGCCTTCTTCCAAGAAACACATTTGGATAAGCTAGGCACCTTTAATTTTGCCAAACGTCAATACCTGAATATATATTCAGCTCCTGGTAGGAACAAAAGAATCATCTGGGGAAGACATATTCATTCACGCTCAAACTACTTTTTCAGTGACTAAATCCATACTTGACCCAGAAGGCCGATTTATCATTCTACAAGGCTGGTTAGAGGCAAACATTTATGCACCTAACACTTCCCAAGTGCAATTTCTTGAGAAGGTGCTATCTACACGGTCACTCTATGCTAACCCTACTGTCACAATACTGCGTAAAGTTATAGATTTGAGGCATAAGCTTAAGGAGCTAGCTCTCGTTAAAGTTAAAAAATCTGTGATGTACCTGTGTCAACAGTATTATGATAAGGGCAACAAAGCCTATTCACTTTTAGCTTGCCAAACACGTGATTAAACGGCCAAACTAACGCCAATGGCTCTAAAAGATCCTGGTGGTACTCTTCACTATGACCTTAAAATTATAGCTAAGATTTTTAGGGAATAATATTCTTATTAGTACAGTGCATAACTCACAAAAAGGTGATCAGCCTACCCTTAGGGCCCACATTTCTGAATATTTGTCGCACTGCCCTTTTTCTGTTTTGGAAGACACGGTGCTTGAAAAGTTTAATGAGCCTATCTTCTTGGAGGAAATAACTGCCAAAATAAAGACCCTCTCGCTGGGTAAAGCCCCTGGGCCGGATGGGCCCCCGTACCTTATCTATAAAACCTACCACTCTTTCCCCACATTTAACTCCACTGTTTAATGATTTTTTTGGAAGGGGCTCCTATCCCTCACACCATGCAACATTCCTATATATCGGTATTTCCAAAACCTGGTAAAGATCCCCATTGCCCGACCAGCTATCGACCTATTGCCCTTTTGAATTCAGATTTGAAAATTTTTACCCGAATTTTAGCCACTAGGCTGGGTACCTATCTTCCTACAATTATATCAAAGGACCAGGTTGGCTTCATAATGGCTCGCCAAGCTGGTGATAATACTAGGTGTGTATTTGACATTATTGATGTTTTGAATAAACTTGACCAAGGGGCGGTGTTATTGAGTCTTGACGCTGAAAATTGTCTCAGCTGGTCTTGACGCTGGTCTTTAATTGTCTCAGCTGGACATTTTTAATACAAACGTTACAGTGGATAGGCATCAAAGGCCTTTTCCTTCGAGCTATTACAGCACTCTACACTGCACCTACTGTGGAAGTAAAATTGGCCCATGCAAATTCTCCTAAAATTGAAATTCAAAATGGCACTAGGCAGGGCTCTTTAATGAACCCCTGGCTAAAATGATTCGCCAAGACCCTGTTATTACCGGGGTTCCTATAAAAATAGAATTTAAAATTTACTATAGCTTTATATGCAGGTGATGTCCTACTGACCCTCACCAATCCCCTTATCTCTCTCCCCAATCTTCAAAAAGTGTTGAATGAATATGAATGAAAATTCTACCTAAGCTGTTGCATTATTTTACTACATTACCAGTTTCGATTCCACGTCCCTCGCTTGGAAGATTGCAGGCTATGACCCTCTAATGTATTTGGGGCTATAAGCGCTATTGCTTACTCAAATCAGTGCTTTGCTCCCATCGAAGCCGGGGAGGTCTAGGGGTCCCTGATTTTTTTAAGTACTATTTTGCAGTACAATTGCGGCAACTTGCGTCCTGGTCTACCCTGCTTTCTTTTAACAGATGAACAGAAATTGAAAAATTATGGATGGCTCCTATACATCCTAGTTCCTTTTTATGGAACTCGCATTATAATGCCACAGAAAGCTCCTTGTTAGGTCCTATACATTTATGGCTTCATTGTAAAAACAAATATGCCTTGACATCTCCTGCCTCGCTCCCTACCTCTTTTCTTTTCACACCCCTTCTCCTGGACAGTTTATCCCATCAGATGGTCCACCCATGGAGAATATCTCTTTCAGTTTCACCATATTGTGAATCCTTCCTCCAGACACCTTTTATCTTATGTGATAAGTTTGCACTCCCTTATACCTGCTTCTATGGCTACTTCCAAATATGCCATTATGCACAGTCCATTACTAGGACCTTAACATTTAATCGTATGACAGAATTTGAGAAACTATGTATTGGGGGCCCATCTCAGAGTCTCGGGGATTTATCTAATTTTAAATACTGAACAGCATGTCCTTTTGTCAAGCATCAATATATCCTAAAATGTGAACGTACACTGGGCAAAGACTTACCGTTAGAAATTTGGAAAATTATATGGAATAATGTGCGTAAAAGCTTGTTTTGTACATTATATAAAGAGAATATAAAATAGTAATGCGCTGGTACCTTACCCCAAGTGCATTACATGCTTTTTTTCAGGCTACTAGCAACATTTGTTGGGAGATGCGGAGTGGAGGTCGGTACTATATACCATATTTTTTGGTCCTGCCCTCTCATAATGCCAATTGGACTAGGGTTAATGCCCTCCTCTCTGCTATACTGGATACTCCTATATCACTCAATGTAGTCACTCACCTATTAGGCTTATCAGGGAAATTAGCATCCCATGTTTTAACAGCTGCTAGGTGCCTTATTCCTAAACTTGGAAATCTACTTCCCCCCGGGCATTATTAATCTCTATGCTAGGATAAAAGAGCTACATCTCATGGCCAGAATTTATGATAGGTTTGAAAAATGTATGGCAATTTGTGCTCCTTGGGACTATTTTCTGCATCTAATAAGTTCTGCCATGCTCCGGAAGCTTCTAACTTGGGTTTTGGTAATACGTCTTCGGTCAAAGGCTCCTTGAGAATAACTCCAAACATCTCAGCTGATTGATACCATACACCTGTTTTTAGTTCTAAATCCTCCTATGCTCTTATCCTTATTGCATCTTGTGTATTCTCTTTGATGTATTTTGTGTTTTCATTATATTTACTGAAAAATTGCTTCTGCTTTTTCTACTGTTATTATGTTCTATCCAAAGCAATATACATGTATATGATTTTTCATGTTATGTGGTTCGTCTCCCTATATTTTTGTTTATACTTACTGTTCTTTTTCTCTCTGTGTTTTGTTTGTTCAAACAAATTAATAAAAATTACCATTATAAAAAAAATGGGCCATTACATTTTAATATATTGCAAAAACAACATATAATATTGATAATTGTAACCATTCCAAAATACCTCACATATCTCTCTTTTGTTTATGTAGGTCCTACAACTAAGGGCAAGTTTGCTAGGAATGTAGACATGAGCCATCCTTTTTTTCAAACATGATATAACATATATATCTCTACGCAAACCATTTTGTCATTTGAAACACAATTCCAGGAGGAAGAAAAAACACTCACCAAGCCACCCAATTTACATCAATCTCTGTTTGGGAAAATCTGCATCCACAGGCACTCATTAGGTAGTACAAGTGTACTTCTATAAGCCATTGCTCTGTACGGATTCCTACATCACCCATCATACTCCGACGTCAAGGGCAAATTTGAATCTAACTGGTGACTTTGAAAAACATTTTAGTACAGTTATATTTTAAAACAGGCTGTGAGGAGACCAGGCCGCAAAGCCAGGGCCTCTAGTAAATCCCATTGCCGTGACTGAAGCAATAGAAGCACATTCGACGGCAAGCTGACCAGAAGCTCTTCTGCAGTTACAGTTGCTACTGAGGTTCATCTTCATACAGCCAGCATCCCTAACTCTCCAACCCGGAGCCCGACTACCCCTGCTTATATGGAAAAGGTATCTCTCTCCATGAATTCTTCTGTAATAGGTGAGGATGACTGGGACTGGAGGGCTCATCTTAGGGCGTTACCCACTATACATGATTGTAAGTATTGGCAGGTTGGAAGCGAGCTGTAAATCAGAGTTCCAGGCTCGGCAGCGCTCCATACAGCAAGTTACAGCTACCACACTTACGTTGCAAAATGCCTATTCTGATCTTACTACTCAAGTGGCAACCCACAGTACCATATAAGATAGACATGAAGTTCAACTTAATATGTTATTTCCACTCCAAGATGATGCAGAAAATCGTAACAGGCGCAACAATTTTTGCATACGGGGGCTTCCACAATCTGTTCCTAACTCGGTCCCCATTCTGCAGTTTGCTCTAGAGATTGATAGAGTCCACAGGACATTAGGCCCACGGAGTAAAGATCCCCAGCGACTGAGGGATGTGCTTTGCAGGATTAATTTTTACAGTACTAAAGAAGATATAATGCGCCAAGCTAGAGATGCAGAGCCCATTGAATATGCAGGTGCACGCCTTCAAATGCTATCAGATTTGTCCAAGTTTACGTTGGATCAAGGGTGTGCCCTCAAGCCTCTACTTGTGGTTCTGAAAGAAACAAATATACCCTATAGATGGGGTTATCCATTTTACTTCATTATACGCAAAGGTGGCAAAAATCATATCCTTCGATCTCCTACGTATCTTCCTCAGTTATTGATGGATTTGCAGCTTCCTCCTGTTACTCCACTGGAATGGCCATGAGCAATGCCTTCCCTATATTGAAGCCTTTCTGTTGTTTCTACCTACCCTATGCAACATCTCCCACTTTCTACACCTTTTGTACCCCCAGAAGCTGAAGCGGATCATATGGCTGGCACTGGCTTCCATCAAGAGCCATCCCCTTCATGACATCTTTAAATCCTGCTGAAGACTCAATTTTACTTTTGACATTTGGGTTCCAGTATTGGTAGATATGCCTTTTTTGATATCTGTATATATATATATATTTTTTTTTGGTTTCTTAATATATCTCTTCATTGGAATCCTAGAAATTTAGTGGAGCCATGAGTTGGCATTTCAACCGGCAATGTATTGAGCGAATATTATTGAGAATACCAGTGAATAGATGTTATGTAATAAGCCCCATCCTCTTCCCCTACATGCTTTGGTGGGCTTTGGGCCCACCTGATTCATGTGCATGATGGGGTCCAGGTTGACTAGTATATACCTACCTATTTAAAGTCCCGGATGCTCCCTTTGGAACTCTGATTTCATCTCTGTTGCTCCATGCTTGGCTTTTCTTTCTTTTTTTTACGGTCTTATATTGATGTTGTTTATATGCTATGTTAAGTTGGTTTGATATGTTTTGCATTTACCCAGTCAGGATTAGATTCGATTGTTCACCTCCTCTCGCCACAGACCTACATTTTCCCCCACAAAGGCCCACCGTCTATTTCGGATGGTAGTTTGGGACTTTTTTATCCCACCTTAGTTTTCACCCCACACGCGAGAAGTTAGCCCGTCTCGCCTGTGTGGTGACAACTTTCCCTTTCCTTATCCTCATGTCGCCACCCACTACACATTCTCAAATTTTTAAATTTCAATTTCTCAACACCAAGGGCCTTATTAGTCCCAACATAAAGCTAGAATACAAATAATGTTTTTTTCAGGAGACCCATTTCCAGACAAACTGGATTCCATTCCTCTGTAACCGTTATTATCCTATTTGGTTCCACAGTTCTAACCCTGATTCTCAAACGAAAGGAGTCTCTATAGCATTACATAAATCGCTACCAGTTCAAATCATAGATACCCATTCTGACCCACAGGGCAGATATTTAATCCCTATGGGACAGGAAGTTTACTATCGCCTCCTAATCAGCAACCGACAATGGCCATTACTTAATATTTGAAAATCTTAAAAGCAGTTGCTGAAGGCACTGTCATAACTAAACTTTGTACTTGACCCCTGGCTTGATACATCCTCTGGCAAAACCTCCATCTCCTACTCTAAATTGAACTCTTTCTAAACTAAATCGTATGAGCTTAGGTTGATGGACATTTGGCGTACACTTTACCCAACCACTAGGGTCTATACTTTTTATTTCCATTTGTACTCAATGTATTCATGCATTGACTATATACTAGTGAGTCACCCAGCACTTGATTGGCACCCAACTGCCTCTATAGCAGGGGTCAGCAAACTCCGGCCTTTAGCCCAGATACAACCTAGCCGTTAGTTTGTGCCGGCCTAACACCCCCTGGCCGATCCGGTCTAATGCGGTCCGGCAACCCCCGGAGCTCTGGTGTCGCTCCTTGCTGTAGCTTCCCTATTTACCGCACCGACATTGATACTTCAGCCCCTGCGGTAAATAGAGGAAAGCTCCCTGAAGGGAAATCCCTCTCCTCCGCAATGCATACGGAGGAGAGGGATTTCACTTCAGGGGATGTTCCCTGGTGGTGGGCGGAGCCATTAGGGCTGGACTCAGAGTCTGGCGTAGTGTGCTCCTGCCCACCGCTGAAATGGCCTAGTGGCCATAAAAGTTTGCCGACCCCTGCTCTGATCATTTCGCGTGACGTTGACTCTCCAACTCCCGCAAGTAGGATCTAGCGAATGAACCTGGAATTGTAATGACTTACTATTCAAGGACTCTCTATGCGCTGCTGGAGTCCAAGATTTGATAGCTAATTTTCTGGGGGATCATTCCTCGGACACCACCTCTCTCCCGACACAATGAGAAGCTATGAAAGCGGTCCTTAGGGGGGTCCTAACACAGCATGGAGCTAGACTTAAGAAGATTAGGACTCAGGACATTAAACTTACGTCTGACAAGATACGCTTGCTGGAGCAGCTACATAAGCAAAATATAGCTCCTGATGTATTTTTGGAACTGACAGCAGCAAGGACGCATCTATTTAGGTCTATAAGTATGGGGCTTGCACCCACGTACACCTGCCACATACATCCCCTCTATACGGAACTCCACCGTTAATTTGACATTTATCCCTAAAGACATCTTACAGGTCTTATATAATTATTACTGTAATTTATATCAACTAAACCCGGACCCAATATCACCGCTCTCCCTAGAGCAATATAAATTAGAAACAGCCCTCCCAGAACTAAATTCAGAGGCAACATCCTTTTTAGATTCCCCGTTTACTAAAGAGGAGGTTAGTGCGGCGATAAAAGCAACTCCACCTGGAAAGTCCAGGACCCGATGAATTTACTCCTTGATTTTATAAGATACACACTCTTTCTTTAGTTCCTTTCTTGACTAGGGTGTTCTCCTCCATATCGACAAACTTTCTCTTTTCACCACAAAGCCTTGAAGCACATGTTACCTTTATCCCTAAACCAGGCAAAGACCATACTGCATGTTCTAATTATAGACCTATATCCCTGATAATTGTGGATGTTAAATTGTTTTCTAAAATTATAGCAAATAAGTTATCTCATTACATAAATCCTTAATTCATAAGGATCAAACGGGATTTATTTATGGGAGAGAAGCGAGAGATAATACCAATAAAACTATTATATTGTCCCCTGTGTGGGGAGACTGGAAACTGAAAAATGAGAGCTCAAAATGAAACAAGTGTATATACAAATTACAGGATAATCACTATAAAATCCCGTTCTACCTACTAAGGAAAACAAACCAGGATACACATCTACTTTGCATACAGCTGGAAATGTTAATGCCAAATCACTAAAGGGTGTGATGGACAGTTTATGTGACTTTGCTATCCACAGAGTTAAAGTCACGTTATCCACAGCTGAGGACCATCAAATCGATTTTGCTTTAGACTATGTATACCAAGCAAATTCCCTAATCCTCCTTGTTTCAAGTGCCTATAAAAAGGTTTAGAAACTAAATAGTTACGCAGTAAAAAGCTGGAGGGAAAAATACACTCACAACATGTACGTCAGAGCCTAGAAAAAAATTCCCCTGTCTACGCACTCTTGTACGTACTAAACAGAGCCTCTTATTTTAGCCTTTCAATGCATAACTCCGTCACATTCATTCTGTGTATTTGTGCCTTTGCTATGTGACAGCTCAATAAGCTTTCTCTAGGACTGGGTCCTCCTGTATCTTCCATTCAGGACTGATTCTATATTATACACCCGCCTGTCTTAAAAAATGCAGGCCTCAATTACAAAAGGGAGCAACAATTGTGTACATCTAAAATCTAATGAGATGTTGTATGTAATGGAATTAGTCCTGTTCAGCGGCCTGGAACATTTTCCCTGATATTGGGAAATAGCTGCACTAAATTTTGTGCTTACATTTTTCACTTTGGTAGTGAACTAAGTGCACATTTTTTCACTTTGTATACTGTACAAAGAAACTGTGTAACTTCCTTTACATACAAATTGATTTATATCCAAATTTAAGTCAGTTTTACAAGACATTGATGTCACTGCTTTTAGCTATTAAGATGCTCCAGCTATCTTAAGTGTTAAGCCAAGGCACCCGGGAACACAACATATTCATGACTTCTACAGGTCTAGATGACAACCAGATAGTCTAGCAGGCAATAATAACCTGGGGAAATCTCTGCTGAGAACAGATTTTTTTGACCAGGTTGGACCTTTACTTGACTCTATTAGTAGAAAAAAAGCGCTGCAGATTTACTTGCCTACTCTTATGTGTAATGATATCAGTTGCAGGTATACAACATAGTATTCCTGGGCATGCAACAGTAATTCTTACGAAATCAATACAGTGATAAGATGCTTTGTCAAAAAGTTATTCCAGACTTTCTTGTATCTCATACAATCCTCTAAATCTGTAAATAAATGCTAATTGCTAAGCAGAAATCCCTGAAAATCATGAATGTTTTATTTGTTGACACTGACCCTTTAGCAAATTTCCTTATTTCTGTTTCTCAGTGCATTGAGAATAACAAATTCTACCATGAAAAATGCATGTCTCTTGTCCTTCAAAGCAGAAATAGGTTCCCTAAAAAAGGGATAAAGAGTCAGACATTACTATAGTGATGTACCAATGAAAAAACTTCAACTGGACCAAACCTTTAAATGGCAGATCCCCTGTACAGCACTAAACATGCAGGGAATTCTGAATGATAAAAAAACTTGGTCATGATCAAACTTGGTAAAGGTGTGATCTGTATTGACATATTTGGTCATCAGGCTTTTATTGAGGATGCAATTACATCACTGAACAACATAAATAATGCTTGATCTTCTACATAAACAAACTATGAACAAACTAAAAGAATTTTCTGGTGTTTTTATCTAAATTAATGACTTTTCATAGTGCCTGTGCTTTTTTATATTTACCTGTTTATGGGTATGGGGTACTAATGTACATACCCCTGTACTCATTCTCTAAAGAGTCTAAAGAAACACATCCTGTTTCGTGACTAAATCTGAGGAAAAGGACCTCAACCCTCAATGCTGGGACTGGTCCAGAGTTGAAGAAAAGCATGGGCCCTGATATGATACAGGAAGAGACGTGACTAACCTGATCAGATCAGACAAGTGGCAGCATCACCAGCTTTAGCATTGTGTCTTGTTTTACATCCATCCTATCCACCAATTAAAGGGTCAAGCTTTGGATTATAGTAACAACAAACCCAAAACTTATCCCTACTTGATCACCTCTAAACCAAGAATATGTTTTGTTTTGTTTGTTTTTTTCCCTTCAGTTGAGCATATAAGCTCTAAGACACAGGTCTACAAACCATAAAGCTGACTAACATAAAGGTGTAAACAGGATTTTATGGAAAAATTTGAAAAAAAAAACAGTGACAACTTGTTTGACTGGACACCTAATACATTCACTTAACCCACTTTTCTAAACAATTGTACAAAATGACAACCAAACATTGCAGGTACTAATAAACCGACCTAATTTTTTTTTTTCGGTTCAATCTTGTTTCTTTCTAAACTTCCATCTAAACATAGCCTAAGGTTTAACATTGTTGCCTGAGGTGTGTTTTAATGTTCAAGCTTCTTATTCACACTTTATACATAGATCTCTGCATCTGTCAATCATTGACCTTACATCTTGTTATTCTTGCCGCAAGCAATGACACAATGTAGTGTAATCATGGCAGAAAGAGAAAGGAGCCTGGAGATGGATATTTCAGTGCGTCACTACATTGTTTTTCTGCTCAGAAAAGCTTTGGAAAATAATTATCTGCTTCTGCCAGTGCTCCCGTAAACTCCCTATTCACACCTAGCATTAGGCTTATAGCCATGATCAGATAAAATCACAAATAAAAATTGTAAGCTGAGCCCATCACAACCTCTTTAAGGGAAAAATAAAGAATGGAGTGCAGCACTGAAAGTAATAAACATTAATTCAGCCAATGCCTTCAAATATAAGTGTGCAGATCTCTATAGTGGCTATTTGTCTGCACTATCTGAATATGCACCTTTGTGTATTTACACCCAAAATTGAAAACTGTTTTTGTTGTAGCTCACAGATTCTTTTTTTTTTGTACCAGGTGATTCTACCCAAAACACACTTCAAGTCCTAGGGTGACAATAGGAACTCATACTTCTGTATCAGGACAGCAGAAACAAGATATAATACCATACACCTCTCCTTTTCTCTGTTAAATAGAGGAGTGTGATTCTGTAGTCATCAGACCAAACCAAGAACAATGTAAGTGATAACAGTCAGTCCAAGCAGAGAGCACAAGAACCTACAGGAGTTCAAAGGGAGTTAGGAAACCATTTTAAGGGGAACAACTTAAAGGAGTTCTACGAGTGCTGAGATGAGAATATGCCACTTTGTCTTGGTTGCCGGGAGGCAAGAACAGTAAAATACAATCACTGTGCAAAAGAACGTCCTGCATGAATGCAATGAGCAATTACAGTTCTCATATCCATATCCAAGCAGAAATATTAATATTTAAAATCAAATTTCTTAAACTAAAATCATTCTATATATGTCTAGAAAGTCCCCAATGACTTTAGATCCCCATTACCAGGCACTAAGTAAGTTTAGAAACGTATACAGCAAGTATTCAGAGGAGATGTTATTATTATTATTATTATTAATAAACAGGATTTATATAGCGCCAACATATTACGCAGCGCTGTACATTAAATAGGGATTGCAAATGACAGACTAATACAGACAGTGATACAGGAGGAGAGGACCCTGCCCCGAAGAGCTTACAATCTAGTAGGTGGGGGAATTTCACACACAAAGGATGTGAGATATGTAGTGTGGGAAGTAGTGATGGTTTCAAATGACAGAAGAAGCCGGGTAGGCAAGTTTGAAAAAATGGGTTTTGAGCGCTCTTTTAAATGAGCAGAAAGTAGGAGCAAGCCGAATAGGACGAGGAAGACCATTCCAGAGAGTTGGAGCAGCTCTAGAAAAGTCTTGTATTCGGGCGTGTGATGAGGTTATGAGTGAGGAAGTCATTAGTTGGTCATTGGAGGAGCGGAGAGAGCGGCAGGGGGAGTATTTTTTAACCATGTCAGAGATGTAAGTGGGACAATAACTGTGTAGGGATTTGAAGGCAAAGCACAGGAGCTTAAATTTGATTCTAAGGTGAAAAGGAAGCCAATGGAGAGAACTACAAAGAGATGTAGCGGAAGAGGAGCGGAGCAAAGGATGGATGAGTCTGGCTGCAGCATTCATGATAGATTGGGGAGAGTCGGGTTAGTGGAATACCAGAGAGAAGGATGTTACAGTAGTCCAGACGAGAAATGATAAGAGCATGTACAAGGAGTTTGGTGGTCTCAGGGGACAGGTAGGGGCGGATTTTGGAGATGTTGCGTAGGTGAAAGTGACAGGACCTGGAAATGTTCTGAATATGGGGGGTGAATGAGAGGGCCGAGTCAAAGGTGACACCAAGACAACGTGCCTGAGGGGAGGGCCGAATAACAGTGTTGTTAACAGTTAGATATATGTCAGGGGGGGATTTGGAATTTGAGGGGGGGATGATGATGAGTTCTGTTTTATCCAGGTTGAGTTTCAGGAATCGGTCAGACATCCATGATGAGATGGCTGACAGGCAGCATGAGACCTTATCCAGGACTGAGGGAGACAGGTCAGGGGTGGACAGATAAATTTGGGTGTCATCAGCATACAGATGGTACTGTATGCCAAAGGAGGATATGAGACTACCGAGAGAGGAGGTATACAGAGAAAAGAGGACCGGTCCAAGGACTGACCCTTGGGGGACACCAACAGGGAGGAGAGTGGGTGAGGAGGAGTTACCATTGAAAGAAATTTGAAAGGAGCGGTCAGACAGATAGGAAGCAAACCAAGAGAGGGCAGTGTCACAGATACCAATGGAGCGTATGATTTGTATTAGAAGGGGATGATCAACAGTGTCAAAAGCAGAGGAAAGATCAAGGAGAAGGAGCAGGGAAAAGTTGCCTTGAGACTTAGCTCTGATGAGGTCATTGGCCACTTTAGTAAGGGCTGTTTCAGTGGAGTGGGCAGCTCTAAAACCAGACTGGAGGGGGTCAAGGAGAGAGTTGGTGCTCAGGTAATGGGTGAGTCTTTTGTAGACAAGGAGTTCAAGGAGTTTGGAGATATATGGGAGAAGGGAGATAGGGCGGTAGTTGGAGGGTAGGGAGGGGTCCAGTGAGGGTTTCTTTAGGATAGGGAGAATTATGGCATGTTTAAAAGCTGAGGGGTATTTACCAGTAGAAAGGGAGAGATTGAATAGTTCGGTTAGGGCAGGGGCCAGGGTGGAGGAATGGGCACGGAGTAGATCAGAAGGGATTGGGTCCAGTGGACATGTAGTGGATGGAGATGATGAGAGGAGAGTTAAGACTTCGTCCACAGTAACAGGGCTGAGGGAGGCCAGTGATGATTTACAGATGTATACTCAATTAAAATTATTGCCACCTTAGCTTATGCAATAGTTACCAAATAACATAATTACCAGTAAGTGACAGTTTTCTCACCAGTTCTCCTGTAATCAATGAAAACACATTTGTTTAATGAACCTGATCTGTCCAAGCAAAACAAAGCTGTCTTCTGGAGCATACAAATAACACAAAGCAAAAAACACCTCAGCATGGTATTTTTTTAGAATAGCCTGAAATTCAAAATACACATCAATACACACGCAACACAAAATGTCATTATGTCACATTTTGTCTCCCATATCAGAAAAGGGAACAGTTCATCTCGTGAAGTGACTGCTGCAGACACACATCCATAAGTAAAATGTACCACTATTTATGTCAGTGCCAGCCTATATAGCTCCTTTATGCCTACTGTGGTGAGACTAGCAGGATATTCCCATTATCTGGATGGCATGAAGTCCCCTTCTGCCCATTTCCCACTTTTTTGTGGCTGGCACAAAAAGCAATCTACTACTGAAACAAATACTGTATTTTCTTAAATATAAACCATATTTTCATTTTCATTTATGCTCAAGACTAGATGGTGCCTTGACCTCATGCTTTACACTCAGTCAATGTAAAAGTAGGTACTTTGGTTTATATTTGGATCTGTTTAAATTGGAGTATTTACAGTATGAGGGCTGTCACTGCTGGCGCTTTCTATTTACTTGTTCCATCTTCAATACTGAAGTTGTTGGATCAGCCAGGTATTTAAAAAGACATTTAATGATGTGTTATTAATATAGTGTCTCTGCTATCAATACACTGGGAGTGCCCTGGACTGGTATTCCCTGCAATGACCGATGACTGGAAACAAGTACTGTTTTAAATAGGCTGCTAATTGGTAAAAAAATGTGGTTCACAGATTCAAAGCATGTCATCAAATGTTGCTATAATCATTAATGAAGACAGGTTGCAGTGTCAATAGTAAAGAAACCACAGCAAACAAGTCATGGCATCAAACCATTAAAGGTGAGGCCTTGTGATCCCAATTACTTGCACTTGTTTTCCTTGCTGCATATGTTCAGAATCTGTGATAACACCCGGCTTGTTTGAAGACAGCATGACCACAGACTATTCATACTGTGCCTACAATTAGGCTTCATTACGGATGAATTCTGTCTATGGCTGAAGGACAATTACAGCACAATACATATTTGATATTGTGATAAGAGAGAGAACATAACATTTGAATTAGTTGAAATTTGTCTCTCCACAGCTGGAATATTAACAGAGCATGAAAAGCACCTTGAGACACATATTTATTGTTTTTTGAAGGCATTACAAGTAACTGATCTATATTTTGATGCAATACACTAATATATGCAACATCAGTCTACATTTAGTCTAAATATCCTTGTAATTACATTGACACCAATACAATTCTATTTTTCTTTATCATTTGACTTACCATGATATATACTTAACATATGATATACAATACATGAAGGAGCTTTTCACATTCACCCACACATCCATTTGTTAATGTTTTCTCAATAAGCATTCTCATTAGTATTTTTAAGAATTACTATCTTAGCAGCAGGCCATGCTGCTTGTCATGATTACATTCCTATTTTAACAGCCTCTTGTACTAAAAACAAGCAATATCTAAAGTGAATCTATCAGGATAGGAATTTTGTTTTGTAGCTCCCATTTTTTACTGGTTTTGAAGTTGCATGGCTGTCATCCTTATCACTGATTCATCTTTTAGTGAGTCACCAACCTGTATTAGGAATGTGCACACTAACTGTTTAGCATCTAACGCTGACAACTAAAGGATAAGTGTACTTTTTACATAATGTAATTTAATGTGTATTCATTACCCCAAGCATATGGTAAAGAAATGTCAATGGAACAACTTACCTGAGATGTGCTATTCATTTATTATACTTACCACTGCCTAATGCACAAGTGGGCAAACTTTTTTGCTCAGGGGCCATAATGAGTTCTAAAATTTGGCTGGGGGGCCGGGCCAGGATCAGATAGATGCAGTGCCGAGATGGGTGTCACTGAACATGACGTCATGATGACATAACCCTGCCCACTTCCCCGCGCCTGGGATTTGTACAGAGAACATTGTCCGCGGCTCTGGCCGGTGTGGCCCCCTAGCGGGGTCCTTCTCCAGAGGGCACCGGCCAGAACGGCGGACCGCGGATCTACTTCAGTGGAGCCACTGAAGTAGACAGAAAGTTCAACAGACCAGATAAAAAAGCCTAACGGGGCGAATATGGTCCGGGGGCCGAAAATTGCCCATACCTGGCCTAATGCATTCCCTGCAATGCAAAAGGACTACTTTGGGTTTCATAGTAGATGCAGCTTCTTTTGTTGTCTTTAGGTTCTGGGGGCAGAAGAATACCTGATACCAACTCAGCTGTGTGCCACCCAAAGCTTGACAACTGGCATTATCCTTTCCTATATACAGAAGGGGAACAATAAATAACTTACTTTTAAAGTCCACTTATCCTTTAAATGTAGTGTAGGACCACATGGACTATGAGGTATTTTTATAAAAGCAACATATGTAACTTTCAGCAAACATTGCTGGATGTGAATCAATCAAATTTAACATACATGCACCCAGAAAATTCACTTGCAGTGAATGTTTTGTGAGAAGAAGGAAGGAATACGAGGAAGATGAAGAATCAGTGAAGAATGTGCTTAGCTTAGAGGAAACAAAGTCACTTGTATAATGTTACACCCCACTTTATTCTAAAACAGTCTGACAGGCAGATGTTACAGGGCTGTTTGCTCAGTAATAAATGAAAAAGAGCCTGGGGAAACTGAGAGTCTGTCCTCATGCAGTGCTAAGTACCATTCTATGTACTCCCTGGGGAACAAAGGAATCGTCTATGATGTAAAGTGCTAAGTTTACAGTGTAAGGGTGTTGAGTGCTTACTGTTGGCTGGTGAAGTTAGGCTTTAAGTACCTCTTTAAAAAAAAAAAAGTTTTGTATGCATATCGAGTATTCATGATATATTTTTTATTAAACTGTAGATATTTTTTTATAAATATTCTCAGTATACCTATATCAGCTCCTTTGAATACAGCCAAATAGGCATGATTCATGCTTCTTAATTGCATGATGGATGATACAAGGAAGCTCCTCCTTCTATCCTAGAATTCTTCTTTCCATGAGCTTTTTCCCTTTACTTATTTTTCTTCTTCTGAGATTGTAAAAGATTCATATTGCTCCACAATACATTTATCCGCACAATATATTTATCTGTACAGATGTACAGAACAGTATGTCTATAAAGGTAAAAGTGTTCAGCAGAATAAAAGCAGTCTGCAAGGGGTACAGAACTGAACAGAAGCAGACCTGATTACACTAAAGGTTCAGTCTAAACTGCAGCCCAACCTCTGAAATACAAGGCAATCAATATTGCAAAGATAAACAGCATATATCATATGTCCTTATTGGGTTCAAATCTGGACAATATATTACAAAACTTTTGTTTTAAAATTTGGGAAACATATTTTAGTATTTTTAGTAAAGCTACGGCTGCAGTACTTTTCTGATACTGATCAGAATCGGTAAGGGGAATGGGCACCTACTAGATTGTAAGCTCTTCAGGGTAGGGTCCTCTCCTCCTGTGTCTCTGTCTGTATTCGTCTGTCATTTGCAACCCCTATTTATTATACAGTGCTGCGTAATATGTTGGCGCTATAAAAATCATGTTAATTAATAATAATAATAATAATAATAATAAATAAGGAATAGCTTTTCAAACCACAGTATACACAGTCTGGCCCGCCATCCTACAGTAACACAAAATACCTATGTGGTTCTGAAAAGAACTGGTAATTGCCCTGATATATTTGAATAACAAAAAAAAAATTAGTAATGCTGATAAACACAGGGAAAGGGTGGTTTAAATACAGTGACTACGATTTACTTTTATGTTTAAACATTTTTTTGTGTGCAGGGGCACATATAAATAAGGTTTCCTTTGTCTGATCATAGATGAGTCTTTTCCATCTTAACAAAGATATCATTTTTTCAAAATGTGTCCAAACTATTATCCAGAGTATATCTAAATGGTTTCTGATTTACCAAAGAGATACACACCTGTCGCTTTATTAGGTTCATCTAGCTACTACTAGGTTGGATCCCCTTTTTAACTTTAGAATTTGCATTCAGCATTCATTCATTCTATTTGCATAGACTCAACAAGGTGCTGGAAACATTCCTCAGTGATGTAGATTTATAATAATATGAATAACATCACACAGTTTTCTGCAGATTTGTCAGCACCACATCCCAAAGGTGTTCTATTGGATTGAGATTTGTTAACTGTGGAGGCCATTTGAGTATAATGAACTCATTGTTATGCTCAAGAAACCAGTTTGAGAGAATGTTAACTTTGTAACAAGGCACATTCTCTCCCGCTGGACCTTGCCATTAAAGGATAGGTATACTGTAGCCATAAAGAGAAGAACATGATCAGCAAAAGTTATAAGGTAGTCTGTCACATTTAATTGGTGCCTAATTGATACAAAAGGACCAGAGTCATCAGACCAGGAAATGTTTTTCCAAACTAGTCTTATCCTATTTTGTCTCCAAATTGTAGCCTCTAATGCTTGTTCTTAGCTGAGTGGATTGGCACCTGCTCTGGTCTCCTGCCCATCTGCTTCAAGGTTTTTCTTGTGCATTCAGAGATGCCCTTCCGCATATCCAATAGTAAGAGTAAGCACATCTGCACCCTATAACACTGAAATATTGAACTTCACTGCACTTCCACTGTATTAGGTTATCTTAGGTACCAGTAAGAAATACAACAACTAAGGAATACTGCCACCAAATGCACAAGGAAGTGGCTTTCCAGGTACAGTATTTTAGTTGATCACAAGAGATGACCAGAATGTCTTCTATACTCTGTGCTTTTGTGTTCATATGCTAGCATTACGTAAGTTTTACAGACTTTATTGGACAGATTGGGACTGGTTAACATGAAAAGTGGTATAGCATTAAAGCATATGAAATGTTCTCTGGTGTACAGGAGTAGCTGTAGCTATGCCATTCTTCTACTAATAATCTACACAAGTACTTCCCAATGCAAAGCATCGGCTGCTGGGGGTGGCAGAATACATACTCAGCCAATATGTGACACCCCACCCAAGCAAAGGACCCTACAGTTCTATTTGTCAAGCCTTTATATAATGGCTGTTTGTAAAATCATCTGTGTTGAGTCTAGTTGTATTTATTTGAAATATTATATAATCACCATGCATCCCCCAGCTATTCCTGTGTTAAACCTTTTTCACAAATGAACAAAGTTCCTTCAAATTGAGCACACGGTCTCTTGGGGAACTTGCAAAGCAAACAAACATCAAAGATCCCACTTTAATTTGACTGAATTTGCCTTATCAGCAGAAACTGGGCCAGTTTTAAGCAACCTAACAGGAAGGCTTCACAGTTTAAGTCCGCCGGGATTTGGTGTACTTATTCCAAGAAAGGCTGAGCTCATTATATTTTAAGTCATGAGTGACATGATCCCAAAGGTTAAGAAAAAAGGACTAAAGTTATATATATATATATATATATATATATATATATATTATAAAAAAAGAAGAAAGAAAGAGGCCAGTGGCAGCCAAACTTTTATCACAAAAAACATGAGACCTGGCAAAAAAAATTTTAAAGGAAAACCCTGCAAAAATGTAAAGTGCTGTGTGGGATAACACCCATTTAATGCAGACAGTTAAAGTGAACCTGTATTTAAAGATCAGTCTAAACATAGGGAATACAATGAGATCAAATGGAAAGAAAAAGCTGAACAACTTACTTAAATTTCCTTTTCATATATTTGTAAATATTTGTACAACCACATATCATAACAATATATTTTAAGAATATATATTTTTATTTTAAGTGTAATCCCTAACCATCTTCTAGTCTACTTCTGCAGCAGAAGGATGCAACTTACTATCAATCATGGCCATTAGCTCTTCACGCTTATTGATCCCTACCTCACCTTCCTTCTCACAGCAAGTTATGATGAATACAGAACCTACTTACAGGTCAAGGGATGCAGGTCAAAGGCATTTAACTAATATAGCTCTTTTCTTTGTGACTGGTCAAGTAAACTGAAGGCTGCATTACTACGGTGCCTGCACCTAAACTGTGTTTACAGATGAGCATTCCAGTACCTATGAATTAACCACCTATGGTGGTGTATAAAGAGAAAACCAGATTTCTTAGAGTAGTTTTCTCCTTCCTGCTTTTCTTTCCTTTGGGCCCTTGGTCCCTCCCAGGGTCTGCTAATCAGTGACAAGCAGATTGTCATAATGAAACAAAATGTTTTGATTTCTTTTACCTCACAGATATCTTTCAAGTGCTTGATGTAATGTCTTTCTGTGCTCATGATTTCATTGATGACATTGGCTCTCATCTGATCCCGGTTCTGGAGGGTCCTGCCAATACATAAGCAGTCGGAACTTGGGTCCAAATGCCCATTTTGCACTTCGCTGGTGCCCTCCTCCACTCCATCTTCCTGGTTTACCCAGAGCTGTAAAAAAAGACAATAAACATATTTAGTAAACCTAGAAAATAGTACTATTTGTCAAAAAAAAAAAAAAAGATAATCAATAGGATATCAGGTATTATACATATCTATGGTCTCCCTCCATGGCCTTGTAAAATATAAACCCCACATGCAGACATGGCAGTCTTTGGGAAAGTTACTTTTTGTACAGCACTACACTACACAATTGGCTACCTCAAGCTACAGACTAACGGTCATGATTCTTTTTGACTATGCACTGCATGTATTTAACTACTTATCAGGTCATTTCAGGGACAGAAGAGCAAAGTAAAGGTATGAACACTTACCTGGCCCATGTCTGTATTATTACTGACTGATTTGATGAAAAAGTGTGGAGGTCAGATGCAATATGTATAGTTAAAGCAACTGGGAATGTATAATACTTTGAAGAAGTGGAAAAGATAAAGAGTGGAAGTATTTCCCAACAATCATTTTTCTTGGCAACAATCCCATTTTTCTAATTTTCAATTTCTTTAGATCATTGTAATGGCAATAGAAAAACAAAAATACACTACCACTAATCACTGTTGTAGCATTTTGTTCACAGTAAAGATACTTCTTTTCTAGCTCTAATCAAATAAACTTTATGCTAATATACTGCATACACTATTAATTCAGTAAAGTACTGCTTTTCATCTGGAATTTTTTTTTTCTCCTCTAAATGAATGGATGAATAAACACAAGAGGTCACTTTACAGACCATATTCTTCTCTCAAAATAATGAGCTGCTTCTTACATGTTGCATGGTGTTGCAAACACTGTAGCATCTTCTACTATTAATTCAATACTGTAGTTGTTGGAAATCTCTTAATGGGAAGGTCTGAATATTCAGTAGTCTCAGTTCAAGGAGGGAACAATCAGTCTTTTTCTTTAAACACAGAGTAAGCCCATCTCTGCTGCAAATTCCTGCCAGACCCACTCAACACATACAATGGCTTTCCAGTGCAGTGCCAAACCACAAGACAAGGGGTCAACAAACGTCACATCTGAATTATAAGTGGAAAGCCTCTTCAAGCCTGACTAGGAAAATCTGTAGTAGGAGAAACATTTAGACTGTCATTTCTTCTAAAAATGTTGGTTGGCTGGTGATCTGTAGTTCCAATACTTCCCTAACCGATAACCACTAAGAATCAGGCTGCATTACATCTCTGTGTTCAAGTAATACCATGAAAAAATCAAGTTACACAGGACAGATTGCGGGGGGAGGAGCAGGAATATATGTAGTATCTTACAAATCTTTTAACATGTACAACAGTTCATATATATGTACTGAAATATGACAATTGTCTAACAGAAAGGGCTTTATAAATGCATCTAATGCAAGTATATATGGTAAGACATTTTCTCAGAGGATACAACATTGGATAAAACAGTCATTCTTTTTATCTACAATAAGACATAGCTACTTAAAATTTTAATGTTCAGCTTTAAACTTATAGCAACTGACAGGATATGCTGATTCCTCCTTTTCAACATGGACTGCTGGGACAGTGCAGCAGTAATTGTATTGATTATTTATTTATACTTCTTAGGTAATGCATACATACATACATAAATGACTAGCAAAAGAAAAATTATTACTACATCATGGAACTATGGGCCTATCCTATACTATCACCCTCATAGCCTTTATCATTTTATGGAAGAAAAACTTATTTATGCACTTTACCTGCGTGTCAAAGGATGGGAACTTTAAAAGTGTGTGAACTGTTTACAAAAAAGTTTGTAGGCTTTGTCTAAAATATTTAGTGCTAACCATCAGTGGCTACAAAACCCTTTCTTTGTGACAATTTATCAAAAATTGGTGTTGCTTATAAATTCAAATACTGTATAGCATATAAAAAAAAGGTAACAATGATAAAATTTGCACTTAACATGAATCAGTAAGGCATTTTCAAGTTTTTGTGAAAAACAAAAACACACTTCCTTTTTGGAACACATTTTTGGAATAAATATCTGCTGCTCCAAAGCGCAATATAGTCATGTGATCTTGCCAACCTTTATTACATCATCTTTAGCAACCAAGAGTATTATGTGTGCTTTTTCACTATTAGAGACTTCATATTTTATTGTATTCAGTCACATAAACCCTGCTTGGTAGACTTTCAGTGAATCAGCAATCAGCAAGGCATGAACATTTTGCAACCATACTAAAGAGGAATGAGAATATATCTGCTCTCTAATTCTTATAAGCTATACACATAAACAGGATTTTTAGATTATTATAAAAAATATATTTTCCTTAATGAATGTGTAAACATTAGCATATAATATAACTGGGCAGGGTGGAATCCTAAAATAAAGATGTGCTGAAGTCACAAGACTTGAGAAGGAGTAGCCATGGTACAACTGTAAAATGAAGAATAAAAAACCTAGCTGTCAGACTGCATTCAATATAAATGAATGAAGAGTGTAGGCCTCTGGGACCAGAATGCTGCAGCTGATAAGCACTTTCTGCACAGAAGAAATATTCTCACTACCTCCTACATACCTGAGTTTTTTATCTTTGAGATCCCCATGCAGATGCTGTCCTTCCTAAATTTTAGGAAAAGGCCACCTCTATTTTTTATAACTGTAATATTAGTATGTGATTCCAATTTGTTGATGCAATACTTTCAAGTGGAATATTAATTTACTGCAAAGTACTAATGCTTTGTATAGGTGGGCATATGGTGGGTTTCACAGTTGGGACAGTACATGGGTTTTGTTAGACAATAGCTCTCACCACTTGTAGATTTAGCTGCCAATTAACACAGTTTAAAACCGGTATCAAAGGTTTACAACTGTATGTGACCTCAATGAATAGAATTCTATCCCTTCATGGACAGATTACAAAGGTGGGTATGGGGGATCACAATAAAGACTATAATAAAACCTGAGCTCCCAACCATGGAATCAGATAATGAAAAATGTAATTAAAATAGGTAAAGGAGATCAATCATTTTATATATTTAACCTTAATTACCAGAATAAAACAGCCACCCAGGTCACAAGATTAGATGACCTTTCTGTATGGTTATTAATACCCACTGCAAACTGTCAAAGACCTAGGTAATTAGGTTCCTTAGATAAGTAGAATTACCTTGGATACTGCATGCAGAACCCATCTGGGAAACCTAATTTTTGTTTTCTCAGAATCAATAGATTCCATCATTAAAATAAATTTTGAACCAAATAAAAATGTCTGCTGCTTTCAGAAAGAAGTAATAAAGCGTGTTAAGCCTTTGCAATCCTGTCTGATTAGGTGACAGAGCAATTTTTTTGTCTTCTTTTGACTTGTTACTTCATGACAAGGCAGCTCACTGTCATTCACTCACCCATAGCTCTGCTGCAGGAATCTCACAAAATGCAATCTCATCTAGCCTATTAACCCTGTCACTGATACACAGGACTCCAACATCACATTCAGTGCATCAAAATGACAGAACAAATAGATGCATTCCAGACACAGAATAAACTTACACATGTGTACAAAAAGCTCACAAATATAAATATAAATATATATATATATATATATATATATATATATATATATGTAGTGATATTCTTTTTTTTATGTGTTTTGTTCATACTAGAAATCTCATCTTCAAAGATGAAGGTTTTTTATAGCAGCACATTTTTACATGGTAAAGAACAAGAATATCCAGCTGAACAATTCTTTTTTATCCTTTATTTTACTTTATCCCTTATAGGTTTAGGTTCAAGAAACAGGGCAGAGAAAGAGTCCAAGAACTGACAGTTATCTTTTTTTGTATAGAAAGTTATGTCCAAACAAATGCGATTCTTTTCTGCTTTAAGAGACCAAAAGTGCACTTCAAATTAAGTAAATGACTGACATTCTTCCACATGGCATCACTCAAGCAAATCCTAGTAGACTGTGCCTAGCCAAAGTGACTATGCTTACAGTCAGTTGACTGCACTCCAAAGTCTTATATTTAACTATAAAAGATCTTTTTTTCATATTTCTGTAAATATTAAATATTTTCTGTATAACATGACATGCACACTGGTAAAGTTTCTGACAGATCTGCTTTATAGTTTAAAGTTTATGGCTGCTTACCTGGACTTCATGCAATTTTTTTATTCAGACTGACTAATAACTGTTTTATGGCAATACATGGATGAACCTAAAGGCTAAAAAACAAATTAAAATATGAGGATAATAGAATGCATTATTTATGTAGGACACCTAGTTAACACATTTTTCATTGGGTTATCATCCATTATTTAGGGGAAAATAAATATATTTAATTTGATTATTGTTTTACTATCTGAAAGATTTGTAATTCTACACAGCCAAGCGAGTGACTGCAACATATCTGCCACACTGTGTGCCAGGCAGGTGACACATTTATTTCTTGGTTCAACAATTTAACTTCCTAAACCATTTCCCCTCCAGCCTGCTTACCGGACTATGAATCAACACCCACGTCTTAGTAGTCCTGTTGGAAAAAAAAGTGATCTGGAAAAGCAGCAAAGCTTAAATAGAGCTATAACTACACACACAACTAAACCTACTTGCACAGCTTAATGTGACAACTAAAACAGTAAAAAAATGTACCTTGAGAGTATATTCTGATTAGAAGCTGCAAAACACTTCCTTGCATTTTATGGCACTAGGCACATTCTACTTCTCTAGGCCTACTATATCCAGGCTATTTACCCCTTTTTATTATCTACCCCTAATAATACATTAGCATGAAAGCTGTAAATATAAAAAATAATATAATAGGTGGTGCCAAATACTGAAGACACTGGAACTGATGTTATTATTATTATTATTATTATGTTATAATTATTAGGTTATAATGATGATTAGCGCAGCTCTCTTTTGTATTGTACAGTTAGCCAGGGAAAACATGACAACAAATCCCACAAAAGGTATGTGAATGGCAGCTTGCACACAGAAATTGTGCTGAATAAACCTAGTTGTGTTTTCTTTTTAAGGTTTCTCTAAAGGTGTTTTCCTTCATTTATCATTGACACATAAATATTACTGGTTTGCTTAAATAAGTTTCTGGGTCTTTTACTAAAAGCAGTTTTTCATTGAACATTGAAACCTATTTTGCATTATTTTCAGTTATATTTGTTGCTGTAAAGTTCATTGGGCTCTCACTTCTGTCACAGTGAAATTGTGTTCGCTGTAAAGGTCTGCATGCAAGATTGCAATGCTGCCTCCATTTATTAACCTTTCATACTGATTTTCCTAGCCACTATTAATAAATAATGCACTTTTTTTCTTCTATAGCTAATTACAATGCCTGCACACCAGCAAACATCCAGCTGTCCTTTCTCCGTGAGCGCTTGATTTCTCAGGACTCAAATCTCACCGCAGGGGAATTGAATTCTGGTTTGGGTAGAATGAATGCATATATTATTTTTAGAACATAATAAATCAAGATATGAGAGAAGTGGGAGCAACATTATCAAAAGGACGTTTGGTTCTCTTCATTTGTGTTTGGATTTTTATTAAGCAATTTTAACCAATACTAGACAAAACTATGCAAAGACTCAGTTGGTGTCTGGGAAAAATAAGGAAGCCGCCATGCTGGTTACCTGTCTCTCTCCGGATTTCTTGAGTCACTGACCTGCGACAAGCTTGCAGCAAACCTCAAAACTCCTGATCTCTATACAGGGTCAATGGTGCCAGGGAATATACAGCATAACAAAAAAAAAATTTTCTGTCACCATAGGTTTTTTTAAGTTCTTAGGCTAATAAAGCTAACAGCAGCAGTTTGAATTTTATTAAATAATACTCCCTGCAGTTACAACACTCATCACCCTGGAGAATATACCTGCTCTGACTTTGGAACTATTTTCTAACATCAGCCAGCCAACTATCCAATCTTTACCAGCACCTGTGGGATCCCATGGCTGTTCGTTGGAGTCATTTTTGACAAAGCCACACTGCTGGGAGTCCATGGCAAGAGTGCAATACTTTCTGTGCCTGTAGGTGTGGTTGGGGTATGTGCAGCTATGCACATGGGTGCACACAGATGAGTGCAGATAGATGTGCATGGATAAGCATAAATGAATAATTGTTGCCTGCTTTTAGTCTCTGCTGGAGACCAGGTCACCTGGTCTGCGATATGCCGACTGTCTTCAGTTTCTTCCTTTCACAAATGTCAAGTCAAACACATGATGTGAGAACCTGAGTACTCTGGTTTTACCATCAAAAGAGCCACGATATATATAACACCAGTACAATTCATATATTGTAAACTCTTGGGATGTGAGCTTCATTTTTAATGAATTTAGTTTGTGAATTCAGTTTAAACGTCCTTTTATTTTACAGATCTTTATTTGCCTTTTCCGCCACCTTTACATGTAGATGAAGTTATATATTTAAATCTACAAGTTTGCGGCTTTTCAGCTTTTCAACACCATTGTCACAAAAGATGGAAAATAAACTGATCTACAAATAGAATCGACAGGCAATAAACTGATTTTTTTTAACATATTCCAAAAATGATTTAAATCCTAACTGGCTGACATTTAGTTTACTAAAGCACTTTTTTTTTTTTACAAAATACTGCTTTCACATTTTTTTTTTACCCTTTTCCTGCTAATCTCCTCCAACTTCTTCTAGCTGCTCACTCTGGCATTATAGCTCATATGAGATTTAAGTGATTGCTTTAAGATATACTTTAATTATGGACACTGTGAACTAGGCTGACACGGCCACACTAGATGAACAAATGCATATGATACCTGCAAATCTGCAATTCTAATAGAGTTTTGATATAACCATTTACTTATGATAGATAAGTGGGCAATGCAATATCCTGACAATGAAACAAAAATTATTTATGAAATCCTTGGTTAAATCCTTAGAGGTTTCTAAAAATAGAAGCTTTTCCTTTGAGATTTGACAATGCAGAAGCTTAACCAGGTCACTACTGCTGAAGGTAGAAGCAGAGATGTGAGTGAAGAAAAATGCTTTAACTACTTTAAAAAAAAGTCCAACAACATCTGTACTGTTGTGTGAATGCATACAGACACTGAGCACTGGCCTGGTCTGTAGCTATGCAAGTATCAGAGAAAGAAGAGATTACAAACAGCATGGGGCATGTATACTAACCACCTGGGCGTTTCACCTAATGTCTAGATTTCTGTCCCAAAAGCGGTACACTGTTTTTCATGAAATTTATTTTTTAAATTGTAGACCTATAACTTACAGAAATATGTCCGAACAAGGGTCTAGTAGATATCATGAATATAAAAAAGTTTGAAACACACAATCATGTAAAAAAAAAAAAAAATTACTTTTAATAAAATTAAATAAAAAACACAAAAATCAGCTTAAACAAGAATACATAAATAAATCAAAAATACTGAAAATGCAATAATTCGGTATACTGTATAGTAATACATTTTTCTAAAACACCTCCCTAGTGTGGTAAATTTTAAAACAGAGTCCAACGTCACATACCTATAGACAAAACCACATAAATATATTTTGTATTGGATTGGATACAGGACTTTGTATTGAATCCAATACAAAATATTTGAATTTCCCGCTACGACCCCCATCGACGGGCGCACGCACGGACATCATCAGAAATCGCCGAGGGACGTGTACGCGAACGCCGGGTATTCTAATTCTTTCTGAACTTCTGTACTTCCATGCAAAAAGTGTTACATTTTTTGCATGGAAATTTATTTTAGATTGTGGGCTATAATTCACCGAATTACTCAATAATTACTTATAATTCACCAAATTACCACATAACTCACCGAAATATGTCCAAAATTTTATGAATTTAATATTAAAAATTTTTTTTATAAAACATAAAAAAAAATCTTTAAAAAAAAAAATAGTGTATAATGTAATTTAATTGTACAGTAGCTTATATAATATATATATATAATACAATTATATATATAATATATAAAGATTTCTTTGTATTGGACTCAAAACAGCTTTTTTGCTGTTTTTGCTGAAACCCCGGTGATCGTCACTGCACTCGCCGGTATAAGAAGGAAGAGAGAGGACGTGTCCGGAGGAGCTGCGGGGACCGGGTAAGTATTTTCATTCAGTTGTAATCCGATTCTCATACAATGTATGACAATCGGATTGCAATATAACGTTTGTTTAACCACCTGACAAAAGTTCGGGTTTAACACTTTTTGCAAGTGTTTTCACCCCGAACCAAGGTCGGGATTAACGGCCAGGTAGTTAAACTGGGGAATGCATTTTTTATGAGTTAGATCTTACACTTGTTTTGGCGGTGAATCCAGAAATGACCCCGGTTTTTTGCTATCACATCCAGTTTTTACGATACAAGGTACCCTCCATTTTTGTCAAAAAATAAAAAAATAATAATATTAATAATAAAGTTCTAACTTGAATGTACTGTTTATTTAAAATTATTTTGTTCATACAAAGGATTTATTGTTACTCTATGACATTTTTTTACAGTAAAATATTTGAAAATTAATCGGGTAAGCGGTTAATTTACGCTTATACCTTGGAGTGTTCAGTGTTAGGACAATCCTGCCGGATGCTCCAACAATAGTCCGCCATCATATGTACATCCCATCTCCCCTGATACCATCCTTCCATGACCTTCAAATCTTGGTGGAATCATTCACCTTGCTCATCAGTGACTGCACCAAGGTTTTATGGGAAGTTAGAAAGATGGCTTTGCAGAAAATGCACCTTGATGCTCATATTGCAACCAAGCATTTTGTAGCTCCCCAAGAGTTTCTGGATAATTTCTGTGTGATTATTTGCTTGTGTCTTTCCAAGAAAGTCCTTGACAATGGCTTTGAATAATAACCAAGCATTCTTTTCGACTTCTAACATTGTTCTGATGAAATGTTCATCTTTGATGAGCTGCCGAATCTTTGGACCATCAAACACACCGGCCTTTATTTTTTCAAATGACAGGCTAGGAAATGCCAAAATGAGGTACTTGAAACACTCTCCTTCAGTTGGCAAAGCTTTAACAAACTGCTTCATCAGACCCAGTTTCATGTGCAGAGGCAGGAATATATTATTCTTTCTATCAACAATTGGCTCATGTAGAATGTTTGGATCACCTGATTTTAGGGTCGATCTTGGAGGTCAGTTCCTTTCCACCCAATGCCTCTCACAAGCTCTGTTGTCCCACATGCACAGATAACAGGGATACTTGGTGTATCCACGTTGCTGACCAAGAAGGAAGCATACCATTTTAAGGTCAACACAGATGACCCAGTTGTGTTGGTGATATTGCAACAAATCAATGATTCTCTTTATGACTGCATATTCTTCAAAAAGAGAAACTGAATGGCCAATTGGGACTGACTAAAATATATTGCCATTGCGAAGGAGTACACACTTTAAGCTCCGCTTTGATCTAACAATAAATAGTCGCCATTCAGTTGAGTTATAGTTTGGAATTCCTCCAATAAACCAGGTATGTTATGGCAATACTCAAAGCCACTGTTAGTATTAAAGTACTGCAGAAATGCTATTTCTCTGGTTCGAAAGTATGATACCTTCATTCCTTTTTCAAGTTCTGAAGCCTTCTTCGATAGTCCCAAATCACTCAACTCATGCTGATCAAATCCCTTACAAACAGAGTCCTCTTCAATTTCAAACTCTTCATCATTGTTGTCACCTAGTTCATCACTATAATCATGTTCTTCAAGAGAGGGTAGTGTAACGAAAACCGGCACTGGGATTTCATCTGTATGAGCCACTGGGCGTATAGCCGATGGTAGAGTAGGATACTCTGTTACATTTATTTTTCTTGTTATATCCTGAAGTTTTCACTATTCAAAAGTAACAGTCACTGAAATGATCTTCTGGCTCTCGCCAAACTATAAGTATACCAAATGGCATCCTATTACGCGTTCCCTATGTCCACATACGTAAACCCTCGACTTATCTCGATCTCCCAGTTTAACTTTAAAATATGCCAAATAGGTTTGCCCTACAAATGTGCTGAGTTCGCCCTTTGACTGGGAATGGTGAAACTGCCACAGATATAATGAAATGAATCAGGGTTGTTTAGGCACTTACAATAAGAAACAGCAGAGCGAGACATGATCTGAAAGAATGGAAATACATGTGTAAGTAGAAAAATAAATTTTGCTTATTCACTACGTAGAGCAGTGTACAACCTCTGACCACACTGTCTTGTGTGTAAATGAATAGCCTAAATAAGTCCACGCTACAGTAATCGCATTGATATAAGTGATCGAAAAAACTAACTGCACTTTCAGAAACAGCATACCTTTTGTCAGCATACCTATTTACCTAGTGTAAATAAGCTTAAAAATTGAAGTCAACAAAAAATGTGTTCAAAATTGTTCCCCAGCGTTATCTACATCATTGGCTCTGATTTGAAGAACAGCAGCAAACGGATGACATATTGGAACTGATTTATTAAAGCTCTCCAAGGCTGGGGAGAATACACTTTCATCAGTGAAGCTGGGCAATCCAGCAAACCTGGAATGAATTTCTTCAAAGTCATTTGCTAGCAAATGTTTTGAATCCTTGACCAGATCCATTTGAGGTTTGCTGGATGACCCAGTTTCACTGATGAAAGTATATCCTCTCCTGCCTTGGAGTGCTTTAATAAATCAGGCCCATTGCGTCCATATAGATTACACATGGGCAGACAGGGCCTGAGACAATTTTTTGTGACAAGCCAATCAGTCTTTATTGTTTGACTTTCAGGCTTCATTGGATTGAGCATGTCCAAATTTAGGGCAAGTGGTTGCACTCAATGCATTCCAAATGTTGGATGCTGCTGGGTCTCGTCAAAGCCTCTTATCAAATATATATTGGCACACACACTGAGGATCTTTCTCCTGAGTAGATCAGTGTGGGGACATCTGGCAAATATGACACCAATAGATACTTATACAAATGTGCAGTCTGTAACTAAAGGTTTGCAGGTTTGAAGTGGGTAAAGCTATGGTAAGGACATAAGCTAGGAATCAGATAATTGTTGCTGGAAACATTCATTCACCATTCTATTTTTGATGATGAAGATGAGTGAATGGAACCCCATTGTGCTATTCTCCATAGAAAATCACATTGGTCATTCCTGCTCAGTCAGTCATCAATCTTCCTGAACATATGCCAGATTTTCATCTAAAATAGCCATGACCATTCTTCTCAGGTGGCAGTCATCTAAAGTGTATACATAGCTTACGTCTGTAATGGGAAAGATCAGGTGCATATAAACCACTGGCAAAACTGGTTTCTAGCCATTTGCCATCTTTCTCATTTTTAGGCATTGCAGCCAGAGTTCATGTCATCTTTAAAGGTGCACGCTGCCATCCCCCAAGACTATATTGCCCATTTAGCAAATCCAGTGCTTCATACAAGCAGTAATATAGTCTAAGAGTCGCTTTGCATGTTTGTGAATGACCCTTTCCGCAGAAGGTTTTTCATTGTGGTTCTTGTAAAATCAAAACATATGGAAAGGAATAGATTAAGGCCAATGCAGGAAAAAAATCCTTCTGTTTTTTTTTTGTTTTGTTTTTTGTTAGAAGGCCTACTTTGAACTTATATCAGCATTTCATGGTACATTTGTTTTCAGCCCCTGGCCCTGGTGGCTGGCTTCTGCTTCTGATAACAATTGTAAGTCAAAACGTTTTCAAAAATCTCTCTGACCTCTAACCAATACCTGTTTGTTTAATTGACCTTAAAGCTAAATTTATCTATATTGTAACCCTTATATTAAACAATGACTTTACACTGAAAGTAACTGCAATAAATAAGAGGAAAAAAGGGAACTATAGTATTTTTAATGATTTCAGATATATGTAAATGAAATAAACTCGAAGCATAGGATATAATAAATATATTTTTATCAATATTTGTTAATAAAGATTTTATTTTTATGCATAGGTCAAATTGATCAATGTATATTGAGACAGCCCTTATGATCCTTTTATTTATTTGCCTTCAATTAACAGGATCTGTTAGGTTTTTGATTTGTAACCAAAGGCTATGCAACCTAGGCTGGGTGCTTGAAAACAACAATAAGAAACATGCGCTTTTAATTTCTAAAATAAAATTTAAAAAATGAAAATGCTTGCAGATTTTCTTGACACTTAACCTCACAATAATTCTAACCCTTAGCCTCAAATACTGCTTAGCTGGCTGGTGTTCCGATCCTCTTCCTTTTATAATTTTTTAATCTCTTACAAAAAATTAGTATGGCGCTCAGGTGTTCACTGAATTGTGGTGCTGTACCGTATTTGTGGCGTATAAGACGCACTTTTTCTTCCCCAAAACTGGGGGGGAAAAGTGGGTGCGTCCTATACGGCGAATGCAAGTTTTAAAAATAAATAAAACCGGTAACATACTTACCCGATACCGCGATCCCGCGATCCTGCGTGCTTCTGCGATCTTCTCTCCTCGCCTCCTGGCTGCAGCGCGTGTCCCCGCCTTCCTGCAGACCCAGCGAGGAGAAGCCTGCACACGCGATCCCGGAAGCAGGCTGAGAGACAAGCGTGCCGCCGCGATCCCGGAAGCAAGCCGGCGGAGAGAAAAGGACCGGTAAGTGGGAAGGGATGATCAGCAGGGGATAAATAGGCACAGAGTGGGGAATTTATCCTCTTCTGATCACTCTGTGCCAATTTATCCCCTTCTGATAGCCCTGTGCCTATTCAACCCCTTCTGATCACTCTGTGCCAATTTATCAGAAGGGGTTGAATTGGCACAGGGTGATCAGAAAGGGATAAATTGGCAGAGTGATCAGAAGGGGATGAATTGGCACAGGGCGATCAGCAGGGGATAAATTGGCACAGAGTGGGGAATTTATCCCCTTCTGATCACTCTGTGCCAATTTATCCCCTTCTGATAGCCCTGTGCCTATTCAACCCCTTCTGATCACTCTGTGCCAATTTATCAGAAGGGGTTGAATTGGCACAGGGTGATCAGAAGGGGAATAATCTTTTAGAATCTTTTTTTTCTAGATTTTCCTCCTTTAAAATTGGGTGCGTCTTATATGCCGGAGCGTCTTATACGCCGAAAAATACGGTAATTTATCTGCATGCTTGCTTCAGATATGTAACTGTCACTACAGAAACAAAAAAATCTGATTTACATCCTGGCACTTAGAATTCTATACAATAAATTCAGCCTATATAATCTCTCAGGTCCACATTAAATTAAACATATAAAGTGCTACTTTAGTGTTGATGATGAATGGCCTACTGTGCAACTATTAATGGTTTTAAACTGGTGGCAGACAATTTATGAATTAATATGGTATTGATTTTCCTTTTCCATTCGTGATTAAGTGGAGATGGTAAATTAGATCTCTTTTGTACTTCACCAAGCTGCTGTAAACCATCATGATACATGGACAGAATGGACAATAAAAGGCTGATTTACTAATAGATCCTTTTTTATTTCAGCTACTTTTTTTTTCAAAAACCCAATTAGATAAAGACATTCCCCTCAGTCTTATATCTCTCTAAATGACATCAGAAATATTCACATCCTTGGACCCGTTCTCTTTTCTCCGTACACCTCCTATCTTGGTAGTCTAATATCCTCCTTTGGTTTACAGTACCATCTGTATGCTGATGACACTCAGATCTATCTGTCCAGCCCTGACTTGTCTCCCTCAGTCCTGGATAAGATCTCATGCTGCCTGTCAGCCATTTCATCTTGGATGTCTGACCGATTCAACACTGGTATTTGTCCCTTGTCTCAGGCGCGTTGTCTTGGTTTCAGCTTTGACTCTGCCCTTTCATTCACCCTCCATATTCACAACATTTCCAGGTCCTGTAACTTTCACCTACGCAACATCTCCAAAATCCGCCCCTACCTGTCCCGAGACCACCAAACTCCTTGTACATGCTCCTATCATCTCCCGTCTGGACTACTGTAACATCCTCCTCTCTGGTATTCCACTAGCCCAACTCCCTCCTCTACAATCTATTATGAATGCAGCAGCCAGACTCATCCATCCTTCCCTCTGCTCCTCTTCTGCTGCATCTCTTTGCAGCTCTCTACACTGGCTTGCATTTCACCTTAGAATCAAATTCAAGCTCCTGTGCTTTGCCTTCAAATCCCTCCACAGCTCTTGTCCCACTTACATCTCTGACATGGTAAAAAAATACTCCCCCAGCTGCTCCCTCCGCTCCTCTGATGACCTACTACTGACTTCTTCATTCACACAAGACTTTTCTAGAGCTGCCCCATCTCTCTGGAATGGTCTACCTCGTCCTATTCGGCTTGCTCCTACTTTCTGCTCTTTTCAAAGACCACTCAAAACCCATTTTTCCAAACTTCCTACCCATCTACTGTCTTTTGAAATCGTCACTACCCACCACTACATATCTCCCCTCCTATTTTGGGTTAATTCCCCCACCTACTAGACTGTAAGCTCTTCGGGGCTGGGTCCTCTTCTCCTGTGTCACTGTCTGTATTCGTTTGTCATTTGCAACCCTTATTAAATATTAGCGCTGCGTAATATATTGGCGCTATATAAACTCTGTATAATAATATTATCGTTTATCCTCCCAAACCCCAAAAAACATTTGGAGATTGTAGTAGCGCAGGTTATTTATAATTTATTTTTTACACTGGGTTTCTTCTTTGACATCCTATAAAATATATTTTTATTCCATATAAAAACACTAATCAGTATTTCGGCACACAAAGCTGGTATGTTTGTGGCTTTGAAATTAATTCTCATAATCTCAATATTTTTGTTGTATTTTGTACATCTCAGAATAATACCAAAATAATACCTGATTTCATTATATAGTCTCAGTGAATTGAAATCACTTACCCTTACAAAACTGGCAGGAAACCATCCTTCCTCATCATCAATCTGACCCCACCACCAATCCTTGTTGGAAGCATCTAGCACTTTGATGACGTCGCCGGCTTTAAACGCCAACTCCCGGTTGGCCATGGTGACGTGATCCCATGCTGCCTCAGCACTTACAATAGATCCACTGCTGATTAGCTGTATAGAAAAAAAAGGAAACCACTGTTAGTCAAATGAAAGCATTTGAGTTGCTGGGATTAGACAAGGCGAACACAGTCCTTATACAGACAAAATACAAAAAACTACAAAACACAGAAGACAGGAAATGAATGATTGCAGCAATGGCACTGCCCAGTCTAATCTAATCTGCACCATCACATTCAGCCTGTCTTGTAACCTTAGCATGGTGTTACAATCAGAACCTGGCTACTAACACTGCAAAAAAGGCTCACTAAAGTACATCAACACTGGAGTAAAGTGCCTCTGTCAGTCTTAATTTCTGACTGATGGTCTGTTTCCTTGCTGCTGAATACCATAACTAAATTGATAGATTTTTCACCATTATTGCCCTTTTTATGCCCCATAAATTCTATTTTTCTCTTCTACATACTGGGTAAGCACATCAACTACTGCCCTAATTAAAGGTGCACGTTAAAATGGTGCATAAAAAGCTATGCTGCACAATAGCAAAATTTCATCAAAATCAGAATAAAGGCCACAGTCATTTTTAAAGAAGTAACAATAACATTTTGTTTGCAACTGAAAGAATAAAATACCTAAAATGTACTTTCTAAACTTTTACCCCTTTGGCAACAAAAAGTAATAGTCTAAAGGAATGGATAAACCTCACTATAAAATGTAGAATCACAACATCAATCTTGTTGGTGTAAGATGGAGATATCTGTGTAAGGAAATACTGTGCCTTATTGTGCCATACTGTATATTGAATTGGTGGGTTACCCAGTTCCATAACACCATGCACAGCTTTAAGCATGCCTCAGACCTGTATTTAAAATGGATTTGTGTACTTTCAATGTTTGCCTTGAAGCCGCATTGTGCATGTTTTTTTTATTTTCTTACCTTCTTCTTTATTTTTCTTTCGTACCTAGCCTCCTATACATTCTGTTTGACAAAAGCTTATAACAAAATTCTCCCTCCGCCGACAGGGTTTGTCACAAAGTTTCAATCCACTCAATTTTGCTAAAAATTTGTTACACAGTTTGTGAAACGCACTCAGGCTTTTCTTATCATCAATAGCCACGTTCACTTTGAAATCCCAATTTTGTGCAGAAGAATAAAAAAGAAATTTTTGCCTTGTACATAATTGGATGATTGAAAATAACACAGCTTTACTTTGTTCATTTGACTAAGTAAAATTTCTCTACTCCTCTAATAAATAAACCCCATTAATTTTGATGCAATGGTCTATACATTCCCTACTGGTTTATATAATGAACTTACACACATCTAGCTGTACTGAAGCATTATACTGATCCTTCCTAAAAATGGCATACAATGTTAGTGAGGACAGACACATTTCTTTTCATGATATAAAAAATATTCTGCTTTAGACTAATCCTTCAATTGCACAGTAAAAAATGAATAAAATCACAAATGTAATTTATGCTTGGTTATTGATGCATACAAATTAAACAGAACTGGAGCTTACAGGATATAGGTATAGATATTGGTATTGTGTTTTTTCCACATTTGATTTAAAGAATCTAAAATAAAACAGGTATCCCAATCTATTATTATAGACCTTCTTCTAACAAATGGCAAAATTTCTTCATTGGCCATTTGGATTTGGATTTATTGGCTTTGTCCTGTATTTTTGCTGTCTGGCCTGCAGGAAGATTCCTGTCTGTGCTGTCTGGCCAGGGTTCCTTTAGCACAAAAAAAGCTGAAAAAATCACAAATCTTTTGGATACTAGACATTTTTACAAATAAATATTTCAACTGTGAATGTAGTCATTTGATTAAAGTTCATCTTTAATAGCTGCAGAGATAAGTTAAGCTTTACATCGAGTCAGCTGTTTTTATTCAGCTCAGACCCATCCCACAATTTGCATTATAAAAGGGCAGCAGTGATTTACAGCAAAAAAATGAAGAATGTAGAAACAAAAAAGAAATCAGAAGTTGCTTGTAGTGAATAATCTTCTGCTGTTTAGTTTCCAGAAAATAAAATGCATAATAAAATCATTAATAGAAAATTGACAAGTTTCACGGTACACAACAATTATAGAAACATATACAGATCTAACTACAGATTATGGGGGATATTGTGAATGAGCCCCATCAGTAATCAGTGTTGAAAAATATGTTGTAGTAGTAAGTAAACAGGAAAAAAGTTGTAATAGGAATAATAATGACCATCACATTATTTTATATCATACCATTATTGTGGGAATACAATATAACTCTAATGCAAAATTTTGTACCAGCTGTCATTTTTTTACATTGGAACTTTTTTTTATAACCTCAGGGAGACTGCATTAAGCATAAAGTGTTAATTGCAGTGCTATCCAGGATGATTAGGACCTCCGAGGACAATAAATCTACTCTACTAACACAGCTACAGAAATTCTCCCTACTGCACAGCCTTCAAAGAGGGGCTGTTACTGACTGACAACAATTCTGTAGTCTACTGTTGATCTTCTTTATCTATCCTGGGGTAGAGGATCAGCATGAACAGCAATTATTGTAATCTTCAATGAAACATGATTGGATTTACTTTATCTTGACATGCTTTACTGATGACAACAATTCATCAATTATAAGATGTAGAACTAACTTTGTTCTATGTTTTCAAGTAAAAATATTAGTCAACTAGCAAATCTGCCACGTAAATAGAATACCGTATTTTTCGCCGTATAAGACGCCCTGGAATATAAGAAGCACCCAATTTTAAAGGAGGAAAATCTAGAAAAAAAAGATTCTGAAAGATTATTCCCCTTCTGATCACTCATGTGCCATTCAAATTCCCTTTTTGATCACTCTGTGCCTTTCAAAGTCCCTTTCTGATCACTCTGTGTCATTCAAATTCCCCTTCTGATCACTCTGTGCTTTTTTTCCACTGTACGGCAGCTAGGACAGGGAACAGCAGGGGGCGCTGTGCCGGCCTCTTTCGCTCTGCACTGCAGCCAGGAGGAGACACACGCTGCTGCCAGAGAGGAGAAGAGACACACGCAGGATCGGGTATCGGGTGAGTATCTTATTTTAATTATTTTATAACACATTTGTCGTATAGGACGCACCATTCCCCCCCCCCCCCAGTTTTGGGGAAGAAAAAGTGTGTCTTATACGGCAAAAAATACGATATATGTTTCCTCTGAATGTTCTAATTGCTACCATTTAATAAAGGTACTCATTTGGAGAATAGAGATTAATATGTTTAGTGATGAACATGGACTGAACAGCTATTATTACACACAATACTTACCTTGTGTCTCCAACCTACTGGACACAGAAATACAATTCTTGTACAATAATAAACAAAACATAATTTCATGTATTAAGGAAAAGTTGTATTCGTTAATTTCCATTTATGGTATTGCAACTAATCAATTGTTGTGTATATTAGTACTTGTGCGACCCTAGCACATGGCAGAATAGTATACAGTACACACTGAGAACATTAGACATGTACTAGGACCCATGTACATGTAAGTGACCATTTCATGCCGGTAAGTGCACCAGGGCCTTCATTTAGGAGGGGAGTGACATTTTATTACCTCCAAACAATTTTCCTATTTTTAGTCAAAGCAAACCCAACCCCATTTTTTTACTAGTCCAAGAAACATTTTAGCTGCAAAGAGTATAATTATAATGTAAAAAATGTACGTTTAACACTAAATAACATTGTAAGTAATTCTACCCTGCTCTGTCCTGACTTTGTCATGCTTCAGATTGAAAGAGGCATAAATTGATGGGCCAGGACACACAGAGAAAAGGACATCGAAAGGCACACAGAATATGTAATGAATACTATGCCATGGTCGAGCCTGCAGGCTGCAGATAAGGGCACTTATACTGCTAGACCATTGTGAAATCCGTCTGCAACACTAGCCAAGTGTGTTGGGCTGAGAAAACAAGTCAGTGCCAGCACTCAGCAGGATCTAGTCCCCAAACATATCTGACACCTTTTCTTTTCTCATACCTCACTTGTGTTGTCCTGATTCTTAAAAAGAGCATACAAAATATTATAACACTGTGGCTGGAAGCATAATGTTATAATCCTAACTTGGCTGGAGCAAATGGCATTCAAGCATATAGTTTTTTCTGACGTCAGGTCAGCAATAGCGGCCCCCATTATTTCTCAATCTATAGGATAGATGTACTTTTAAGTAATTGTGAAGCTGATCTGTGTAGGTACAAACAAATATTACTGTGCATGCACTTAAGCTACGTACACACGTCAAATTTTTCTCGCCCGATAATCGGCATTGGCCAGATATCGGGCGAGAATCTGGCGTGTGTACAGCCCCGGTCACACATATATAAAGCATGATTTAATAAATCTTTCCAAGACTGGAAAGGATACACTTTTATCAGTGAAGCTAAATGATCCAGCAAACCTTGAACAGATTTGGTCCAGCACTAAAAACATTTGCAAGGGATATACACATGACAGTGCTTTGTCCCCTTCTATTCACCATTTATTCTGGGGAAAAGGGAGGTACAATGGGTACAAGTGTACAGAGGGAACACTGAAACACAGAAAGTTGCTTAGGCTGTATTCTTTTTTGACATTTTGCTGCTCTGCGTTTAGGACTGTGAGAATATTGTTATGGATTTATTGAGAATGAGCAATGTTCTCCAGGTAAGAATGAATTTCCGCGATTTACCTTACTCAACAAAAAAATTACAAGTCATACTAAGTTCCTAAAGTGACTTTGTCACATAGAAAAGTAAAGCTGTTTCGAAGTACACACAGCTAGAGAAACATACAGGCAAAAGCTTTTTTTTGCCCCCTCTGTGTCTGAATGCGAAGCCACACTAACTAGGCACAGCTAACATGTTTTAACGAACATTACCAACATTTTTTGAGATTTCACATAGCTGATATTGTTGGTTCTTTTGGAAAGGAACATTAAACGTGATCATGAGTACCCCTGCATTCTGATCAGAGCATCAAGCTGGTGCAGGAGAGGAGGAGAATGCCAAGACAACGCATGAGCTGTTTTCTCTCCTCCTCCATCTCTTTATTTCTGCCTGGTACATGAGGGACCTGGCTACGACTTGGGGAGATGCCTGCTTACAGATGACTGGAGAGTGAAGGCAGAGGTGGCTTTCCTCTTTAAGGCCACAAACATAAACATAAACAACATTACATGGGATTGTCACCCCTTTCATTCAATTTAGAGTATATGCAATAGTTAAACATTTGGACCGGCCTGCTGGTGTTCTTCCAGGGTGACTTATTCTACCTGAAGGCTAGTTGAAGAAGATTCATGTTGATGCAGCTATGTTAAATAAAGCGAGACACCACTTATCACCAGATTGGTTACTAAATCTTCAGTGGGAAGGTCAACCTCAAATCATGAAGTTTTACTACTGTCACATGGAGCTGTCAGTTTGGGCTTGTAGTAGTTTTATCTAAAAGCCGTGAGCCTCCTGCCTTGCCCACCTTTTCTAATTTATGCTTGTAGTTGGTTTTGTGGATAAGATTCTACATGTTTATAGATTGACTGTTTTTCAATTGGTTTACAATAATTAAAAGGTTTTACAGTTGTGAAAAATTGCCCTCTTTATGCGTGGACAGAGTTCTCATAATCCTGGATTTTCCATTCTTTTCGATTTATGGAGCTAGACTCCATGATTGTTGGTTTAAAATTACTCATGGTTTTATCTTATGGATTAATAAAGTAACACTTTAATTTACATTTAGTAAAGGGTCAGAACCAAAATGGATATATTTGAAATTTCATTATTTTTGTTTGTTGTATATATTGTGTATTTTGGGGTGGTATAATATTGGGCTGTACAATCCCATATATATCGTCATAATGTCCCTACAGGACACACCTCTATAACAATTTTGCAATATTTTGTCTCCACTGCTAACTGCACCACTACTACCTCGCAATTTACAATGGCATTTGTGAACTATTAGCTTCTTACCCTTTTTGTCAAAATTATTTCTAAATGTTCCCAAGTTTAATAACAGCTTTGGCATGCTTGTCAGATTTGGGTTAATATTTGCTGCACTTTACACATTGTGCTAGCTAATCTACATTCGTAAATCTTCTATGCAAATGTAAGGATGAACGTGCAGTGATTTGCGGATAATAGCATCTGCTTATTACTGTTAAAAAAATAAATAAAAAGCTTGCTGTGATCAGTCACAATTCTCTATAACAGGCTAATTCATACATCGTCTGTCATCCTGCTAGCTATATCCTTTTTTAAGACTCTACCTCTGAGATGCATAGAGCACTGGGGCTAGGACAATTTTTGCCTGCAATTCGTTGGAACACGCAACAGGCCCTAATACATCATTTAAGCTTTGCCAGTGCTTTGCTCCTGAAATATTGTATGCTCTGTAGGAGATTTTCAGGCAACTGCTGCTGTGTGAGTCACTGATTGTGATTCCTCCTACGCTCCAAGCCTACCCTGATCTATATTTAGAAAATCAGGCCAAGAAAGTTGGAGGCTTTTACCCTTTTTTTGTACAAGCAACTGTGAATATGAAAGTGTTGCAAAAGGGGTCATGAAAATGTCAGAAACTGCATGAGAAAATGAGCTGGTATAATTAGAATTTAAGCATTCAGCCAGGCAAACACACGTTACAAAAATGGTTGGAAAAAATGAAAAATAACACACTAGTACCATAAAGAACACCAATGAACCTCCACAGATTTGTATAAAACATAAAACTCATTCTAAATACATAGGGATGATGTTCTACCAACAAGCAGGTAATATGCAATAACAAACTTACACTCCGTTAGCTCTTTTCACCTCTATCTATGGACATATAGGAGAGGATACATACATACATTATGGTTCTAGTGTCATTTTATTCTTGAATATTTCACAACTGTGCACCCTATCAAGTAATAATTTTCAGTGAGAATGGAAAAGGCTATATATATATAGTTCCTCCAAAATAAATCTTTGATTATGTCATTCCATTATATAGATAGAGATATCTGCAGACCTTTCATATACAGGGAATGAAAAGATTTAAAAATAAAGGTACATTCATATCCGTAATGGTACAATGGACCTGGACCTCATCCATCTTTGGTAGCCAAGGTGCAGCTGGATGCCTTATTATCTATAAATTTGTCCCATAATCAATTACCTTTCTCTTTTTTTCTAACTAAAACATATAGATAGTAAGTAACATAGGTAAAGAAAAATAACAATAACTATATTCATATCAGTGCTGTGCCTTGAACTCTGCAGTAGTTTCCAAGGTAATTTTGCAGCAAAGCTAGTGCATCCAAGTTTGTCATGTTTATCTTGACGGACAATGGAGGACTATATCCCCACAAGAAATGGCCTGGTTGATGGATTTAGAAAATCAGCGTGTTTGAATACTAGTATCAGTGCCATCTTTAACACAGAGACAACATTTTGAATAGGCTGCAGGGACTCTGTTGGGGGGAAAGCTAAGTTGCTGAACAATAAAATAAAGATCAGATACGTTTCTGTCCATTAAGATTGTAAGCTCTTCTGAGCAGGGCCCCCTCCTTCTCCGGTGTCACTGTCTGTATCTTTCTGCCATTTGCAACCCCTAATAATGTAATATGTTGGTGCTATAAAAATACGGTTTATTAATAATAATAATAATATTAAAAACTAAGGCTAAAAGTAGTCTCCTAAACCAGTCATAGCCAAGGTTATTTTAAAAAGCAAATGTCAAATATTTTAAGGTATTGTCAGACCTCCAAACCCAATTGCATATTTGTGCTTGTCTGTCACTATGAAAAGCAATCAATAAAACCTCAGGAGGCAGAAAGGGACATGTGAATTTGGGCTTCAATGTGCCAAGTTTTGGTAGGCTGATGCAATTTGTACTCCCTTTTCTCTGTGTAAAGTGTAAAGGTGTGAACAGCTTTCCCGTTAGAAAATACTTGGAAAATACTAGGAACATATTCCAGTAGGGATCAGCGAGAATACATCTGGCATTTTCGCGAAAATTTCCTTGAGCTTCCAATGGTTCCAAGAAATTTCGGCAAACCGATTTCACGCAACCATTGGAAGAGGAAAATAAAACAGGAGGATTCCCAGAGCTGGATTCAGCCCTGGCAATCTCCCTGTTTGGGATCCCCGGGGCACTAGAGGTTGATTAACGCACACTCTTCTCAATGAATGCAGCCCCAGCTGCATTCATTGTTATAGATACAAATGTATCATTTGTAAGAGATACTTATATTACAATGTCAGGTTCTCCTGTGCTGGGCATCTTCTCAATGATTGCAGCTTTGGCTGCATTAATTGAGAAGAGTGTGCGATCCCTGGGGCACTGTAGCGTTAATTACTCTCCAGTGCCCGGGGGATCGCAGAGGATTTCCAGGGCTGCAGGCCTCTTGGCGAGAAAGGCCCAATTCGCCGTGAGATCGAACTTAATATTCTTGCTCGCTCATCCCTATATTCCAGGTCTTATATTTTTTCAGGATGAATTCTCTAAAATAGGTAAATATTCATTGGCATTCTCAATGTATCTCATGTTTAATATAATCTCTTGTGTTTATTATAATGAAGAGAATTGAATAGGGTTTCTTATCAAAGATACAATTCTTTAAATGTAATATTATAAAAAAAAAAAAATTAGAAAACTGGTAAAAAATTCACGGAAAACTGCATCCTCGTTGTTCTGACATGTCTTTGAACTTTAGTGTATCAGTTTAATGACTGAGCCCACTCATGAGTTGACAACATGCCTACTTTCCATACTGTCAAACTGTAGGGTACTCTTTCACTGGTGTCACTGGGAATAACTGATTGGAAGCAGAGAGTCTCTTTGGTGCAGCGTGGAATAAATTTGAAGTGGCAAGAGCGCAGCTCAAAAACACTAGAGTGAGGAAAAACCGTCAGAAATGCTGGGCTTGTGACAAGAGCACCAGGTAAAGCTTGTGACAGGCCTATCAAATTGTTCCAAGATCATTCACACATCAGCTGTGTGACCCTCAGCTTTACTTGTTGTGTTCAAATGGAGTTTCCTTACTATCAGCGGCTTTGGGAATATGACCACAGTGGGGCCTTGACTGTTCATCATCCACAAGTGGAAAGAAAGTATAGCTAAGCAAACCAACTCAATTATTTTCTAACACTGTATACAAAAGATTGTTTTAGAAAATCTGGGTAATTTTTATTTTAAAAAGTTTAAGTTTTAGGTAATTAATTAGAATTAAATTACTTAAGTAGTTCGAAACAGGTTTTGTAAAAAAAAAGGGTTACGTTTATGTTCAGTAGAAAAAAAATGTAGGCCTAGAAGTAGGACAAGGGGTTAAGGTCTGATCTAGAACAAAAGAACTATACAAGTTTGCAGATTCATTGTTTAGGGATAACAAATGAACTCCAATGCTCAAGTCTGCTTTTTTAAGGACTTGCTTTTTGAAATCTCTAAAAAGAATTAACAAACAAGCCTCCTCTCCTAGACATGAGGGTGCAGTTAACACACAAACCAGGACCTTGGACCAGGAACAACAAACAGAAAATGGAGGCTAGCATCAGATGATAGTGATTTATTTTTTTGTTTCAGTTTAGGCTAGGTACACACGTCAGATGATTCTCATACGATAATCGCCTTAGGGCTGATATTGGACGAGAATGTGGCTGTGTACAGTGCTCGTGGTTCATAGATCTGTCCTTGAAACTTTGTTCCCACGTTGATTTGCCAAACCACCAATTTGATGGATTTAGTGCCAGGTCTACTTCCGGCTCCTGGGAAAATTGTATGCTCTGCCTTTTTATTTTAGTTTTGCATAGAACAGGGAGGTTTAACAAGGGTAAATCCCCTTCAGGCAATTTTTTGCGACACCCATCTAGGGGGATAACCTTATACTCGTCCAATAATGGAACAGCAAATGAAAGGAAATCTCTCTGGAATTACCTAAACTTTCATAACAAAGAATTGACCTTGGAACAGGTGTCCCAAATGAAAGATTTTATACACTCCTATTCTCACTCTTATCTCCACTGAGACAATACTTAAAACTTAGCAAGGGTTTACCCTTCTCCATTTTATCCAAAATACACTTTAAACAACCATATACAAGCTGATGGTCATCCAATCAAGCTAATTTCTAGTCTTTATTTACCTACTGGATGTTTTCAAACATATGAGATAGAAATTCACAATTTCATTCCTTATTACCATCCAGTAAATGTTTAGGGATAAGGCTAATAAAATTCACTGCTTGTGTGCTTTTTTGTTGCCTAGACCTATTAATTTTAAAGCCCTGTCAGACTAAAGAATCTGAAGTTTTTCTTTAGCAGCAAGGTAATACAGCCAGGTGTTGTCTTTGCCCCCAGTCAGTAATTAAACCATCTCTCTTTTACTCTGCTCTCCCCTCTTATCAGCATATTCCTTCTTAGCATATGACCATGGCAGCACAACTGATTGGCTCCGTTGGCTGCTTTCTACTTCCCTACATGAAACTTCAAGACATTGACATCAAACCAAATTTAGATACACTTGTTAATTTTAAAAATCTCATTATTTTGAATGCATAAATTGGTGATTTTTAAATATGTCTGAAATTCAGTTTAATGTGTATACTGGAAGAAATATAATGTTGTTTATCCAATTCTGGATTCGGTAAGCGATGGAAAGTATAATACCAACTTTAGGACTCATTTAACAGTACAAATGCCCAGAATAAAAACTGTTAAAGCTAAAAAAAACTGCTATGATGTAGCAGAAGTCTTATTATACCTCCTGTAATTAACTGTCTTTTCACAACACGTTTAACAAAATGATCACCACTGGCCATGTGGATTGATTTTGTGCCGGCAGCCCAGAGGCAACAGAGCCAATAACCATTCTGTATTGTCACGCAAAACCATTTACTAGAGCGTGCTGGAATTCAATCTGTGGCTTATACTGTGGGAAAGACAATGATTGGCAAAATTTGCACTCCAGGTTTCATTTCTATATAAACACATACCTTTATTCTGCCTCCGTGACCAGAGGAGCTTGATTAGCCGTGCACATAATTACTGTTTTAATGTGGGGGCTGAATATAGATATATATTCTTTCTTTGCTGTGCTAGTTTATGTAAGTGACTTGTGCCTGTTGTCCTGTGGGCGCTAGCTGGTTGTTTCAAATAAATACATTTGCTTTACCTAAATGTGTCATTTTTCTACGAAGGTGCAATTTCATTTATACGGTACCAAGATAACATACAGCAGCTCTGACATATATAACTAATTCGATATCCATGTACAAGATAAATTAAGTCATATATGCATGGAGTTTGCAGGTTCTCCCTGTGTTTGCATGGGTTCTCCCACATCCCAAAAACGAGCAGTTAGAGTAATTGGCTGCCCTACAAAAATTGACCTTAGACTGTAGTAAAGATATATGACTATGGAAGGGACATTGGATTGTGAACCTCTTTGAGGGACAGCTAGTGACATGACTATGTACTTTGTACAGTGCTGCATAAAAAGTCGGCGCTACATAAATACTGTGTAATAATAATACTAAAAAAAATATTAAAGGGTAAAAGAACTAAAAAAATATATCTATGAAAAGTAGTTATGTGCAGTTTCATCCTACAAAGGCTTCATCAATTATCAAAAATCAGGCAGGACTTTGAGTACACGGACATGGTTGGCATAGTGATGTGACCAGGATCACACTGGCTAAAGATACACTTCTGCTGATGATCATTTAGTGAATAAGGCTCCAAATATAAAAACATAAGATGAAGGCCTTGCAATCAAGCCTAAGACACTGCTGTGCAATGAAATTCTGTTCTAAAATCTATTACAAAAACACAAGCCTTTTCAGAACAATACCCATTTCCATTGAAGTGTCTCCAGAAAGAAAATGATATTTTATTGAGCAGAACTGCTCATTATTTTACGTTTTCCTTATCAACATTTTAAGATGGACGCATGTATGTAGTCTTCTTTTAAAGTGATACATCACTACACAGATTCAACATTTTCTACCGGGATGTCTGATAAAGACGTACAATGTAAATACTTATATGACTGGCTATCCAAAGGAAATTGGTTACTATGCTCTAAGCACAGCACACATTGCTAAACTGACAACACCATATCACCATATACAAGCCTTAGCAAAAAAAAGGAAAGTGCTCTACATTGTACATGAGACGTAAGAAAGTAAGAATTTTCTGATCACCGCAGCACATTTAAATGTTTTAAAAGTACATTTTTGTTGCCAGGATTTCTTAATCAAATCACTTTAATGCACATCAATCAAAAATGTATAAAGCAAGACTGGATTATTAATGCAACAGAATTTCTTTGAATTCCAACTCTAACAGGATTGCAGCAAAGGCTGCTAGTTTGTAGACAGAGGGAATACTTTCACTATCAAGTTTCTAAAACTAGCAACACGACCGAGGTATAAAATTTCACCATAGCAGACGTTCCCCATGATACTTTACTATAAACACCCAAAAACAAGAGAAAAAGTGGTAAACCCAAATAAGGGTCTACTCTTCCTAACTCAAAGTTGTTTGTGAAGGAAAAAGAGGGATCTGAACTTTTAGCATCCAGGCTAAATAAAAAACTGTCTGATGCCGGAAGTTAAAATAATGATTTATAGAACAAGAGAGGTGACCTTCTTACCATATTTCAGTGAAGATGTAGACTTTGTGTACTGTTGTATCCTGGACATCCCTGGACTACTATTCCCATATGGGAATGCCAGAATATCGAGCAGAAGACTGGTGGCTTTTCACAGACAGTTCCACTCGAAGTTTGAAATCTGTTTTACTGCATAATGACTACTGCTATGCATCAATTCCAATTGGTCAATCAACAAAACTTAAAGAAGAGTATGAAAATATCCAAATGGTCTTACAAAAGTTTTGCTATCATGAACACCAATGGTCTATATGTGTTGATTTAAAAATGGTGAACTTCCTACTTGGACAGCAAAGTGGATACACAAAGTACCCATGTTTTATCTGCTTGTGGGATAGTAGAGCAATGCTGGATCACTAGAAAAAAGAGATATGGCCTTCAAGGGAAAACTTAAAAAAGGCGCAGCGAACATCATTAATGAACCAATGGTTGACAAAAGAAAAAATCATTCTCCCTCCACTACACATAAAGTTGGGATTAATGAAGCAATTTGTTAGAAAACCTTTGCAATTTCAGTGAGGAACAAGGGGAGAGGTTCCATCAAAATATAAAGGTGATGGAAGAAAGGTATCAGGGCGGATGGAATAGACACATAATGGCAAACTACTGCTGGAGCCTTCAAAGTGATTGTTCTGATCATAAGCATAAAAGGAAATCATTCAAAATGAGTTTTTCAATTACTTCTTTGTGCTTAGTTCTGTAGATTTACTGAATATAGAATATATTGACATTAAGTATTTCAAAAATGTAATTTTGTATACGTAGGCATATCTAGTTTAATTTTGCTTAATTTTTATGTTTAATTAGTTCATTAGTTTTCTTTGAAGTTATTATCGAGGTTAATATTTAAAACCTAGAGCCAAACTAGCAAAACCAATACCATATTTGGAATCTGTGGGTCAAGCATAACCTAAAATGAATTTATTCTGTTTGGCAAGAAAATGTTTGTTAACCAGTGTAACCATTTCATCTGCCTGTATCTCTGCTCTACTGAGGTTTGTTAAACATTTGGTTTCTAGGTTTGTTAAACGTTTGTAATGCATAGAAAATGCTCAAAATGTACTAATAAATTTGTTGTTTTTGTATGCTACCATTTTAAACAACACATGCTTAGAAACTACCACCAATTTCACCGGTTAAATAATATATGGTGCTGTATACAATACTTCTCTATTTAATGAGCTGCATTGTGTTGCCATTTGGAGGAAAGAGTGGGCAGGATCATTAGGATGTAGCAACAGGAAGCAAAAATGGGATGAGCTCATAAATATAATGAAGGTAAAAATACGCATTAACACATTTTGTTTTTAAAGTTGTGTTATTTGAAGTACATCAGCTACATGGGGTATAGAAAATGTCCACCTGCAATCATAAAACAGTATTGAGTGAAAGTGAAGCTTTGTGGTCTAGTCCTTGTTTATTGCACAGGACCTTGTAATATGTTAGGGCTTTATGAATAAAGGGTAAAAATTTTAATATTTATAATAATGGCTGATATTTAAAGAACAAAAGCCCTTGAATGTGCATTCATTTTTTGGTTCAAAAAATGTTCTGCTTTAAGCTTTATCCAACTAGAATTAATCTAAATATACAGTTTGTGGCCAAGCCTGTTTTAGGTGAAGCACCAAAAAGCAAAAAAGTCATATGTAAAATATGCCTAACATAACATACCACTATATAGACATGATCACATTATGGTTTTTGTATGGCGATAATTGGTGTCCTTGTCTTCTTGACTACAGGTAATTTTCCACTGTAACACATAATTTCACTTCTACATCATATTGCCTCTGTAATTATAATATGGTTATTTCTGAAAATGTATTAGGCACGTAAGAGAAACTGAAGATTGTTGCTTTGTGTCTTCTAATTTCTACTTTACAAACTTTCAAGAAAAGAATGTACTTCTAATAGGTTCAATTTCATCATTCTGCCACAAATTAACAATCAGCCTTTAATAATTAATTACCCACATGAATTAATTACCATTACAAGTAACCAAGTTTTGAACATGAAGCCAGATGCAGTTTCATATAATTAAAAGCTAAGAAAACATTGCCAATAGCTTTATACACACACTAGCTGATTACCCAGGGTTGCCCGGGTATTTATTTATTGCAATCTTATATTGTATAGGAAAAGGAATCAAATAAAGTTATAGTTATTTTTTTGTCTACGGTGTTGTTTAATTTTTTTGCCTTTGATTGCACTCGGCCAACTGCCTTATGTTTTCTCTAATGCATTTGTACAGGCCAGAAATTTGTAAAAGAGTCCAAAAAAAAGTATGTAAAAATATAAGCAAAAGGCACACTGTCACTGAGCAATGCATACACACAAACATACATACATACATGCAAATATAGCTCTGACATATACCACAGCGCTGTACAAAGATCATTGGTGCACTCACATTAGTCTGTGTCATATGTCTAGCAATTTTGGATAAATGTCTCCATGCTTTTCCAAGTGATGGTGGAACATAGCAAGCATAGCATAGCATAGCATATAAAGATAGATAGATAGATAGATAGATAGATAGATAGATAGATAGATAGATAGATAGATAGATAGATAGATAGATAGAGATAAAGAGAGAGAGAGAGAGAGAGAGAGAGAGAGATTTGTTATTATTTTTATCTGCAAGTACAACACAAGGGGCCTGATGTATTAAAGCTCTCTAAGCCTGGAGAAAATAGATTATGTTGGGTAAACCATCAAACCTAGAATAGGTTTTAAAAAATAATTTTCTATTTGGCAAATGTTTTTAATACTTGACCAAATCCATTCCAGGTTTTCCAGATCACCAAGGTTCACCTAATATAGTCTATCTTTTCCAGTGTTGGTGTGCTTTTATAAATCAGTGCCAATAACTTTTGATCTCCCTAACATCCAGCAAGCTTTTACCTTCCTTTTGTAAGATGACAACATTGTCTTTGTACTAAAAACCTCAAGGAGTGCTGTAGTCCCTGCTCAGATCTTTACTGCTGAACTACAGAACATTTATGTTATGTTATAAAAAAGAGGAAGGGGAAATGCTGTTCCGTAGTCCAGGAAAGAGGAACTCAAATGCTGGGAACAGTACTTGGGATTTTGGGGCAGTAGAGGCAGAGTGCTAAGGAACTTATATACAAATCTTGCTGGTTGATCAGTAACTATTCTTATCTGTAATGACAGAACATACAGGAAGAGCCCCCCCCTCCCCCCCCATAGACTGCTGTACCCTCTGGGAACTGGGGGCCTCAGCTGACAAATTTCATTTTTTTATTCTAGAGTATAGGTGCAGAAATGTAATTTCTGTGGATTATAATGCAATTCATAAATAATAAAGGTGATAACCTTAAAAATCAAACAGGCCAAAAAAATATCTGTTTATCTGAAGGTAATCTGAAAATGAATGTGATTAATAATGCAGTGATGATATAGTAAAATGATAAAACTCTGTTGGTACATTTTGGACTGCTATTTGGCTATATCTAGGTACAACATAAAATGTATGTAGAGGTTTATCTTGGTCACACAAACCACATACTGTAAATAAAAACTTTTAGTGGACAACCATTGTGTTATGTAGAGGTGATGCTTTTGCCCTTTGCTCTCCAATTCTTTCATTCAAGTTGAATTCCTCTAGCAATATAACCTTTAGGTTTGCTTCATTATTACATGTACATGCTGTGCTAGAGACCTAGGGCTCTCCTTACAAGAACTCCCAGGTGTCGTGCTGTGCAAGGATTGCTGCAGACCTGTCCCTGCCCAGCAGATTTTCCCCAGGAGTCTTTGTTGCTACTGTTTTTCATTATCTAACAGTTCATTGTTGTCTATGTATCAAGCAGATCTGTTGTCAAATTGTAGTAACAGAAATAAATCCTTGTCAATGAGTCAATGCTGACTGCTTTGGCACCTTTCCAATGTCCTGTGTAGCTGCTAGCGCACAAATTTTTTTTTTAAGAGAAAAATGACCTGTGCATACAGCTATTTAAATGGCATTATTTTAGGGAATCTATTTGACCATTTTAGCATTAATACATTTAGCTGAATTTGAATTTGTTGAATGAAAGCTGGCTGTATTTTACATAGTAGACAATTTTATGTGCACCTACTGACATGCAGCTTTCTTACCATGGAGGTGGGGTGTAGTAAATCGTTTTCCATGGGGTGTATTTATTAGTCTTTTGACTGCAATATGCTAATTCCCCATTAAAAATCAGGGAAGAGGTTAAAATGAGTATATTTTTTTGTGCAAGTCTTAGGTGAAAACATAAATGGTCCCCCATGTATCTTCCTCTGGACCTAATCAATCCCTGAAGATAAATGCTCCCTTCACAATAAACAGGAACTAGCACTGTCCACCATAATCTGCATCTTATACTTGAGGAATACAGTTGCAAGTAAAGGAAAAATGCATTTCTTCAGACAAATAAAGTTCAATCTGTCTTACGCCATCACAATATTAAAAGATTTATAAGTGATACTGCGCAATATGAAAGAGCACGCTGTACATATAATCTAATATTAATCTCCTGCTTGAAGATGGCACAGGACTCTTTCTGTCTCTTGCTAAGATTTAACTTCAGATATGTGTCACTAATTGACATATAACTGCAAATGTGTCACTCTGTATTACACAACCCAAATGGATTTCATTAATATATTTGCAGCTCCAAATATAGCACATAAAGATGCTGTCGCTACATGACTGCTATTGTGACGGATGATTGTGGCTGCTTCCTGCTCCTGATTGACACATAATCTGTACAAAATAATGGCACAGTTCTTGCACTGGCCTGGCATAATAATGATGAGTGTGGATCAGAGGAACCAAAGGTTTGTATCCTGTATTCTTCTTTATCAATGGATCCAAGTGTACACTTCTACACAAATTCTTCACTCAAGATTGATAGACTTTACACTCTAATGTTGATATACCCACAGTTTCCGTGCAGATAAATACAGTTTCATGCAAAGTTATTATAACATAATACCTCCATTCTATTTTACCTTCCAGTATCAACCTTAAAAAAAATTATAACCCATAAAGGCTTAACAAACTACATGGGCCAGATACATCTCAGAACTATGGCGGTGTGTTTGGCCAGGTCCACATCTGTACAGATGCAGCACCCCATAGTAATGTTGTAGCAATCTTTGGTGCGTTCTGAATGGCAACTTAGTGCACCTTGCTGGCTGACTTACACTGCACTGCACAGTATCACATACCTTGTGGTATGAATATAAACAAAAATGTGCATGTCATGCAATGGGCACTCAAATAAAGACTACCTGATGCTACCGGATATCAAAAGCAAAGTTCAATGCACATGTAAACCCAGCCTTAAAGTTTGTGTACTTTTAGCCTATTCCTCTTTACAGATTATCTTTAACACGTGAATGTTAGATGGCTTCATGGAATTAACTGCCTGCTTCAGGTTCTTCAACAGCATTTCCACAGGATTACAGTAGGGACTTTGGCTAAATTATTCCAAAACATGGATCCTTTTCTGTTTCAAGCATTCTTTGGTAAATTATATTTCTGTGTGTACAGAAATATTAAAAATTCAAAAGGGTTCACAAACCAAGTGCTGCAGTATAGCATTTTATGCCATGTTTTTGTATTGGAGAACATTCTTGTTATAGAAACATTCTACTTTTACAGGCTCGTTTGCAGTTTTACAATGACTGATTTAATTTTATAGCCCAGAGTAAAATATTGCCAAACATTTACTTCCCTCTCTTGCATGAGATCTATTTAAAACATTTGAAACTTGGTACAATTGGAAACAGTCAAGATTCTTTTTTAAATAATTTACAGTTAATTTTCCATTTGTCTCCCTTGGCCAAGTCTTTCAATTTTCTTCATATTCCTACTGTAAACGCCTAAAAATTGCATGCAAGGTGTAGATTTTAAACTGACGGCATATCAATTCCTGGAGCAGATGCTAGTAACATCTTAGTTTTTGTATATTCATCTATGTTCATTTTCCATCTCCTAAATCCTAAAGATGTAATTCATGTTCCCTGCATAGCCATGAGGCTCACCAAGAGCTTCCTTTCCATTTGTCATATTCCCCATCTTTCTTGTAATGTTTTATTACCATAGAGGTAATGTAATCTATCAACAGCTTGAGAGCCCTTGGCTCCCCTAACAAACCTTTTCACTTCTAGATGTAATAAATCATCAGGGGCAAAATCACCTGTATTATGGCAGAACTGCCTTGTTGAGCTATTTTTGTGTCATTAATTAGAACTGCCTTTACATTCTTGACATTGGTGTCCATATAGTCTTTTGATTGGATGGCCTCAGGATAAAAAAAAAACAGTACCCAAAGACATTACACATCCTGGATCCAAAATTTGGAACAGGTTCGGAAGACTGCTGTGCTGTCTGTGGGGTAAATTCTCCTTCAACTGGCTTTGCATGTTACCAGTACAGGGGGAAAAAGATACCTTTGGATTTACTTCTCAGTATCTATGCAAGCATAGAAGTGCAGCTATGAGTCTCTCTATTTCACATACATGACCTTGCATGTAAAAATGTGATTTAAAAATAGACAAAGACTAAACCTGGACTACTTCTATCCACATCTAGTGTGCTAGTGTCCATTGTAAACCTCCTAATATAGATTATTGAAACAATTAGAGCAGTGAAAGTACTTTTATGACAATAGTCCTACCTGGCTGTCTGGCACTACACACACTCGCACATCCCATTGTTGAATAGGAGTCCTGTCTTGAGATATTGCATATAAACTACTCTCTGTACATTTGTTAAGAGGTCAAGGTATTCCCATTTACTTCCAACTCACTTCTTGTTTATTTTCTAAAGCTCAAAAGAAAGCTGCAATAAAACTTCAATCATAAGTCATAAACCTCAAAGAAAAAGCACTCATGATTTTCAGATATTATATATATTGTATTTTCTACATGTCACCACCTAATGCAGTTAATAGAATCCTAAGTGTATATAGAATACTTTTTACAAAAAAAGTTTGCAAGAAACCCAAATTTGTCCATGCACTAGTCAGGTATCAGGTAAAAATCAACAAAGATGTGGAGTTATCTGATCCACACTTCATTGTAAATGGGGCCCCAAAGGTTCACTGAAAGTGAGGGGTTAAACTTGCTGAAGCATGTGCTATTATCCAGGCATGGAATCCGCACAATGAGCTTGACTGATCTTGCATGAATAACCAAAGTGCAAAAGGGTGTCATAAAACTGCTGGAAGCATCAGTGCACAAACAATCCAAAACATTTTGCTGAGCCTTCCTTATTATTACAACTATTATTTTAAGAAATAAGAGTTAGGTTGAGCTCAGACGGAAGGGCTTTGCACTGTATCCAACAATTAAGGTAAATGTAACTGAACATTTTAGTAGTATATATCTTTTGTTCTAGTGTTGCTCTAATATCATTTTGAATCATTTTATGAGCTATATGGAACAGGACGAAAGTAACTCCCAATTAGTCCATTATGCCATTGCACAGTATCTGCCAATAGTGGGAAAGGAAGCAATACTGAGATACTGTTGGCAGTGTCTTTAGAAAATATAGTTCATACAAATCATATTTATGTGTCATAATGTTGGATGAACCAATGTTTACCAGTGTAAAGAAAGTTGTAACAAAAATATCCACCAAGAAGATGCAGCACTTTTACTGATGCCTGACATCACCTAATATTAGCAAATATTATTAAGCGCAAAAATATTTCTGGAACCAAAAAGGTTCAATTTGAATGCTGCCTGGAGTCCTTGTAACTTCCTCTAAAACTGTGTACCACATTCTCTGTGGTAAAACCTCAGGGAAATCATCTGAATGAGCAGCGAACAAGTCGGCTTTACAACTCACGGCAGATGAAAACAAAAACCTGAGATTAAATGTAATCAGGTCTCCTTGGGTATATACAGAATTCCTATAATTTAATTAGCAATAAATATATTTCTACAGTAATATTCTGCATTAGTAAAGAATTTGTGGAAGTAAAGCCCATATCAACCTATTAGATCAATCAGACTCCAGTTAGTGGAAGTAATGTAGGCTTAAACATTAATGGAAAAATTGAGTTGGCAGGTTCGACACTTCTAATCTTCCTTTCTATACTGTTTTAGAATGTCCTAGAGGACCTGAATCATGGTCACACACATAAATTGCCAGCTGTCCGGAAAGTTACAAACAGTGCATAAAAATGAATATTCACAAAGGATGTTTGTATAAAGAAATACATATATACAGTATTGTTATGGAAATAATTTGACAAAGCCTGTCAAATTATAGTTTAATCAAGGCACTGCCCCATTATGAACTTTTCTTAGCAAACACATAAAAATTCAACCTGTTCTTTTTATACCTCTGGTAGTAAAATTCTAATTGCTTGAATTCAATGGTTGCCATAAATGTTAAAGCCATCTTCATGGAGTCAGACTGCCCCAGCCGGAATTATAAATGTGTTTTATACTATGGAGAAAGCACTAGAGGAGGAGGAGAGCAAGAACCCCAAAAAGTCTAAAGTGGGACAATTAGAAAAAGCTGAACTGCAGTCACTGTAGTTCACTGTGTGCCCTTAGTTCAGGTAAAACTGTATGCCAGTTTGGATTTTTAGCAAAAGCCACTAAAAACTTCCCCTAGAAAGCTGTGCCTTAAGGATGGTGCACACGTTGTTCACTATCCAGTTCAAAAAACCAGTCATGGATGCATCTCCTTTTTGAGCAGGGTGACAGGTCATGTTATGGCCCTATGTAGTTTCTGAGCTGTGCCTAAAGCTGCGTACACACGTCCAATTTTTATCGTTGGAAATGAACGACGAACGACCGATTGGCCAAAAATCGTTCGTAAAAAAAGTTACCAACGACGCCGACGAACGAGGATAGTCGTTGGAAATTAACGACCGGACCGGCGGATCGGATTGGACAACGATCGTTGACCATCTATCGTGTGTGCAGTCGTTCAGTGATCGTGCATGTTCTGAGCATGCGCGATGAACGAACGTTCGATCGATACAGGCTGTATTGTGTATATAAGTGTGTGTGTGTATATATATATATATATATATATATATACATACATATATATACATATATTCATATATATAAATATATATTCACATATATATATATATATAAATATATTTATCTCTCTATATATATATCTTTCTCTCTATATATCTATATAGCTATTGGTTCCAGCGCAGTACTTCATCCTGTTTGTTCCAGCGGAGTTCTTCATCCTGTTCCAGCGCAGTACTTCATCCTGTTTGTTCCAGCGGAGTTCTTCATCCTGTTCCAGCGCAGTACTTCATCCTGTTTAGTTTCAAATTCAGACAAGGTATCTTGTTTCTGCAGAAAAGGTCAAACTGCAGAAAGTAATTGCTGGAAGCAGACATCTGACATACGAAGATAATTCTTGTAGTCATCTGGGGATGAGTGGCGCAGTTCCCACAGCAGATTCTCATGTGAAATGTTGTCTCGCTCCAACAACCAATCCTTACACCACATTCGCCGCTTCTTCTCAACCTCTTCCTCTTCAAGCAGACATACCAAAGCAAGAGCGGCTTTCTTCTTCCTTGAGAACACTTTGAAGGGCATATTGCACATAGGGAGAAAGGAACAGTGTGGTGAATGTCATTCGTTTGATCCGAACGTTCGTACACAGTATTCACTTCCTGTGGTGCACGTCACTTCCTGTATCGTTCAAACGATCGCATCTATTGTGTACAATATCTTTGAACGATCGTGTCGTTATCTGTATGTACAGGATCGGTGCGATAGGATCGTTCGCAGATATCGTGCAGGATCGTTCGTCGTTCGTTTACAAACGATAATAATTGGAAATGTGTATGCAGCTTTACATTGTTAGGATGTGATGTTAGGTAGACTGATTCTCTAATGTAGCAGAAGGATTATTATTATTACTACACAGTATTTAAATAGCACCATCATATTACGCAGCGATGTATAATGTCCATAGTCATGTCCCTAGCTGTCCCTCAAAGGAGCTCACAATCTTATGTCTCTACCTCAGTCATATGTCATTACCACAGTCTAAGGTCAATTTTGGAGAGAAGCCAATTAACCAAACTGCGTGTTTTTAGAAACCCATGCAAACACGGGGGGAACTTGCAAACCCTGGTCAAGATTCGAACCTGGGACCTAGTACTGCAAAGGCCAGATCACTAACTTCCAAGCCAGCTGCCCAGGCTTAGTGCATTTTCAATTATATCTGTCTGTTGTAAGCAACAAAATCTGTTAATATTTTTTTTTTGCTGAAGATAGTCTCTCCTTAAATTATCCTACAAGAATACTAAGGAAAGCTTAAAGGGTATTGCCACCTATTTGAACACAATCTTACTTTAACGTTTGAAGATAAAAACAATCTTCTCGAATAAATTATTAAACAGACATACAACATTAGGTAAGAAAAATGTTCCCTTTGCTTAAAGAGACCAGAGGGGGTTTTGTGTTTTCGGTATATATATTTGGCATTACAAAAATGGCAGTTGGAATTTGGTATTGGTAATTTGATATAAACAATAGACATTTTTCTTTCTTTTTTTTATGGAAAATCAACCCAGTGTTAAGTGTTTATCTCTCTCATCTCAAACATCACCCTGGTTCTTCCTCCCCACAGTCAACCTATAATGGCTGACAGATGCCATAGTCACTATGCAGGTTTGTCTACATAATAGCCCTTCAAAACTCAGTGAGGCTGCTATAGCATAAATAGGATGCTGGGAGATGTTGCAGGTGAATGTAATTTTTTTTCTCATGTTGCTACACAGGTGCTTCTGTGTAGAGAAAGTAGCATCTGTCATCTAGTACAATCTCAGTGCATCAAAATAGCTTCTGGAGATAAATACATAAAAAATAAGTTAAAGTTTAATGTAACTCAAAGATATAGATATGTAGCCTGATAAGCATTATAGTACCAACCTTTGTTTTAATAGTTTTATAGTCTTATAGAAAACAATATTATGGCCATTAATATGCTATGTTATGGCAGCACCCTGTGTTGGACTAAAAAGCAGAACGCAGCATTTTTCACCAGAAGAAAAATGTATTGGCCTTTCTTAAGCAACAGTCACAAATCTTAACATCACAAATAAACCCCTGCCATGCCAAGTCATCATTCTAAATCTGCAAATAAAGAAATAAAGTGGCAGATAACCCTCATTTTACTACATGGGAGAAGATAATGGTAATAAAACAATTCAAAGAATAAACTGCAGTATATATTAGTGTCAAGAGGGAAGCTACCTTGAAATTTAGTACCAGTGTATGAAGCCCATTTCTTGATGGCATTCAGTCAAAGACTAGTTACAAGTGTTTAAGGATAGAAATTGCTTTCTAGATGGGTGCTGCCAGGTTTGTCAGGAGTGCCCTATCAGTTTGTGTTTCCAGAAAATAGAACAACTACAGTAGCCATTTTCCACCCTTTTGCACCAGAGGAATTTATTAGGCTACAGTGGAAAAAATGTTCACGAAATTAGTGGTCGGTTGGAGGAATGGTACCCTTACAAGGATGAATAGCACCGCTAAAGAAAGCTAAAAGATCCCTGGGGCTGCGCTGCTGACTCTGCAGTAGTGTCGGCCCAAGAACTGTGCATGCAACACAAAATGAATGAAGGTGAATTTTCAACAAGAACCACTAGAAAAGGGTTCCACAGAACTGTGGATGAGAATGGCTATCCCACAATAAGCAAAATATGTGGAGAATTCTTTCTTAAATCTGGATTACACAAATAATTGTTAGTCAACAAATTTTATAAAGAAAGCACCATGTAAGCTAAGCTATTTATTTTATCACAGTTCTGAAATCATTCGCTCCTATCACTTCCTCAGCAAGGTGCAATATGTACTCCAACAACCTAATAACTTGTGCAGCCAGAAAAAAATCGAAAACAGAATAACTTGTATTAGCTCCAAGGTTTCAATGCAATAAGACGTTTTCTGAAGAGACAGCTGAATGAGTATGAGCATCAATGAAATGATTATTAGAGCCTCCCGTGGCAGAACACAGACTGTACACTGCACAGGAATCTATAAAACAGTGCACTGCTAAGTCACAAAGTGTCCATACAGAGTTCAACTCATAATGAATTTAGCTGCTTGCTTGATAATCCAGATACACAAGAGGAATAAGATGATCTTCTCAGAAAAGCAACTTAGAAATGTGAGCGTTTTGGAAAGTGCGTAGGCACATATCCGTGAGGCTGCGTGTCTCCTGGGCGCTGGTTACTACAGGAGACATGATAATGAAACATCAATGGCAATACAGTAAGTGGGTCAGATGCACATGCATTTACATCATCAAATAGACTGCTGGTTCATTAGCTAAAAAAAATAGACATGTGAAGGTTATAGCTACTGAATTCATTCCGTGATGTTGGTCAGGCTGCCGTTTGTGACACTTGCACATGCACAGCTAGTTGCTAGGGGACTTGCTTGTTTGCTAAACCCTTATTCACATGCAGTTTATTCTCTAATCCTATTAGTTGATAGATTAGCAATCCATATTATTTAATTTAGGGGCTAAAAAGAATTGACACAATGGAAGTCCATGTAAATCTGATGCTAGACACAACCTCCTATAATGGCTGGATTTTCATTCAAAGAGATTGTTCATGATTGTCTCAGATTAAAATCCAGCATTACCAGCTGTACCACTGGTAGGACTTTCCTATGGTAATCACTAAGTGATTGATGCTAATGACTGCTAATTTTTTAGCACAACATCAAATGTAATGAGCCCTTCTATTGGAGATAAGATAACCTTCACAATAGTTTGAGCAACAATACTAAGCATGTGTACTAAGCCATTTACCACATGACACTTTTTAAGATTAAAATGTCACCTACTTTGAAGGGACCTCTTTTTTTTATTAGGCCAGCAGGCAATCAACAACCTGCTACTTTAAGACCACACCTATCTAACAAATTTCTGATGAAATATGTTCAGTATCTAGTGGTACAAGGCAATAAAATTATCAACATTAGCCATCAATGTTTAATAGCAGAAATATGAATTTATGAACAAGTCAAAAGAATAAGGACAATCACTTTCCTACAATCCTGATCAGGTACAACTGCAGCAGGATCTTCAACAACATTACAACAACCTCAGAGCTGAGTTGAACCAAAAAAAAAGGTTCCTGTGCCAGGTCAAATACTAAAATCTGTGTAAATAGCATAATGGTTAGAATCTTTGTCAACTTTGCCAAAGGTATGGTGTCAAGCTCCAACACCTTCTCATGCACATAGGCATTACATTGTTACTAGAACCTCTAAACTCAGACAAGCAAAACTCATTACCATGACTGGCCCAAGTAGAAAAAATTAAATTGCTCCTGTTCGAAAAAAGTAGACTTTCAGGAAAAAAGAACAAGCGGCATTCAATAGCACAGGCAGAACGAGAGGTGAGTATTTATTCTGGTTTTGCTGGTAGACTATTTTGGATCTAACCAAAAGCTTCATAGATGTCACAATGCAAAAATAATTCAATAATACCATGGTTACATCTATTTAGAAAGTTGAGTATTATGTTCCCTGACTGAAAATATCAAGGTGAGTAAGGTGCAAATATAAAATAAATTATCTTTTAATTACCACAAAATAAACCCAAATTTTAGAGGACAAGTAAGAGTTGGACAGTCCAGACAACATGCAGTGGCTTTTTAGTCAAATATGGAAAGGACAGGGTAATAGCAGCTTAGAACTGTAATCACTGCATTTCTAAATAAACAAAAAATGAATCCTTGGGAATTAGGATAGAGTCATTTTATCTGCATTATCCCAAAGTTTTATTATCTATTTGTTCATTTCATTCCTGTCTGGTTAACATGAATGAAACAAACTTTCCCTTAAAATAGAGATGTTTTTTTTTGGAAGCTAGTGCTTGACTCAAATCTGGACCATGAAAGTTTGAATAAGTGATTAAAGCATTCTAATTTTATTTCAGATTTGCAGAGGGTAAAGGTGCTTCCTCAGTTTGTGGTCAGTTCAGGAAGTCTTGAATTGTGTTCTAAACAAAGGGGGCCATGCAAAGAAGGAACCTCTAAGAGGAAATTGAAGGAAGGAAATGTCATTATTCCACAAAAGGAATACCCGCAGCTACAATTTAGTTTACTACAGTTTTTCATATCTGATAATTATTTCATTATTACTTTTTTTTTTTTTTATTAGCAACCAATAAAACAAACATTAACATACTACAAACTGGTAAATACAAAAGATTGTCAAACAAATACAAAAGGGAGCTTACAGTTTTGTAAAAATAATCGTATCTAATAACTTTTATAAGTACACAATAAAACTCCCATAGGAACAATAAGCCGTCTACTATCAAGTTTCACTGATTACTGATTTTATATTCAGAAATAAGAAGAGGGGGGAGAAAGAGAGAAAGTGAAGAAGGGAAAAAAAAAAAGGGGGGGGGGAGGACTGGGAAAGAACAGAGGAGGAAAAGGGGACGGGAGGGAGGGGACAGGGCTTGATAAGCAGTGGAGGCGCCATAGTGTCACGGTAAGGGTCGGAGTAGCCACAAATAATCTGCAGTGGTCTTGAATTCGTCCCAATAATACCAGGTACGTAGTGACCTGCGCATAGAGCGGTCACCTGGACTCATAAGCTCCTCCATATATTGAATATTGTTTACCCTGGTCAACCATTGCTGCACAGTGGGCGGAGTAGTTTGTCTCCACAGCGGTGGGATGCAGGCCTTGGCCGCATTTAACAAATGTCGCAGCACGGACCTTCCATAGCATTTCCTCGACATTGCCGATATATGAAGCAGCGCAAGCTCCGGTTTATCCCGTATCCATACCTCTGTCAACTTTTGCACAATATCAGCAACAGCGGTCCAAAATGAAGTTAGACCAGGACAGGTCCAAAACACGTGTAACAACGTACCTGTGTGTTGTCCACAACGCCAACACTCTGAACTAGTATGCGGGAAGAATTTCATTATTACTTTAAATTCTTAAACATCTAGTTTATTCAATAAAACCTAGATTTTCACTTGAACAGAATGGTAAAAATAATATTTTGGGGGTTAAAAGTTCACAAATATAAACTGCTTTTTTAACCCCCCTAGCATTCTAATTGTGTCCGAATTTAAATTTAATAATAAACTTTAAATAAAAAAAACACAAAAATCTGTTTAAAAAAATAGTTAAACATGTAAAATAACAGTACAGTAGCTTGTATATAATATATACTTTACAAGGTCAATAATCCAATACAAAATCATTTAAATTTCCTGCCCGCACCGACATCACTGGGAAACCCCAGATATCATCTCTGCGCTTCGCGGCTGGAGATTGGAGGAGCAGGACGTGTCCCCAGGACCTGAGGGGACCAGCAGGATGACGGGGGATGCCAACGGAGCAAGGTGAGTTGTGTTTTTTTCAGGTTTAAAGCGACCCGATTGTGACTCGGGATTACCGCTTGTGGCATGGAAAATCCACCTCGAATCCAGCCTATAACACCACCTAAATAGAATATGCAGTTTATCATTACACAAATATAAAAGCTGAACAAATTTTCCCCTCCTGAATTCACTGCACACAGCCAGCCTAATAGGATGTGAATTAGAAGCGGTATCAAGTCAGATAGAATGATCCTCATTCTTAAATGTTCACTTGAAAAGATCGTACCTGTGATCCTGTACATGTATAACTAGCATGAAGTTTATTAACATACTTCAAAATGTTCCAGACAGTCTGAAATCTGGTGACCTTCTTAGCCGCAGAGCTGTTCTATTAAGTGCCCTATTACTTTTTAGAAATAAACTGAACTTGCTAAGTCCTGGTCATCCACCTAAATCTTTGGACCAGTACTTCAATACTTACAATGAAAAAAATAAACAGTTTTACCTAAATTAGCAAAGAGCTACTATCTTAAAGGAAACATTTAGAAATGTTAAACATGCCTAGGTAGTAACCTGAAAAACGTACCTCATGCCAATACTTCACCTCCTGTGCTAAGGCACTCATGCTATGTAGGCTAATAGCTGTATACCTGAAGTCAAAAGATTTGAAATGAGTTCTGAGGATGTTACCACTGTGCTGGGACTGTTTCCTTTGCTGGAAAGAAAGCTGTACCTGAGGACCTGCAGTGCAAGAATTTCTCTGTTTCTGCTTTAACAATTCTGCTGATTTCTCTACCTGACCTGCTATTTCCTGATAATTACCCAAACCATAAGATCACCAGTCATCAGGGGGGCAGCTCTGACAAAAGGAAATAAAGCAGTGATTCTATACCACAATGTCAGTCTCCACACAAGGACATAATTGCACAACAAGGCACAGTAAGTCAGCAAAAGGGAAAAGCACAGCTGCAGGGAGCCTAAAGATAATACTGCTGAGTAGTGCTTTCTACAGCTCTTTTTTGAATTCATAATAGAGACTTACTATACTCTTGAACCCCACTGGAGCCATTTAATTTCTTTTTTCTGCTTTTCGCATCTTTCTGCCATATTCATGTCAATGAAAAGCCTTAAACTTGAATCTGTATGTAAAACACTTTTACCTGTATTTTTCAAAAATGTTGATACATGCAATCATCTCATGCTAAAATGTAAAACAGTTTTCAAAGACCTAAAATATGTGACCTTTATGTTTTTAACTGGTAAACAGACTACTGTGAAGTTTTAGAAAGCATGCTACCTAGATTTTAGAAGGTAAATGATTGATCAAATTTTTCATGATCAATGAAATCTCACTAGTATAGTCAAGAAATCCTATCATGGAGACCATAGCTTGTGTATGCCCATTCATATAAATATAATTTATCCCATTGTTTTTCTTTTCTGACTCTATTTTTCATTGTCTGGTTTTGTTCTATCTTAACTTTTATTTAAGCTTCTGTTCCTAAAGAATGTATCATATTTGAATTATCTGGTTCCAAGACCCCATCCTTATTATTCTATGGAATGCCCTCCCTCATCACTTTTATTCCTAAAGGTTGCATTACATTTGTATAAGTAATATTCTAATATTCATTTCATTTTAATTTTGGTAACCTTTGTTGCACTGTACAGCCATCATTATCATATCCAAAAGACTCCTTTGGTTATGTTTTTCTTCATTTTAAATGAAAAAAAATATTAAAATGAAACATCAAATCCTATTTAGTTTTTGGAATTAACTGGAAGTTAATTTAGATCTTGTAGCTCCTCCTTGTGATCCATTGGCTGTCTTTCCTGATTAGCATGTCAGACCAAAATAGAAAATCAACATATGATGCTGCTCAAGCTGATATGTAGGAAGTGTCATAGTAAAACAATTTGCTGTTTGTCAGGCAGGTGGTAAATAAGAAATTACCAGAAGCACAAGTAGGAACATCGCATTTGCAATCTAATCCTGTCTCCCTAGACATAATACTCTATCTGTAACAATGCAGTGATAACAGTTTTAAAACCAAATGAGTAGGTATTACAAGGGACTACTAAGCTTTAACTACACAACTTTATCTACCACAATAGGGTACTCATCGTCAGATCCAACAGATGTACAGGCAATTCTGTAGGTAAAAACAACAATCAGTGTGTCTATATTAAGAAAGGTATGACATTATTTAAATACAAATTAAGAAAAATGTAACTTTTCAACAGTCAGCAAGCACTTACCCCACTTCTCCCTCTACAGCAGCACCAATAATCAATATATAAATATGTCCCTCAGATCTTGCTGAAAGATCCTTTCCATAAAATGACCTGCTTATGCCCATTTTGCACATGAAGCACCCTACATTCACTGGGCCTAGCCGGTCGAGAAAGAATTGGAGCGCAAAGCCTCCTGGAATACCTACGTCAGGCATCCTGGGAGGCTCTTGGGTGCTCCCTTCTGCGAAAGCCGGAGCATCACGGGCATGCACAGAAAGAGCCTTTTTGCTGAAAGAGGAAAAATTTGCAAATCTTGAGCATGCGTCAAATTTTTTTTTCATCCTACGTCACCCGATCTTGCGTCTGGGTAGGGTGACGTAGATTGAAGAACCCAAAAGAGAAGACGAAGATGGTGGCACGGGACAGATGCCGCAAAACGTTGGACCTGATGCCGGACACCCCCGGAGTGATTGGACTACCCTGAGGGATTGATGGTGTGTTTTTTTTTTTTGAGTTTTCAGTATAGTTCCTCTTTAAAGTATGTTTAGGGGATAAAAATGGTCACCTAAATTTAATGATTGTGATTGTCTTTGGTAAAAAGCATTCCCTTGACATTTAACAATCTACTGTGAACCAACCAGGCATGATCACTTTAATTTCCTATGGGGAAGATGCCTTCAGCTCATCCTCCCCTTTTCTTGTATCCATAGAACCGTCTGCAGACATCAAGCTCAGTAAAGACAGCACCAAACAAGGTCACTATAAAGGAAAATTAGCTTCCAGACTGGATTTTAATGTACACATGTATAAGTAAACCCTAACATTTACTTAACCTATAAAAAGGTTTAGTTAGATCTTTGTAAGTGGGAAAATACCTGTTAATTCTGTTCAATATTGAGATCTGTCCTGTGGACAGCAAAATGGCAATTTTAATAACAATATCATGAAATACATTGGACAACTCCAGCTATGATATGGAGAAGAGAAGGGAGGGAGGTGTTCTGTGGTCCTAACACACTACCTAGGACAATGTTTCTCAACCAGGGCTCATCCAGAGTTTGCTAGGGGTTCCTTGAACAATGGGTAGTTTGTGCCTCTCATGTCAGTTTAGGTGAAACCAATTACCTTTTTGGCTATCTATAAAGGTGGCAGCCTTCCCACTGGCCAGCAATATAATAGATATTATTCCCAACGGCCACCAATCTAATGTACAGTGAGGTGGGGATAAAGATTTTACAGTGAGGGTTCCCTGAAGAACTGAAAGTTTTTTCAAGGGTTCTCCCATGTTAAAAAGGTTAGAAACGCTGACCTAGGATGATAGCACTCTTTCCTCTGCCATTTTTATATTAAGGGTACCTTATATGTATATGTTTGTTCCAGGTCAGTGGCTAAATACTAAATTACAGATGACGGTATAAAAGCGTGTGTCTTTAATAACAAGCTAGCAATGGCAGCTCCCATATTTCTGCCTAGGCTTGTTCCCTTTAAGTGAACCAAATTACAAGTACATAATTCAGACATGCATGACACAAAGTAAATGCGTAACACCGATACACGCTCAGGTAAAATGGATCTTCAATATGCGTAATAGAATTACAATTTTCTGCTATTAAATTAAAATAGTAGACGTGTATGGTGTCGCACAGACAATTATAGCTTTTATTTATGGTATGTAGATCATATAGAATATGACGATTCTCCCAAAACTGTGTGGTTTATTACTTACCCAAAGACAAATAAAACAAACAGAATTTAAACACAATCTTTGAAAAAGCTTTAAAAAAAGGGAAAAAGTGGAAATATATTTTAGGCTATTTTTGTGAAGGTTCATGCAAATCAAATACAAAGATAAAAGGGCCATGTCTATGAAGCTGCAAATGATTAGTTTGCTGATCGCTGCATGTCTTGGTATGCTTATCATTGGGAAGATGTAGGCTATGATCACATGGCTTCGGACACAGGTACTTTTGTGGCTAACTACTTTTAACCAGTCCTCAAACACCTCAAAGCCTTGGTTGCCACTGAAATGAATAGGATTGCTTAAAACTGCGTTTGAAGGTTTTCCGGGCATTTCATGAAGTATCTCAGGGCAGTCTGATGCTCAAACCACTTCTACAGAATTCCAACCTCTATAGCAAATTCTCAAAAATGTCAAAACTGCTATTGAATGCTCCTGTCACCTAGAGGTTGTGAGCACCTTTGAGTGATTAATTGTACAACAGACAAACACCGACCTGATCTTCAGTCTATTAGAACAATGTAGGTATTGACAAATCCACTGAACTTGGTTCATCTTTACCACTGTGCACCACACCAAGTAGAGTTTTATATACAGGCCATTTAAACAAGCTGTGCTATCTTTGTAGGGAAATGCAAGATCACCCCCAATCTTTACATATTAATGACCATCACACAGCAATGTGTTAGAAATTTCCTAAAGCTATATGTACCTATTTTTTAAAAACAAAAAAAGTTATACACTTCTACTGCCTTACAGCACAGTCCATCCAGGCTCTGCATTTAGATGGAACATGGGTGGAACTACTTCATAACATGTTTTGGAACAGTCATATGAATGAAAAAGCTAGAGATGTCAGGAGACCTATGAAAGGATGTGGTGAGCTGAGTGGACTGATTGGTAGCCACCAATAAGCATTTACTATTCATTAGTTTTATTTCCCTACTGGGAATATTTCTAATTAGATCGTCATCATTGCCCATGTATATCAAATCTTGAGCCAGACTGTAACATTCTACAGAAATTGAATAGGAGCATGCCTCTAAATATGATACACACCCTGCTTTTGCTCTAAAAACAAAATATTCTACAGGTCTTCAGCACTACAAATTATTTCTTCTGCAAAGGATGATCCATGAATGCTGTGAGAAATAAACTGATTTATTTATAATTAACAGCATCTGTCGAGTTTCCTAGCTGCCTCTTTTCTCTATGGATAATAGTCCAGGCACTTAGTATTCTGTCTTTTAGGGGGGCAGTTTTACATTGTCACTGTGTGTCACTACAACTCTTTTCTAATAATATTCTCAATGAGGACTGTCTCAGAAAAAAAGATACACAAAAAAAGTCATATTTTCCTGACAATCCATCACTTGAGTCTTATTTTTATCACCTTCACACATCTTTTCAAATTGGTTGCTACTTTGTGCGGAAATTAGATGATTTTTCAATTTAGGGGAAAAAAAATGGTATCCGTCAATGCATACATATTCTCTGGGTAATCAGAGAGACAGTGAAAATGAAATCAGTTTGATTGTTCTAATTGCAGCAAAACATGGCAGCAATCAGAAATATTCTATTAGAATCTTAAGATGTTAAAACTCAAACTGTACAGCCCAAGTAACCTAAAACAGGACTCGGAAATGGAATGTGAAAAGGGGAACATGTTTCCTATACCATATATATATATTGACAGACAGAATAGCTGTCACAATGGTTTTGTATGTTTTGTGCTAAATGGTATTGGGGGAGCAAGTTCTAATAAAGAAAGCAGATGTAATAGGTAAGAATGCAGTGGAGTCTAATTTTTTCAACAAAAATGGAAAGAGTGTTGGTGCAAGCATGTTCTCAGTGGTTAGCACTCTGGCTTTCCAGCACTATGTCCCAGGTTCGATTATTATCCATGCATGGAGATTGCAGGTTCCCCCAGGTACTCCAGTTTCCTCCCACATACTAAAAACATGCAGTTAAGTTAATTGGTTTCCCCCCAAATTGACTTTACAAAGTGGTAATGACATATGACTATGGTAGGGACATTAGATTGTGTACCCCTTTGAGGGACAGCTATTTATATGAGTATAGACTTTGTAAGGAAATAAATAGTGTATAATAATAGTCAGAGCTCTCCTATGGAAGACCAAGGAGCAATGAAATAAGGTGGCCTGTTCAAATAATAAGAATTTCTTTTAGATCATATGGATGGCTGGATGCTTGTGCATTGTTTACCGAGGAAAAATTGTCAGCAAGATGCACTATGGGAATAAGGTAGGCCAGCAGGGCAGTGTAGGATCTGTTGCCAATGTCTTCATAGGTTTTGTGAAGTCTTTGCCTCTAGGGGTTGGAGGTGATTTGGCTGCGCAAGGGGACCTGCACAATAATAGGTGGCTTTATTGTTTTCACTGATCAAAATCTTCACTTACAGCAGAAAGGGATAGATGCAAGCAGAAAGTGATTCTCCATTATTAGTCCATTCTTAAATGAACATTTTGTGGAGACTCTTGGTGTCTGTGCTATAAGCAACACAATTTTGCTTTACTGCAGCCATGTCAGAAGCCTTGCTGCACTTGTCTGATGTCATCTTTTTCATTAAAAGTATATCAGCCTTGTACTAAATAGGATGATGCCAAGGGTCAGACCACAATCCAAAGCACCAGGCAGTGGAGGGCTGCAGTAAAGTAAGTCTTTCGCAGCAAACATAACTTCATTGACTGTTGGGACAGGAAGGTCTCTGTCATGGCAAGGTTTGTAGTGCATTATGCTGATTCCTCATCTCCCATAAATTTGCTGTACAAGTGTTTGCAAAAGGCTGAAATAGCACAGATTTGTGTCTTTTTATCTGCCTAAAGTTGGATTTAAATCTACTTTAATAAAGCCCAACATGTACAAATTCCTCTTCTAAGCTACTTTTCGATAATAGAAACACTAGGGTAGAGATTGTAATAGCGTAAACCAGAGGGCCTCAACTATCATGAACTGGTGTTGAGCAGCCCTGGTATAATCTAAATGAACATTCCTAAATGATTTTCAAAGCAAGACCAAAAAAATAGATATGGAGATGGTAATGTCCCTTTTTACCATTGAAATGCTAATGGAATGCCACAAAAACATACTGCATTTATGCTTTCTACTGGTCAGACTGGAAAAAAGCGGTATTGTTATAAAAGTTTGATGTGAGATTACTCTACTAGAAAATGTTGCATTCAATAGAAATATTAGTTAATATTCTAAAAGAATGGATAACAAAGGGAAAATTGTTTAAACGCAGTCTTGCTTGGAAACCATTGCGTGTACTACATACAACACAGAAGCCACATTTTATCTATTCAGAGAATGTGAGTAGAGACATACTGTGTAGCGGGTGACACTCCCCCTGCACCATACAATGACGCTTTGTTAAAGCAGCACTGTCTCTCTTAAAGCAGCAAATGCAAAAGGCTACAACAGAATTGTGTGTAAAATGAATTTCATGAAGTCATAATGATTCCGTGTCATACAAATAGTTTTTAGATAGTACGGCAACTTGAAATTAAGCAAGATCAATATTGTATGAGAGGATACATATGAAAGAATGTATATTACACAGCTTGTCATATTGCCTCTTACGAGGTGTGAGTTTTTGGTCGGAATAAGAGATGATCACACAAAGCAAGCATACTGCCATCTGCCAGAACGCAGCAGAGAATCCCCAGGAAGCAAAGCACTGTAGATATTAAAGTCAGCAAAAGAGAGACAGAATAAATTGTATGTGTGAAAGGAAGACTATCAGACATAAAATTAAAGACAAAGCCATTTTATGTTCTCTAGTGGGGTAGTGCAAAGAAAAACAATTAAAAAAACTAAATCCATTGGTCCTGGTTTACTAAATGTATTGTGGACATAAAAGTACTGCTATGCATATCACCTTATATCTGCAGATGAAATCATTGTACTATATGTTAATACAAAATAAATTGGTATGCCTATTTCCACATTTTTTGGGGCAACACAACACAATCCATTGGTAAGGTCAGCTAGAACTTTCACTTCTAGAAATATAAGTGGCCTGGTGCTAATTAGGATTTACCATATTTTTCGGACCATAAGACGCACTTTTTTCCCCCCAGAAGTGGGGGGAAAAAGTCCCTGCGTCTTATGGTCCAAATGTAGCCTAAACATATGTTTCCTACTTGTCTCTCCTCTGTTCCTCTGTGCCCGGAGCGGTGAGCACGGGTCTGGACCGCGGTCGCCTCACAGCTTGCCCGGGCCGTCTCTCCACAGTCCATTCCTCTCCCTCTGTGCCCGGAGCGGTGAGCTTGAGCATGGGTATGGACCGCGCCAGGCAACGCTGCACTAGCCTGCCCAGTCATAGTTAGCCCCGCCTCAGCTCCTCCCCAGCTGCTGTCCTGTCCCCCCTGTATAGCTCCTCCCCCTCCGCCTTTTACTTACCCTGTTCTCCTGTCCAGCGCGGCCAGAGTGACTGTGACTCCTGTCACTCTTGTATCTTGCTCCCGGCGTCCTCCCACTCTCAGCATGACTGGCTGACAAAGTCATGCTGGGAGCAGGAATGCTGGGAGAATTCTCCCAACATGACTTTGTCAGCCAATCATGCTGAGAGTGTTCCCTGAATAGCGTGCTGAACCTCACTGAAGATCACTCTTCACCAGGATCTTCAGTGAGGTACAGCACACATAGTAAAATCACATATACACAACACAAACACAGTGAAAGCACATACACAACACAAACTATTTTATTACTGAAGTCTCTCGTTATTGTGTTTTACAGTAATTTTGTCTTTTGCTGACTTTATTTGTTAATATTGGTTCTGAATGCTGCTGTTTACTTTACAGGGTTTATTACATGTGTTTATGACTGTGCTGTTGGTTTTTAATGCACATAAAATATTTTAGGACACTATTTGTTTCAGAATCTTTTTTTTCTTCATTTCCCTTCTCTAAAAACTGGTGCGCCTTATGGTCCAGTGCGTCTTATGGTCCGAAAAATACGGTAGTTACCTATATTTAGGGTGAGCACACTGATTTACGCAAATCGAGATCAGCCTAAACCCTTCTAAAAATTAATATTTTGTCTATGAAAGTACAACATTTTTTTCATTTTGAGGCTTTCCCCATTTGCCCATTTTCCTGTAGCAAAATAATTGAAATTTACTCCACAAAATTCAAATATAAGTAGAAATCCCATTCTTTGCAACATGAATGGTTTAAATCCACGTGCCACGATTTAGTGTGTTTTATATGGAAGTATACTTAAAACAAATGCAAGCAGTCAGACTGTTAATTGAAAAAAGATTTGCAATATTCTTCTGCAAAGTTCACTATGGTATGTGAACATGCTCTACTCCTTTAGTAAATCAGCACTAATATAAATAAAAGGATTAGCTATCACAAATCGTTACCGTGCAGTACTCCACCAAACTAAACCACTCAGGAGTGACTGAGCCCTTATAATGAGTTTACTGCAGTATTTCCCCCAAATTGTGGGTTCAGGATTATTTGGATACAGTAAGGTTTTTTTTTATTATTTACATTAGCTTTTTGGCTGAATGTGATGGACATGTGTCTTATTTCAACCTATGTTTCTAACATCTTCTGTCTCCCAGTCTTGGCCCATGACTAAGATAAAAGTTTGAATGGGGCTGCAGTTTACAATGCTAAAAATCTAAATACAAAGAAAGCAGAAATAAAAAGAGAGCTGGATATTTCACAGAATGCAGTTTATTATGCAGCTAATGTACCATTCTTTCTCCCCCTGCAGCAGATTACTACAAATAGCTGAATCTGTGCAGGGAATTATGTACCTGAGTTCTGTAATGATCTCACTCCTTACAAACTGCTGGATCTCTAAGGTAAGCAGAAGCTGCACCATTTCTAATTTCTAAACTAGGTCAAATTTAGAAGAATGTTCAATTCTGTCACAACTTATGAAGACTCTCTTACAGCTTTGAAGGAAAGCCTGTACAAAGTATAGCAAAAAAATGTGGAGCCTACCACTTAGTCTAGTCCACATCAATGTCACCAATCTGTTAGTAAAAGAAGCATTTCTAGCAAGTTATGGCACACAAGGCTCAATTCTCTGAGCTCTAAAACATGTTACCAAACATTTGCAGCCAAATAACTTCTCTACATTTGCTGCGTAATATGTTGTTGGCGCTATATAAATCCTGTTTAATAATAATATTAATAATACATTCATTGGGTGTCATTGTATCACATGTCCTTCCTTTCACTGCATAAGTGTTATTTAACATTTTTATTACAATGGAAAATTTTGCATCCGCCGTCTGGATTTCATTTTTAATAAGTCAGATGCATGTGTATACTGAATGACCCATAACAAGTAAACATTTGTCTGGATTGCTAGCTATGTACTTTATCCGCTTCAATGCTAAAATTAACATTTGCAGCTTCGATTAAAAAGTCATGAAAGATTTACTTCTTTTATACAGTTTACAAGCTATCTAGACATTCCAATTTAATTTTATTAGATGTTTGGCTTCAGTGCTTTACAATAACATCCATATACAATATCATCCTAGCCATGGCCCTATTTTTAATAACAAACATTTTCAATTATTTGTCATACTATATCTCTATATATAATTATCATCAGTTTATTTGGAAACCAACCTTTGCCAAAATGTAGATTTTGTTTTTTTTGTATAGGGATAACAAGTTGGTGTTTTTGTTGCTGCCTTTGTCCACACTGGAAATATAATTCTATAATTTCTATTTGCTGATGGGGAAGGGGGTTGGTGAGGGAGAAGAAGTATTGAAGAAGAATTGACAAGATGAAAGAAATCCATGCCATCCTGCCCTGATAACCTTCCCAAGTATTTCAATTTTTGCCCTGTAATCTTAGTAACAAGAGCATGGAATCTCTCTGCAGGGAAATCACAAAGGAGCCTTACAACAGTTTTAACACCCTCTCAAACAAAACAATGGGTTTCCCATAATATTGCAGTAATTCAGTGTTGATATTTAGAAGCATAAAATGATAATGTCCAAATTGTGAACAGCCAAATTAACCATTACATCCTATTTTTTTTTTACAAGATTATAGCAGTCCAGCAATGAAATGTTCAATCAAAGTACTGATTACGGGGTATTGCACATTGCCTATTGCTTTTTATTTTGCAGGACTAGCTGTTGCGATTATCAATATAACAAACCAGATTTTCTTAGACAGCAATAAATAAAGTTGCTAAAAAAGGCCATGAGGAAAAAGGCATCCATGGAAATGGATCTAAGCAATCATACTTTTTTTTCTGTGTCAATTCTAGTTTTACAGCAGAAAGCAACCAATCATTAGACAGCTTTTTAACAGAAAGGTAAACTGTCATTGGGTAATTCTGATTACTTTTTGAGCCAATATTTAAAATCCAGTCCAGGCAGCAAATGTTTACTGCTACCAAGCCTATCAGATTTTGGAGTTGAGATTAGTATTAGTACCTAACTTTCATGACTGCATTGACTGAATACAAATTATTAAAAGCTCATTAAACACTTACTTTATACATGGTTACCAATTGCACCAGAAACCACCACTATGAAGTCACGTGCATTTAAATCCACAGACGTTTTATATGGCTGCAAAGAGTCATCTAAGAATCTAAAATACAGTTCAGGAAAAGCTTTAAAAAATACCTAGTTCCTGTCAATGCTGAGGATTGTAATGAATCCCAGAATGACAGATTTGGTGCATTCTTTGCTCCCCTGCTCAGATGCTGTGAGCAGTTCTCCAGCTACCTTGTTTTGCAATTTCTATAGGGAGATGCAAATTGCCATGGCAACAGGTTTCAGTGAGGGAAAAAAAATTGTACACATCTCCTTGGGAAAAAAAAGAACTTGTGGCAACATTATGACTTCAGCTCCTAATGGACACTCTCATTTGAAACACAAGAAGTCAAAGCTTTCACAACCTCATTGTTATCAGAAATATTGGCCATGACATGGTTCTCTGATGACCAAGTGTGCCAATGACCTAATGTGAATTACAAGAGACAAACAAATCTAAGCAATGGCCACAGAATGTCTCATGGCTAAACATACACTTTAGCCATTAAATCATTATTTATTATTAATAATCTATATAATAATAACAATTATTATTAAAATTATTTATTATTTATTAAAGTTAAATACATTATTCCCTTACATTTCTTTTATCAGCTCTGGACCCAAGTGGCCCTTTGTTCTGTGACCTTGCTGTTAGTAATGGAGGCACTGACTGGTAAAGTAGCTGTAATGGCAATGTTGTCTAGCAGTCTCTGACTGTCTCTTGCAGCATGTCCACCTGTCTCATGCTCACTTTCTGTGATCATCTCTTGTTATGGTCTGCAGTCAATGATTATCTGCAGTCATTTATCTGAGGTCTTCCACATTCTTATTTTGTATATACTGCACATTATATTCAGTAATCAGGGCTCCCCATATCTCATAAAATGATGGTGACTGGGAAAAATTTACAAATATGTGAATATCTTGCTGTACTCATAATTTGGTTTTCAAACAGATAGGCTTCGCTCTGTGATAACATACTAAACAGGTCCTGAGGTTCTGTGAGGGTGGGAGATGGAAGGTGATCCCTGTGTGTTACCTTGTATTGATTCTCTATAGTTAAAGCAAATATTTTTTTTTTAAGAGCCGATGCAAAGCTTTAAATAATAACAAATTTGTATCCTGCTAGAAAAGCAGTTGCATGACAAAAAATATGCATTTAATGACATTGGTTTACTGTAATAGTATGGGGCTGTTCACTTACATAGTGAATTTTAACTTTCCAATGGAATTTTCACTTAGTATAGCAAATGAGGTGAAACAGTGATGACTACAATCATCTAATCATATGCAAGCAAAATTCCTTTTTTTCCATAATTAGGTATTTTGTTCAAAGTTTTCTTTATTGCATTCACTAAGCTAAGTGAAATTTCGATCAGAAGTTAAAAATTCACTTTGCACATTCTTTAGTCCTTCAGTAAATCAACCCCACTGTGCATAAATAGAGGGATAAGCCCTATCTTTTGTTATCCATATTTCCTATGGCATATACCTGCCTTTAAAGGACAATAATGCACTATGGTAAAATGAATATATTAGATCCTGGAAAATAAAAGCAATGGTCACATGAAACAAACAAATAAATAGGACCATTGTTATCACAGGTGAAATAGCCAGCCAGTGAAATAGCCTTGGCAGATTAAAGCACAGAAGGTAAAGCGAGATCTCCCCAATGGAGATATACAATGCAGTTAAAACCTACCAAATATTGTTTCTAGAAATCTTTCTCTACTCCACAGAAACAGAAAAAAGTTACTGTTCGGTTTTACTCCAGGGAATGTAGCAGGGCACACAGTCAGACTTTCAGGATCTGACCTCTTTATGGTTATGACAACAAAATAAAACATGTACAAATGTTTTGAAACTGTGACTATCTCTGGAAATTTGGGACAGATGGTAACAAAAATGATCATATACATTCATTACCATCAAACATTGAGCTTTGCAGAAAATTGCAAGTACACACGAATATCTACAGCTCTGAATAATAACCCATTACCTAAAGCTTTGGACAAGAAAAGCGTGGATAGTGACTGGCTGTGATGTGATGAGAATCACAATGAATGACTTTACTGCAGTACCAACAGCTATTTTTTTTTTCAATTTAAAGTAATCCAGTTACAAACCTAGGAAAAAAAAACTGAACAAAAAATTGAAAAATGTATAACCAAAGATAAAAATAATAAATTCTTCCAGAGGTTTAGACTTTTTAATGTATATGCAATAGTCCAATCTGACCCCTGTCCTCTTACAAATTTTAAGCCTCGTCACTGGATCCTTAATATGATAGGCAGAGCCTCTGACCAATAGGGAGGCTCAGGAGGATTTAGAAGGTTGGGGCTAAACTCAATTTTTCAAAGGAAACCCTGAGATTTGCATACAGTACTCATCTAATATGTATGATTCTACAATCAAAACCGATATTTGATGTTGATGATACAGCTTATTAGAACCTTTTGGGGATTTCACAGTTAGGGTTTTATTATCATCTGGGACACCTAGAAATTATGATCCTGTTACACTGTGACACTCAGATTCTTCTAAATTCCCAACTGCAACTTATTTAGAAGCATAAAACTATCTTATTTAAATCCGGTTCTTGCTTTTTTTCTATCCCCACATGCAAAAGCAGTAGCTAAAATCAGACTGCTTCAATGGGCAACACTATAACACTTGTCTTTTTCCTTTTTCCATTTTTAAAACAACAACCTGGTCTAGTAAGCATTGAAAAATATGTTACAATAATCGATGATGCATAGATCTAAAGAATGTTCTGGCTTATTCTCATCACTAGATAGGAGCATAAATCCTGACAAGTTTACCTCTGGGGGAAGAATAAGGGTGACCTATTTATGTCTTGTTTTCTGTGCAAGCCATTAAAAATGTTGAGCTTAGCATCTCATTCCAAGCTAGTTCATTTCATTATGCTAGAGAAACATTTTTGTAGACATGGCATGCAGTCAAGATCATATATGGTAAAATATTTAATATCTGGTATTGTGTTTAGGCTTTCTGCGATGATCAGCTCTATGACCCTTTGAAACGCACAGCCATATGGTTTTCAAAGTATAGCCGTGGTTTCAAAGCAGTTAAAATATTGAATACTTTCCTGTCGCAATCTGACTCAGAGAACATCAGGTAACAAGAGTCAAGATGCAGTTGATTATAATTCTGCTGAACACTTTTCAGATCAGGTAGCTGGCAACTTATTACCATGACTACAGTCAGCTAAAAAAAACCAAGGCCTGGCTCATTCTGCAATGGCTGCTGCCCTTAATAGGGAGCGAGAATAAAAAAAAAGAAAAAAAACATAAAGCAAACTAAAATCCACAGCTTCTGGGCAGAATCTTTATCCATTTTCTTTATTAGCTATGACCTAACACAGCTACCACATGTGAAAATGTTTGTACTCGCCTCTGTCGCTTGTATAAAGCTTATCATATTTAATTTGGTACTTCATTTTCAGGGAAATCAATATAAACCAAGTAAGAGTAAAGCAAGCTTTGCGAGACTGAATCTTAGTGCCGTGAGGCAAAAAAATAGCTAGGATTGGGATGGTTTTCAAAATATCGTGCTCCAACTTGTTTTTACATATATTGAAGCCATATAATCACGTATCATTGGTGTGCAGCAGTTGCAGCATCTATCTACCATGTAATGGATTGTAGCTGTGCAATTAGAATATCCTGACTTTTTATATGTTTACCAGTGTTAGACAACATTATTTTCTCTTATCCCCTCTTAAAGCTGAACCTTAGACACAAATCATTGTAGCTCTGTATTCAATAAAACATTGTTAAATATGTTTTAAACAATGCAAGTACCTGAATTTGTATTAGCCTTCATACTCTCCTGAACAGCAAAACCCAGACTGCCAGAGGAATAAAAAGCACAAAGAGCCAATCGGCTGTACTGCAGTGCTCATGCCCTATAAAGTTACATGCTAATAGGAGGAGAGCACTGAGTTACAGAGAGATGAACGCAAAGAGCAGCTGCTTCTCTTTTACTGTCCAATCACAAGCAGAGGGGCAGCCCTTGTAAGTGTTACGTAACTGCAACACAGAAAAATCAAGTTGCCTGCCCTACAGGGCAGACTGTTATGAGTGCTACCATATCATATTTTATGATCATGATCATATTTTACTAAAATAACAAAAACTACAAAAAACAACACTAAGACCCCATCTGTAAAGATGTTTCAGATGTTAGAGGCAAGTAGAATACCCCTTTAATCATCGCCACATAGTATAAATTACTATAAACTTTGCAAGGTTAAGTAAGGAAGCATACCACTGAATGAATGCTTAGACCTTCTCACCCAAATCATTGGACATTTTTTGCAGTTCAAGTTTTCCAAGGCCTCTTTTGACCTTTACAGGATGGAGGTGGCCTGAGTCCTAAATCTTGGCATTGTTAGCAAAAAAATGGTTATTTAATTTCTGCCTTAAAATTGGAAAAGGAAATAGTGTCATGTAAAAAATATGAAATATATATAGCTTGTTGATACCATGCTACTGATGTTGGGTAAAGGACTTTTATCTTTTACCAACACGTTTTGCTGTTTTTTTTAGTCTAAAAGTTGACCCCCAACAGTCTAGAAATAACCCTCATTACCTTTCTTGTAACAAGCATATTACTAAGAAATACCTCCTATGCAATGTCGCTGGTCTATAGACACGTGATGTTGCTACTACAACTCCCAGCTTTACTTGCGTCTATAAAACAGTCCAATGCAGGGCCACGCATCGGCAGAGAGGCTGCTGGTCTCTAGACACCAGTGATGCTGGGAATTGTAGTAGTGGCGCTATTTGAATGCAGCGGTGGGCCAGCTGCAATTCATATTTAGGATTACTTTGATTACTAAGCTAAGATAAAGCTCTGCATTGCTTCTAAATAAAAACACAATTCCAGATCCAATCACCTCTGGCTGATAAAAACACAACAGCCCTTTTATCACAGGCACCCAGTCTCATTCTCTATATACTATCAAATATCTACAAACATCATGTTTGCTTCATTCTCTTCTAATGCATTGCTAGATCAATAAAATGTTATCATTGTCATTTGTATGCCTCCAACCCCATCATTTTATTTCTTCTATTAACTTTTTTTTTTACATGTCCCCTTAAGTATCTCTTACTTGTCACCCATCAATTCACTGTTAACCCCTTTGAATCTTTCCAGCTCAATTTAAAATGTAGAATTTAAATCTAAAAAGTACAGAAATACATAGTAACCAAACAAAATTTTTTTTTTTGGAAGCTTGACTCTGATAAAAAAACACGTTTTGATTGGCTGTTATGGCTTACTGCACTTTACTCCTTACCAATGCTGATAACACAGTACTGTTACAATTATAATTCTACTTTCTATCTAGTATCGGTAAGTGAATATTCTATCCAATCAAGAGAAGACAATTACATAAGAGACTTGAAAGCAAACATTTAAAATAATAATTTCTGACAATAGTTTTATAGTAATGCTTTCAAATTGAATGTAAAAAAAAGTAAAATGACAAGTATTTACAACATTCTTGAATCCTATACTAAGCATGGAACACAGAGACTACACTGGTCGGAAACATTAACCCCCACCAACAAAAAGGTGACAATGCATTGCATGTGCTACAAGGCCCCTTAGGCAGTGAAAGGGTTGATTAGGACACACACAAAAAAGATTTAGGCAGAGATAATATAGCAACGTCATACATATCACAGTGAGTCCATGATGAGGCTCAATTGCATTGCGAGCTCGGTACTGTATTGTGCAAGCGCCTGCCGATGGCTCGGAGAGACAAATCCGTTCAACGAGTACCCAGGAAAAACATGAGAATCACGTTCACCAGCAGCAACACCACGATCACGGCAAAAACAACCACAGTTTGGACTTCCAAGGTCATAGTGCAGTGCAACACATTGTAATGGTCGAGGCGGGGGGCTGGAAGATTTGGGGGTGTCAATCTTTGCTCTGAAAAACTGTCCATGCAACCACCATGATAAATTACAAGGGGGACACAAGGTTTCTCTTCCCCCTTCACTGCTTTTTGTTACCTCCCTCTTTAATCTTAATTCGGATTTTGTTTCATGTCTTTGCTCCAGCCATTTATGGAACGCAAAGAGAAAGGGGGGGGGGTGTCTGCTGGGACTGGAAAATGCAGAAATCTCTATCTGAAGAAAAGAGAGAAGAGCTGCGTGTGTCTCAATGTCTCTGTTGCATTTTATTGGATTCCATGCAGATTGGGCTGTGCATGAGCTGAGCCCTCCAGATTTAGAAGCTGCCTCTGCTGCTGCGGCTCTGTGAGGAAGGCAGTGGCGGTGTCATACGAGGCGGGCTGGACGCATGCTAAGCAGGAGGCATAGGGATTTAGCTGTCAATCAGGAAGCTGGGACCAAGGATGGCGATTAATCCTTTTTTTCAAGGCAAGAGTGGGCATGATAAAATGGATGAAGCTGCTGCATTGCATACAGAGCATCGCTTCTTTTTTTACCAGAGAAAACAAGGATATAAACCACGGAGGAAGGTGTGATAAAGGGGCAAAAGCAAACATGTGGGGTCAAATGTACAAAAACATGAAAAGGGGAATGATAAGCATGGAGTGGGATCAGAATCCAGATGAACATCTGCAGGCTCTATAATGAAGTGTATGTTAGTGGAAGGCAGTTAAAAGTGGGCACATCCTAACATCATAGATTATACTGAACCCATTTTCTCAAAAATCACTGGCATAGATCTAAACAGGCTTACATAATATGGCTTCCTGGGCAATCCTCCTAAGGATTTAATCAGAGGCGCTACAAGATACTAAACAATAACGGACAGCTAGAATAGTTTTGCTGGTTACTGCTGGCCGGTCATCCAATTTCAACTACTGCGCACCTAGGAGAAATTACAGGTAGTTATGACTGGTGCTTTAGTAAGTGCCTGAAAAATGCTATAGGAACAGGTAAGGTTGGCTTGCAAAGGAAGCAAAGGCATGTCATTTGTATTTGCAAAAGGCCCTTAAAAACCACTTGGCAGGCAGGAGTGTTCACATTCAAGTCTATGGAAGTAGTTAAGCAGCAGACCTCCCAAAAAATGCTGCATGTAGCATCCCAGCACATTATCAGTGTATGTTATCAGTGGTGTCTTAGTGAATTGGTGTCTTCAACATCTTGTATATGTTGCTGCAAGAAAGTTTCATGACTTATGCTTTTTAAACAAACTTGCCTTAAAATGACAGTTTTTCGAGCTCGATAATGACAAAAATTATGTCAATTTCTAAACTTTATTCCCAAACTGCCCCATTTATTTTGCATGCAGTTACATTCACACTGTGTTTGCAGTGGCTTGCTGCACTGGTTACTTTTCAGTTGATGCTAGATGAATGGAGATGGCCCATAATGCCGGCAGTGCAGTGAACTGCTACTACACTCAACCATACAACAGAACATTCATCAAATACTACAGTTGACTCCAGAAACTGCTCCTGGGCATATATAAGGGCTCCCAGGAGCAACTAAGTTTGCAGTTGTAGATCACATATCTAAAAGAGACCTAATAGTCAAAAAACATCCAATGCTTCTCTGTACGTTGGTATCCTCTCACCAATCCAATAAAAGATAATTATAATAAATAATAATTAAATAATGCAAAGGTACCAATATTGCACCCTTGGTATGTAATATCAGAATTATACCCTAATACTATGTGGTATATACCTGTATACTATACCCTAAACCACCAACTTTCCTATATGAACTTTAGAACGGAAATGTAAAAAACAATTCCTATGTGTACCCAACACAGCTGTCCATTACATTAAGCACTATTTACAATTTTAGTTATAGTGGGTTTTACTTAAAAAAAATGATCTTGTAACAAATCCAGAAGTACACTAATTGTATTCAGTGTTTCTTTTTGGCAAAGCCTGCATAAAAAATAACTAGTAACAGGGTTGGGGACAAGAACTACAGCTCCAGCAGATCTCTAATCAGGTTGCCTTTGTAGGCCAAGTAATGAGAGAGGGGCATGTTCTGCAGAAATGCTGCATAGACAGGATTTACACAGTCAGCTCATAGGCCCCAGAGCAAAAAGCAGGTCAGTCAGTGTAACAATGCATGATATTTATTTGGCTTTCTGCTGTTTGATGTCAAGACAACACATCATTCTAATTCTGCCCATACACTGCATCAATATTACTAATAGATTCATCAAATCTAATGCAAATCTTTAAAAATAGCACATTCCTGGTTGATGTTTGATTGATACATCAAATGAACATTAATTAGGTATTCAGGTTCTTGTCTGATTGATGTCACATTTCTCCCCAACAACTGAGCAGAAGAAGCTCTTCCCCTATAGCAGGGGTGTCAAACTTAAATACACAGAGGGCCAAAATAAAAACTTAGACAAGGTGGCAGGCCAAAATTGAAGTTTACTGAAAAAATTGAGGAAGTTTTTCCTTCTCATTGGATATAAAAACTTTTCATATGGAAACAAACATTTGTTTTCCAATTCAATCTGGAACAGGCCTATATTAGAGAAATGGCTGTGCTACTACAATTCCCTGCATCTATTAAACAGTCCAATGCGGGGCTTATGGTTATGAGTGGCTGGAACTCTCTCTTCACTGAAATAGCACCGCTACCACAATTAGACGCAAGTGATGGCTGGAATTGTAGTAGCAGCGCTGTAGTTGCAAGCTGCAATTCATATTTAGAATTTCTTTGGGGGCCAATAAAATTCCTCTTCCTCCCTCTCCCTCAGGCCAGAGTTTGACACCCCTGCCCTAAAGATTGTCAGAGTATAGGGGCAGTATGGATCAGGGCTGGTCAATAGATGCATAGTGGTAATTGGATAAAGGATCAATATATGGGAGATCCCAATCATTTACCTGGTTGTGCACAAGTGTAAGACTGTCATTAGTCTGAATCCAGCTACTGGACAGCACTGCACCCAACTATTTATACAAAGCAGAGTTCTGGCAACATTTTATGGTTGTTGTAAACATTGTTGGACTGGCCCACAGGAGCACCGGAAAAAAAACTTATATGGGCCTATCCATTTGTTCCAAAAATTCCTTTAGTAAGCTGCTTTACGCAAAACGCCACTATGCCAGAAAATCTATGCATCCTGGTGGGTTCCAGGTTCCCAGTCCGACGTTGGTTGTTAGAGGTTTTTTCCTGGTGCATGCTGACAATTACCTATGTTAAAATATATCTACTTGTTTTGGATAAATTGGGTAAGGATTAGAACCCCTGCTAAGTTATTATTAACCCTGCCTATGTGTCCTAATGATCATTGTCATTGAGACAAAACTATAATGACTGTATCCAAAATACCAGTTGACACCAGATGAAATCTTCTAATGGAGACGCCTGTTCTTGTGACTGCTCTCTAAGAGGGAAAACTTAAGGTGCGTACACACTTCCAATTTTTATCGTTCCAATCGAACGACGATCGATTGGGCAGAAAATCGTTCGTAAAAAAGTAACCAACGACGCCGACGAACGAGGAAACTCGTTGGAAACGAACGACCGGACCGGCGGATCGGATTGGACGACGATCGTTGAACATCGTTCGTGTGTACGGTCGTTCGGTGATCGTCCATGTTCAGAGCATGCGTAATGAACGAACGTTCGTTCACTTTCCTGTCGTGCACATAGTTCCTCTATCGCTTAAACGATTGTGTGTACAATATCTACGAACGATCGTGTCGTTATCTCTATGTGCAGGATCGGTGCTATACGATCGTTCGTATATATCGTGCAGGATCGTTCGTCGTTCGTTTTCCAACGATAATAATTGGAAGTGTGTACGTAGCTTTAGGCTACGTACACACATCAAAGGATTCTCATCTGATTGTCTCAGGGCTGATATTGGATGAGAATGATGAGCACAGCAGGGTGCAACTCCATCCTTCTCCCCCCTCCTCTGTATGTACAGCACTAGTTAATGCATCTTGCACATGTGTACACAGCCTAAGGCATTCACTATAGAGATTTTCTCACACTTTCTATTGCATTTCTAGGACATGAAGTGAAAGGAAATTGCCCCAACAGAACACCAACAGCAAAATGTAAAATAATAAGGCTTTTAACTAAATTTTTCTCATTCCAAATGTGATAAATAATAAAGATAGTTATAGATTCCCTATTCCTTGCCATTTTCTGCTCACAAAATAAATTGTGATGCAGATAAAATAAGTAATTGATAATTCTTTAATACATATTATATATGTATGCACATAATTGTCTGCTGTCTTGGGGATGACATGACTCTCTATAAGGACTTTTTCATGATGGTCACTGTCATTGAAAACTAATGTGCATTGTAGATTGTATGGTCAGATTTTGATATGGTTTCTGACCTCCTTCTGATTTGCTTTTGGTTGCAATTCACACTGATGGGAAAGAAACAGTACACACAGTTAAATAGGACATGTTGTGTTTACTAAAATGCAAAGCAAGCAATTTAAAAGTCGTAAACACAACTTTACAAGATTCAGTCTGAAATGTAACCCTGCAAAATGATTCAGAAACAGGTCAGAAGCAAACAACCAATGCTGATATATTGTAAAAGTTTAAAGAGCTCCCATCTAAAAATCTGCATGGCTAGATTGAATTGTTTACTGTGTTCATTTATACCACAGTTTACCAATAAGGAGAAGGCACGTCCTCTGTTACTGCTCCCTCAGTAATCATTTCCACAGACTGTATATTGTAGCTTTGTGCAATATACAGGCTACTAAACACACCAGGGTATATCTGAAGGTGGCATTTTTGAACCTAACTCTTAGCTCCCACAAACAATGCGGACCATGGAGGATACCTGCAGAAATATGGCATTTGCCTTCTGGGAAGAAAGTGCTTCTGAGTCTTTGATACCTACAACTTCTGTCAAATTATTCATTGAAGTTGATGAGAGTGATCAGTGTCACTAATAAGAAACTGATCAAAAATCCAAAATTGTTATCATAACAATAGATGAGGGAGATTTTTCAATGGGGGCACCTTTTGCAATGACCACTGACTTAGAAGGAATTTTCCTTTATTTGTATAGATTTTCTCTTCCAAGACAATGAAAGGCAAATAAAAAAAAAAAAAAACGAATTATATCTCTCACCTACTATACTAATAAAACTAAAAAAACTAATAATAAAGTCTTGTCTTGATCAAAAATGTAATATATCAGAGCTTACAAATCCTTAAATGTAACGGTTTTATTTTTTTTTCTCGGGCACTTTTTCTTTTGTAATTTCATCTGGTGCTCCTACCGTGTTTCCCCGATGATAAGGCAGGGCCATCAAATAAGACAGCCCCCCCTTTTTAGGAAAAAATGAAAAATAAGCCCCCCCCCCCCGCAAATAAGCCACCCACCGATTACCGTATTTTTTGCCATATAAGTTGCACTTTTTCTTCCCCAAAACTGGGGGGGAAAAGTTAGTGCGTCCTATACGACAAATGTGTTAAAAAAAATAATTAAAATATTATACTCACCCGATACCCGATCCTGCGTGTGTCTCTGGCTGCAGCGTGTCTCTCTTCTCTCCTCTGCCAGCATCGTGTCTTCTCCTGTCTGTAAAGCAAAGCGAAAGAAGCCGGCACAGCGCCACCTGCTGTTCCCTGTCCTAACTGCCGTACAATAGAAAAAAAGCACAGAGTGATCAGAAGGGGAATTTGAATGACACAGAGTGATCAGAAGGGGAGTTTGAATGACACAAGATGATCAGAAAGGGAATTTGAAAGGCACAGAGTGATCAGAAAGGGAATTTGAATTGCACATGAGTGATCAGAAGGGGACAATGATTGGCACAGATTGATCAGAAGTGGACATGAATGGCTGTAGTCTTCTTCATGGGTAAATAAGGCATCCCCCTGAAAATAAGCCCTAGAGCATATTTTGGCCTTCAAAAAAAAATAAGACAGTGTCTTATCATCGGGGAAACAGGGTACTAGTAACACACTTTCTGCCCTGGGGTAGCAACATTCACTGTGCTATATCTTTAGTGAAGCGGTGTTGTCACAGGAATGACAGGAAGTTTAACCCTATTGGTATGGATGACATATACATATATATCTGTGTGTTAGATTTGGTCTTTCAAGAGATACAATTCACATTCCTGCTTGAGTCTAACTTTATAGTGTGAAGTATGATGAAATGACGCTAAGAAAAAAGTTGTGGGGATTCTTCAGGGAAAAACAAAGCTTATTCTGCACTTGACTGCATATATGGGCCAAATGGGGAAATAAGGTTAAACACAGAGCCCACCATCTCCCCACTACACTAATTCAGTATAGAGTAATGGGATGTTAAAATCGGTTTTGGGGTTGGTTTTACCATCTGTATCTTATTCGGGAGATTTTCTTTCAATTAATTTTCTGCAAAACAAGAAAGTTGAGACCCAAAAGAAAGAGTGGTTATCTTTCCAATTTGATGGTAATCTTCTTCAACACAATTATCAGTAGAACAGGTGTCCCCATTGGAAGGTTTTCTCTTTATTCCTGTTTGGGTGGCTTCATAAAGTATTGGATTTTTCCTCATTTTCATTCTCAGTGTTATCAGGACAAATATGGAAAGTTAATCCCCCTACCTGGGAAACAGACAGCAATCAAAGCTGACAAGAACTAGCTAAAAATTTTGGCTAGAACCCTATTTGGTTTGTGTGTTCTGTTCCTCATTGTCTGGGATTTCTCTGGCTACTCCGGTTCCTTCCACATCCCAAAAACATTCTGGTAGGTTAACTGGCTTCCTCCAAAAAATTGGTCTTTGAATATGCCAGAGAATTACAACTATAATAGAAACAGTAGATTGTGAGCTCCTATGGGTACAGTTACTGACATGACTATGGACTCTGTACCCCCACAGCATTATATGTTCGCGCTATATACATGATAATATAAATTATTCTTGCTGACATTCTCCCTACAGAAAAGCTGCAAAACTAATGGAAAAAAAAGTTTGTCAAAGTTTGTTATGTAAAGATCTGGCACATTTATAGAATCAGAATAAATGAGGCATATCTCTTGATAACAAAAGACCAGCTTTCAGGGATGAGCACTAGATGAATCATGTTCCAGGTAAGTCAGCCCAGCTCACATACAAATCTGAATAACTCTCATAATCTTCTTCCATGTTGAGTTCCTTTACCTAAGACTGAACTATATGTCATGTATGTACTGGACAATGGCTGCATGGAAAAGTTGCCAGTAACATGTACATCTGCAGCAGCCTGCCAGCAGAGGGAGCTCTTACAGTGCCCTGTATACAAACTTATTCAAGAAATCTGACAACCCTGGAACCTTCACCTTTAATAAGTCAGCAATGACATCTCCCATTTTTCTTTACTCACAGATTCCATTGTTTTTACATTGGAATGGATTGGAAAGTTTATGAATCATGAATAAAAGCTCATTCACCCATTTTGTGAATACAATGTAAAAGTGAACCTTTTTTTTTTTTTAGTCAGTTTGGTTCAGGAGAATTAAAAAAAAAGGAATTTTCCTTAAAGCATACCGGGAATTAATAGTATTAAAATGACATTCCTAAATGAGTATTGTAAATAGGAAGAGGACCCCATTTATCATACATCATTTATTAGAGATTATGATGCATTAAAAGATAAATGCCATTTAAAAAATACTTTCTGATATTTGGTATATAATGAATAACAGAAGTCTTAAAATATTCTGGTGAAAATGTTGTTTCATGTTACAGCTAAAATAACCTGAATCTACATATTTGGTCACATGATTCCTGCTGGCTAAGGGGATCAGTCTTCTCAATAATCCTGGAACAGAGGTCAAAAAGCAAATGCCTAGGCTCATGGTCCTGCATCTGTACTAGAGGCAGCCTGAAGCAGCATACCTGTCAGGAGACCCTACTATATTAGAATTACTTTTTATTAAACTTTGCAAGACTGAAAGTAAGCCTGAAGGTCAGCTTTAAACAAATCTTTTTGCACCATTTTATCAAACCCAGAATCACAGGAAATACTGAAAAATAAAAATAGGCAAATATAGTAGGCAAGCATAACAATGACCACATTAGTAAATCATCCTCCAAACACATTAGATTCTTCTTTAGGATGCAAAGCACCCTGGTCCTTCATATATGTGTGACCCAAATTGGAAAAGGCATTTCTTCATGCCTACTATGTCCTACATAAGCACAAATGCCCATGTTAATTACTTCATAATATCACAGAAGCCAATTATCCCTCCCGGCATATTTATTAATGTGCTGCACAAGTTTAAAAAAACGTATGCAGCAAGACAAAGTGTTCTTCTTTACAAGAATGTTAGGTGTAGGTTTTAAAAAAACGTCAACTTTCGAGATTCGGGTTTTATTAGATGTACGCAACCTGATGAGGTTATTGTACAGTATGACAGATTGATAAATACACGAATAATGTCTTCTAGAGTTCTGGTAGCACAAATCTTTCACTTGTGACAACATTCCAAAAATGATTCCTAATTGTTGAGAATATGAAGACTAGATACATATAATAAAATGGAATTGTGGACCATACTTAACATAAGAAAGTTCTGGGTCAAAGTCTCTAGACAGCACAGCACCAGTTCTATTATTTTTGATATCATCCAAACTCTTGTATTTAAGCTAAAACTATGGTTTCAATGTCCAAATCCTCTGCCTGGACAGAGAAAAGTCCCCAAGACTGTGGGTGCAGTGTTATGATGTGGGGTTACTTCAACTGATCAGGTCTAGGTTCAGCAATGATATGTTCCCAAAAATGAAGTCAGCTGACTACCTGAATATACTGAGTGACTAGGTTTTTTCATCAATGGATTTTTCTTTCCCTAAAGGCTCAAGAATAGTCTAAGACAGTGTTTCTCTGCCTGCCTTTTTAGCATTGGGGGGGGGGGGGGGGGGGGGGGGGGGGGCTTATTTTTAATATATATTTAAGGTCTTGAAGAGCCCCTACTATGATTACTGTATCCACTGCTCACAGTACATTAGTGTGGTGGTCGGTGTGAAGAATGGGAAAACTGCAACCATTACATATAGCCATAAAGATCATTGGTGTTAGTGGTAACTAACCTGGAAGGCAAAATTTGCTCATTGCTCAAGGAACCCCTAGTAGCCTCCGAAGAAACCCTGGTTGAGAAACTTTGCTCTAAGAGGACAATGTTAGGATTCATTGGGCTAAAATGGTGGTTCAGGGAACATAAAATATCATTTTCACAAACTGATTGAACACCACCGAGTCTGGACTTTACCTCCACTGAGAATCTTTGGGATGTGCTAAAGAAGACTACGCAGTGGTCCAACTCTCCCATCATCAAGATCTTGGAGATGCAACTCTAGACGGAAATAATTACGGTTGCATTGTATAAACTTATTGGAAAGATACTATGGTGAGTGTGACCCATATTCAAGGCTAAATGTTTGAAAAAAAATTGCAACTTTTTTTTGGACCAAGCAATGTATTAGATTTATTATTCACCAGCTTACCATTGTTCAATGTTTGTGCTGCTGTTTGGATTCAGTCCATTTACATTATTTGCCTGAACATCCAATGTTTGGTTTAGGCAGATATGTTCCTGCTGACTACCAGCCATTGAAAACACTCTGCTATTTACCTTGACCATGGACATATTGCCTGATATTTACCTTAGTAATCGGTGGCCTGAAGACATCGGGAGCCTGTACTTAGTGTACACAACAATCAGTGGACATTTAAAAGTCCCACAATTATGTTTACCTCATTTACCAAGTGGTTGAAAATGTAAACTTAAGTTCATATTATGATATCTGAAATTTTAATTCTTGCCTTAGTTTGGTTGAACTAATAATAAGACAAATCTACTAATAGTATTTCAATAGGATGACCCAAGTCTTGCCTGCTTCATTATTGCTATTACAATCATGTTTTTACAGGGTTGTGCCACCTCCAGATTTGTATTTTTGTTAACCCTTCATTCTCCTTCACCCCCACACTGAAACTGAAAGGAGATGTAGACCCCCTACAACTTTGGACAACTATGAGATCCATACGTACCATATGTACACACATGAACCTGAACACCATTTTCTTTTACTATGGGTCTAATTTATTAAAGCTCTCCAAGCCTGGAGAGGATACACTTTGATCAGTGATGCTAGGTGATCCAGCAAACATGGAATGGATCTGGTCCAGGATTCAAAACATTTCGTAGCAACCAGCAAATACTGAAGAAATCCATTACAGATTTTCTGAGAGTTTGAATAAATCAGGCCCAAGTGTCCTCTCTGGAAGAGAAATTAGAGTGTTTATCTACTAGTGATATGACTATGTTTTCGGTATGAAATGGACAGTTAACCACTTAAAAAAAAGTGTAAATCTTGTGGAAAAACAGTTAAGAGTTAAAATGAAAAAGTTAATCCTTGGATTCTTAATGCTCTTACTGCATTAAACATAATATACAAAAAAAACAAAAACAAAATAGGTAATTAGATTATCTCATGATGGTCATATCAGTGAGAAGACTTGGGAGTTCCCAATATAAATCACACATTGTTCCGAGATATCATTATTCAGTATCATACAACAAAAGAATTGTGAAATTATACATCAGTATTGTGAGGGCCCATTTAAAGGGCAAACATTTCTTATGATAATATACCACTGACCCTCTTGCTGCCCATGTTGCTGGTGGGAGTGATCTGACAGCCTGGTCATTGTTTTATGTTGATTCAGCAGAATGCATATTTATGGCATATTTTATTGTATATAGTAAGAGAAAGAGAGAGCTTTGAATACTGAAGGGGAATTATGGATGTTCCCGGGTATAGGTATTTGAACACAAATGATCATTTCTTCCTAGGTATGGCTATCTTTTTAAAAGATAATTACTGACTAGAGGAATGTAAGTCAGGGCTTGTTTCCACTAGTGATTTGTGGGAAATCACATACACACATGGAACCACTTGCAATGCCACAACATACATTACTTGCATTGGTTCACTGTGTTGCCAATAATATTTAATGGCACCACAAGTGCAACTACCTAGCATGCCAGCACAATGCTCTACCATGCATTGCAGTGCCAATGTGACCAATGCTTCATAACACAGCTAACCAAAAAAAAAGCCAATTCCCATTATATTTCAGACTTCTGTATTTTGCTCTATGCAACCTATTTTGTTATTTATCATAATATAGTGAATGGGATGGGTACAGACACAGCATTTGTCAGAGTGTCAGATATTACATGTGAGAAGATTCCTCTATTCCAAAAACGTTAAAGTTGTAAAGTCACATTAAGTAGTAAACAATCTTAAATCATTTTCTTGTCCTAAAACTGGTGATTAGGAAACCCTCCGTCATGGCAAATACCTAAAGTTAGCCAACAAAGAGTGTCACTTTAACATTAATCCTCTCATAATAAAATAGGCCAAACTATAAATATAGTAACAAATGCTGTGTAGGATATCCGCTGATGCACTAATATGATGGGTGCATTGGCAAATCCCAGTGGATTATTCACACATCATTTTGTGCAAGATCCGTACAATCCCATACACAAGGGATTATTTTATCAAAACCAATAAAGCATATTATGGCAGAAAATAGCCACGTTTTAGGAATACATATGCAACTACTATTTAGAACATATCACAGCACTTTACCTTCAGATAACATCATAGACTAGAAGATATTGCACACAAACATCTTAAATGACCAATAACCATGGCTCTACCGGTACAACAATATTGTGTGTATGCCTGCAATACCATTATAAAGGATTCGAGGAACAACAACATGATGTGTAGTAAGCATTTCAACAAAACTGAGCTCACGTTTAACATCATTTGATGACAACAGTATACTTGATTACAGTATTTATACAGTATACATGATTTGTTGATCCAGAAACCAAGGACCAGGTCTGGTCCATGTAGAAACCTTTATTTTGAATGTATCAAGAAGTGTACAGCTGTCACTCTGCTTTGCCATATCTAATGTTGATGGTATGGATGGCAGATTGCCTAAGCAGCCTTTAGCTATACAGCTGGTAAATCATTAGGATTTATTTTTAAATTCTTGAACACAAGATTTTCCAGTCTGCAACATTGGCTGCCAATAAACAGGCCTGGTACTGATATATGAAGGCTTTCATTGGCTGAGATCCTTCCAAAAATGTTTGCTTGATGGACGAACAAGTAAAAGATGCAGATCAGGAAAAACTATAGCCAGGTCAGATCTACTGACCTGCTTAGAAAGTAATCACTCCAATGGATCAGGCTTTTTCATTTTTTTTTTAGAAGTGTGGCTCATTAGTGATGGCCTTCATACTTCCCCACTACAGGTTTCCTTTCCTAAAATTTCCTGTTACCTTCCAGTAAGAATGGGAAGTCTTTATTATGCATGAATATTCTAGACATGGTCCAATATTCATATTCCATCCTGGTGATCTGATCGGAAGCTGCAAGTCCAGCTTTCTGTACAATCATAGTCAGTCTGTTTGTTACCAATCGTGTCATTGTGTTTTGAGGCCATTTTATTACAAACCCTGGACCCAGAAGACAACACTTACAGGAGAAGTCATAACATCAGTCACCAACATGCAGGGCCATGACCCTTCTGCCAAGAAAGCTATGGTGACACTGAGATTAGTATTAACATCGGGAAGGATTTTCCTCCTGGCAACAGAGGTTTCAACAAGGTGAAGTAAGGTGGGCAGGCTCAGCCTACCAATGAACAAGGGGTATGTTCTCTACAGGAGTAGTACATTCACGGCTTTCTATCTGTGAGGGAATCACCTGAGATACTAACATGACATATTCTTTTGTCAGCTATATGGTGATGTGTGATCAATGTCCTAAATTTTTTACTTTGTATAAATGCAATAAATTTTCATCATGATTACTGTGTCCTATGTTAAATATTGTGCATTGTGTGACATCACATTGACTATACAAACATACAACGGCAATATTTTACCTTTACAATAATCAGTTCCTTACATTTCCAAAGAAATCAATATTGATTAGTTACAAACCTGCAAACATTGATTACCTGAATGTGATTATAGGAACACCTTACAGCCTCTCCATACTTTTGCTAGCTTCCCCCTTTGCAGCACAAGTTAACCCTTTGTGATGAATGCTGCTTCACACACCCAGCACCACAATCACTGCCAGGAGCCCAGCCGGCTCTATTTATAGCTGCAGCTGTCAGTATTTCGGCTGTGTGAAGCATCATCCTTTGTCTGAGCAGTTAGTAGAATGGGAACCGGTCTCCTTGAATAGTACCGGAGCCAAGGGAAGGCCTAAAGGGATTACTGCCACAGGAGCACACAACAGACAAGTAACATAGCAGGGTGCAGGTGCCTAAACATAGCGAAGTATTTCTTACATTGCTGCATGCTCTTGGTGCCTCAATATAGGATGTAGAGTCTAGCAACCTCCCTCTGTAAAGAGATGCATCTCCATGTTCTGTAGAGCCAGTAATGATGTAAGTATAAAATGGCTGGAGCTTTAGCCCCGTAGATCTGCGCTGCCTCTCAGAGAGAAGGGTAGAGATAGCAGCAGCTACCTGGACTCACCATCCCCTCTCTTCCGCTGGTCCATGCAACGTTCTGCCGATCCATCCTGAGTGATGCTTGTGGCCCTCTACTCCTGGGTTTAACCCCCCTCTGTGACAGCTGCAGTCTCACATCTGTCTCCTTCAGCGATATCTGCACATTGGCTCCTAGCTTTGGGGGGGTTTCTTGGGTGGTTGAAGGAGACCCTTTTGCTTTATGTCTCTCACTCTCTCTCTCACATCCCCCTCCCCCTCTCTCTTTCTCTCTCTCTTTCCCCTCCTTCTCACCCTTTTTATTTCAGTCTTCACAATATACATTCATTTCTGCATTTCCTAACACTTTTCGCCAGGAATAGTATTCACATCATTTTTTTTGTTTCTTAGCATATCTCAATGTTCTATAAGCCATTCTTCATTTGAGATCAAAGATATAAATGACTTTATGAACTCAAAATGCCTTATCCAAAAAACAAGAATTATTACTACTATATGTATAATTTTCATGCAAACAATTCAGAACTATCACATATATTTAAATGTTGCTAATAATCTTGAATCTACAGGTACTCTTTGTTAATGGGAATTTACATCCACCCTGTGTGTGATGTGTTCATTAAATTCATTCATTGATTTGTTCTGTAATTTGCTCAAAGTATTACAATGTTTTTATGAAATGTCATCATTGTCCTGCTCAGCATTTGTTTTATACTCTTTACTGATAGACAATTTTCTTAGAATAATTTTCAATTTTCTTATCAGTAATATTGCAATGTGTTTTTTTTTTTTTTTTTTTTTTTTTGTAGAATAATTTGTAGAAAAGTCATTTTTACCAGAAATGTTTACGATTTGCAAGCATTAATACTCAGCTGTCTATTTATAAACAGTGAATCCCTGATGGAAAATCTTCCAGAGTGTTCCAATCGCAGTAATTGATTCTTCACTAGAAAATGTTTCAGGAAACTACTATTATTATTATTAATATTATTATGATTATTATTATTATTAATAATAATAATAATAATAATTAACAGTATTTGCATGGAGCCACCATATTACACAGAGCTCAACATTTAATAGGGATTTCAAATGACAGACTGTGACACAGGAGGAGAAGAGGACCCTGCCCAGAGGAGCTTACAATTTAGGAAATGTCACTTCTTTAAAAATAAACCTTTAAAAGTAGCTTTATGGATATGCTTCTTATAAGAAGGTGTATTGACCACCTGTCAGCTGCAAGCTCTGACTGTCACTATGGCTGCCAAATTCTATTACAGTATAATAATACACCTAAGAATTCTTTATTAAAGAAGAACTCTATTTAAAGTCACTATTATTATAGTTTCTAACAAAGGTGCGATTTGGGTAATGGAAATGACTGTGCCCACCCTGCTTTATAAGGATCAGAAATCAGTGATTAGTATATTGTCATTTGTAGCTCTATTAAAAATTGCAAAAGCCTTTAAAACCCCATGAACTGTAAAGTTTTTCATTTTTATAAATTCCATTTGGGTTATTTTATCTGTGATCTGTTAGGGTACACTTCCTATTTAAATACCACTAATAATCCAGCTTCAATAAAACACAATCTTCTCATTGTAATAAAAACACCTACATTCTTTATTTGCAAGAGAATAAAATGATATAATACTGGATCCTGCATCCAAGCTAGATATCATTATTATAAAATATGAAATTAATGTGACAAGTTTTAATTCATAATGTATCATTTGCTATGGGTAAACATTCAAAATGTTTGTGTGAATTTAAGACAACAGATTTATCTGCATTGATCGGGAATACAATTCAAGATCACTTTTAGCCTGATATACAGGTTGCTAATATTAAAGTGCAGTTACCCATAGCCGCCATAATTCATTTTGGTAAAGATGTATAAGGTAAATACTCCTGAAAAAGGCTATTTGTTATTTTAATACAAATGTAGTTTACATAGGTATGCAAAATTTTTATGATGTGCACACGAAGAGACAAGAAAGCCTCACACAGATAGAGGATTGTCGCTGGAAATGATCTTTCACAATTGTTTCCAGTGACAGGTAATTGAACAAGCGCCATATGCACAGTCCTGTTCTATGGGGAAGGGGGGGGTAACAACCCGTAGTGCTTTAATTGGAATGAACAGCATCATTCCTGATAATTGAAGGACCACTGTACACATCTCAGATGTACACGACTGTTCAGTGACTACTATTGGACGTGTGTATGTAGCTTTAATGAGAAAGTTCTTGTTTATTAATTTTTAGGTTATTTAATTATTATTAGTTTATTACTTACTTTAATAGTTAATTCTTTTAGTTGTTAGCTATTTCAAAAATCTGCAACCTTATTTTATGGATAGAAAAGGAAAGTTTAGATCACAGGATTTACTGTCTTCCTGTCTGATATTGTAAAAGCAGTAACATTTAGTTAAGAATTGTGGATCTTCAAGTAGTTCCAAGTGGTTTTACCTCCCAAAACTGCTTGCAAAAATGTTTAACAGTGCAAAACTGGGTTCATTCATTATCCTTCAAATTGGTGCCAGTTTACACGTGATTGTGCAGTGGCTACAACAGAAAATAAAAATTTAACCAAAGGAACCACTCTCTCGGCCTTTAGAAGCCAATTCTAAACACATTCACAGATACAAACTAGCAGTATGGTAGTGTCTACGATCTAATGACCATGAATCTTCAGTGTGAATTTAGAGTATTCTGAGCATCTGACAACTAGTCTCTGGAGATATATAGTTAAGTTTGTTGATGCCACCACTGTGATCATCACTGTTCTACTTGCTGGAGGATAAGCTGTACCTGAGAACCTACAGTGCAAAGATATACCTGCTTCTACCTTATCCATTCTGTGGATCTGTGTTTTCTTTTCTAATAAATCCTATCATCATTGTATATTACCCCACCAGTCATCAGATCAACAGTGATCAGGGTTTTAGCACTGACATTAGAAAGTGAAGTCAAGCCTCTAAAATTTGCATTAATTTCATTAATAAGTGAGGAATTAAAGGCTGAGTCTTTTTTTGTATCTTAGTTTTCATCAAAAGAGAGAAATCTGTTCCTGCCTATTCACAATTTCTGCTAAACACAAGTGCTGCTAAACATTCCCATGCCTCCAGCAAGGATTTTTACCACCTGAGAGGTATAAAAACCGCTAAATCCCCAGCAGCTCTTCAGTTGTGAAATATCTATTCTGTATAGACTTAGTGAGAATATTTTGGTAAAAAGAAAATGCCTCTTATTCCTGTGTGTAGACGGGAAGCGTTTAAGAGTTTAAGAACAATACAGTAGCATGTATTTCAAATAGAAGGTTATAAGGGTTTGGGTAGTTTTACATATATATATATATATATATATATATATATATATATATATATAGTGCCAAACATATCATCATTATAAATCTCTTTGTACATTGCAAATAGGAATAAAAACTACATTGCTGTGACTTAATATTTTATCACTGTTCAGGCCACCACTGGTCTGCAAATAAACAGCTTCACCTGGCAGGGAACACAACTTTCAATTTCAGGTATTGGCTGATTGGACACAATAGGCCAAAAATAAATTCAGGATTTTAATAGTTGTGTATTCCATACAAAACACAATGTTTAGCTTTGAAGATACAATAATGTTAAAGGAATATGTAGAAGCTCATTCAAAAGCCAGTTTGATCCCTGCCTGGATCACACTGCATTCAATGCAATTGGACTGTACAAACAGCCATTCTATTATGTATGTATACAAGCACTTGTTTTGTTGAGAGCTGTGCAGCCATTTTGTTGTGACTGTGTCCTTCTAAAATACTTTACATTAAACTCAGTAGAAGTAACATTTATGGCCTGAAGTATATGTAAATCTTCTAGTTATGGTAAAAAAAATGTGGATACACCTATTAATACAAATAATGGCCCTGATTTAATAAAGTTCTCCAAGGCTGGAGAGAATACACTTTCATCATTGAAGCTGGATGATCCAGCAAACCTTAAATGGATCTGGTCCAGGGTTAAAAACATTTGCTAACAAACAGCTAATGACTTTTAGGAAATCCATTCCATGTTTGCTGGATTATCCAGCTTCGTTGATGAAAGTGTATTCTCTCCAGCCTTGAAGAGCTTTAATAAAGTAGGGCCAATGTATTGATTGCACGTTTCACAGTTTTACTAAAGTTAGACTTAAAAAAATTACAATCTATTGCCTTGCTTACAGTATCACAATATAATACAAATATTGAAATGTAACCATGATAAGTATTGGATGGACTGGATGGGCTTAAAATATTTTATTTAAGTTACCTTTAAAAAGCAGCCTAAAAGATCTATGACCAGGGCAGCATTTGAACATGACTTGAAATCAGCAACTATCAATGCACATTTTGACTTAACCAAATAAAAAAAATTGAGTTAAAAGCATTTAACATGTAATCATATCTCATACATATACATCAGGGTTTCCCACAGTTCTCTGTAATAAAAAGTCTGAGTCATTGTCAGCTTTGTGTGTTTATATAGCAATTACAGTATTTATAGTTAAATCACAGCCATCTGAATAGAGGACCAATGACTAAGGTTTGAAAGGGTTTTTCTAATTAACATCCCTGTATGCAGAACACTTTTGTTTGACTCAGACAACCAGACCAGATAAATGGCCATGGAGGATGAGCTGGTAGACATCTTTAGAGCTGCAAGAGCAGTGAATCAGCTGCTGAGCTCCAACAACAAGGACAGAAAATTCTTGAGTCAGAATTAGCAGCCTTTCTGAAAATGTGCAGAGCTATAAAACAGGTTGTGTGTGTGAGTATGTTACCATATGTCTATGTTAGATTTTACAGTGCAGACAAAACAATGCATAATGATAAAATGCTCTTCAAATGTCATCCTACAGGAATAGCTGGGCCAATAACAACCAAATTAGTTGTACAGGATAGTTGGTTATCTTTTAGAATCTCAGTAAAAAAAAGGTTAATTCATCTGTAGTGATGAAATGTGAAAACTAGATGTCAAACTGATTCAGTGGTGTGAAAAGATAGCTAGGAAACCAGCATTTGCAGAATAAGGTCAGCAATCACTGCCTCTAATTTTCTCAGTACAGGTTCCTGAAAAAGGTGTGAAGAGAAAGAAAAGCTCCTTATGTTATTACATGGAATAGACACTTATTAGGGTTCACTTTTTCTACAGGTGAAAATCCTTCAGGAAAAAAAAAATAGGAACCTCAATTGTTTCAATGCAGACACTGTTCTGACTATACATGTCTCATTATCAGGCCTACTCTGTTAGTGACAGAAAGTGAGGATAAATGTCCCCAATGGGACGTATGATCCCACAGTAAAATGTTTTAAGGTATTCTTCAAAGTCAGCCTATACTGGGGGAAATACACCCCCTGCTATTGTTGACCTCCTTCTGGCTGACATTCTGATCCAATGCTTTTAGTTATTTCTAGACCACCATTCTGGAATAAGCATGCAAATTGTGACAATGACAGCATCCATATTTCCTTAACACTACTTTTTTTTTACAGTACAGAAAAGTACAAAACTAACTGCACAGTTGGCTGCAAAAGATAAAGTTTCAGACAATCTTCCAATGTGACATTTGAAAAGAAAAAAAGGTTTTAAGCATATTGTCACACCTTCAACAATGAGGCAAAAAGTGCAGTATTATTATGTTAACATGTATCTTGTAGTATGGATTTTGTTTTTTTTGGACGGCAAACTATATAGCATCAGCCAGCTTGGGCTCAGGAGCTGCTTGTTTTCATTGTAGGCACCTGGTGACTAATGTGCAAAATTTAACTGTGATGGAAATATGTAAAAAAAATTGGCAGTCTACTCACTACTGAGGAAATCCATGACCATCATTAATTCAATCAAGAAATAAATATTATCCCTGGAAATGTATTTGTTTTTGCAAATCAATGTTAAAAAAGGAAAGAATAGAATCTCACTAGAGTACTACTGACACTTAGAGGAAGTCTCTGCATAGACTCCTACTCATTTTCCTTAGCAGTGCTGCTGAAATAGGCGTAGCTCCAAGCATGACACTTTATGGGCTAAGGAGCTATTTTAACTGGTGCATACTTTAGATTTACCAAGAGTGAACATGCCAATATCTGTAAAAGGAGCTCAGCAAATTTGATATTTCAATTTATTCAGTATTTTTAGAACAAAGTTCGACTTAGTTCTAACCTTACTTGCTGCATCCTTGTTCTATGTCTAGAGATGCAAAGCAGCACTGTTCTGTTTTAGGTATTTTCTTTAGATATTTTCTTCTACACAAATAATCTTTCAACATTTATGAAAACAAACCTATATAGACGGACATAGTGTCATCCACCATTACTCCAACGGAGCCTGTTCTGTGTATTTTCTCTGGACTATTTCACCTGTGATAATGTTGCATCGTGCTAAGTAATATACCTCTGATAAAGTCAGTCTGACTGACTTGGATGAATAATTAAACTTTTCTTCTAGAAATAAAGTATTGTCATGTAACATAAAAGTGACACATAAATTACTTTGTGGTTTTATTTGTTTTTTTTATTTTTTATTTTAGTTGAATTCCCAACTAGTAAACTCATATTTATGGAAATGATCTTTTGTGATTGTTTCCATTGACTATATATCCAGCACTGTTCAGATGTATGGAGAAGGAGGAGGGGTGGCATTTTGCTGCATAACACCCTATTAAAATGACAGTAGTCATCCCTGGTCACTTGTTTAAAGATCTTTCACAATGAACTATAAGGCATCAGGGTACCACTATACAAATGGTAAATTTTCACCCATGAGGATGAACTTGGGCGATGATTATCTAGCATGTGTACATAGCTTTACATTGCTCATACCAGCACCAGAGAGGAAAGCCATGCAATCATTTATAACCGCCATTATTAAACCAGCTTTGGACTGATTCCACATACCTGCTGAAAGCCTGTCTGGTCACAATGGGGTACTGAACTTCTTTTGTCTCTTCTTTGTACCATTGAGTTGTGTTTTGGTATATTTGTCCAAAAGGGGCACAAATATCTGTTAATCATACCAAAAATAAGGGATGTCTTGTGTACACTTACTGTGTCTTCTCAAGGAGTCTAAGTAGTCCTTCTTATTCTTATCTTGGACTATGGAATAACGAATGTTCATATTATACAGTTAGGGAGACTGGAAGGATTTGAGTAGTTTAGCCAAAACCAGGCAGGGCAGAGGACACCAGAAAAATCATGTTTGTTGGCAGACTACAACATACATTTGGAGTACACTTCTGGTAGATTCAATAGAATTGTTTGTGTACTTGCAGAGTCTTTTAATAATTAAAGCATAAAGAAATGCAAAGGCATTAATTTGACCTGACATACACTTTAGGTAATTTCCAACAGAAGTAAACTTTACTTTTCCTAATAGAAAGAATCCATAACTTATGTATACGTAAGGTGCCAAAAAGTGCATACAGGGAAAATAAATGATTCCCAGATATATAAGAATAGCAAGTTTCTTTCCAGCAGTGAAAATACGGATGTCCAGAATTCTCTCTTAAACCTCATTTAAGCCGCCAGACCTTGCTATGTATATTGCGTAGGATGGTGATTTTCTCTTCAAAGAGGCTCTGCTTATAAAGTTGGCTGGAGTCCATACCTGCTCCTTAGTGATGGGATAATGGCCCATCTACGATGTCAGTCCCTACCAGATGTGATCTAATGGTGCATCCCCCATAATAGGTGCATGGAAATTATCTTTTCTCCTTTGGAAATCCAAAAGTAACCCTGTCTCTTTAAACAAACAAAAATCCCAAGCTCACTGGGTAAATCAAGCTGATAATTGTAGCCCGTTCATTTGGCAAGATGCCGATCCCTTAACGTCTTTTACTGCCAATAATGCCAGAAACACACTCTGACATATCTCCCTGTTTATAAATGAAGAAACATGATGAGACAAATCAATGTGAATATGAATGGTTTCAAAATAAATGCAAAATGAATACATAAAAATCAAAATACAGTTATAGTGTACTCCTCAAAAAAAAAAATGGCAATTTAATTGCAGCCTATCTGCTTTTAGATGTGGTGGTTGCAATGCTTTCCATTTTTAAAACTTTATTTTCATCTGGTGATCCTGCCAGTGTCCTGAAGTGACAACAATCACTCATTGTCCTGTATCTTTGGCAAAAGAGCATTGTTATCCTAGGCTCCTCTGCACCACCTCATCTCCATTACATAGATGGTAGGCATTTTATTGTTTACAAAAAAGCTGGACAAGCTGATACATAGGGCCTGATTTATTAAAGCTCTCTAAGATATCAGAAGATAGACTATCAAAGGAGAACCTGGGTGATCCAGCAAACCTGGAAGAGATCTGGTCCAGGATTGAAAACATTGACCATCTGATAGCAAATGAGTTTGATGAAATCCATTGTTTGATGTTTCAGTTCAGTGAACTGGAATGTATGAGAATATAAGGTTTGCTGTCAAGATCAACAGATATTTTTTGAAAACTGCAGAAAATAGGTTTATATTGAAAAAAAAGCAGACCCCACACCTAAGCACTGGTAGGCTGTAATCTAATAAATTTCTGTTCTTGTGTTTAGACTGTGATATTTTGATCCCTTTGTATTCAACAGATTCTTACGACAATCCTGAGTTGGGTGGGAGTGGTTTGTTTTATAAAAAGTGCAGCGTTATTAGAGTAATTGGTTGAATATAGTAAGGGGAAGGTGATAAATGAATGCTAAAGGCCTGGTGGGGACATGCCGAATTTAGTAACTTTTTGGGGACAGTGAAAATAAAGAAAGGAGGTTTTTGCTGGCGCTGAGAATGAAGACCCCTCCCAAGAGGGTATCACAATCTCATAAAACTACTATTCTGAGAAGCAGAACCGTCAAAACAATCTAGGCACCGACTGCCATTAGAATATGACATTCTCATAAAATGTATGATCTCTATTCTAGCTAATTTCAAGCTCCAGTTATACTTTGCACACAACATGGAAAATCTTGCAATTTAGAAAATCAAATATAATCTTGGACTTTTGTATTTGCTCCCTGGATGTGCATATTTACACATCATTTACTATGTGTAGGCTTAGACAGATTCAATGTGCTGTAGCACTGATCTAATGTAATGCTTCTTCCAAGCCAATGGTCTTGAATATCATATAATGGTCTTGTATCCTCCACATTTCAGACTAATATGAATTCTGAACATTTCCTTGCAAGATAATACAAAAATCCTTCTGTGCAGCAGTTCTGAAAGTTAAAATGTGCATTTTTAACAGCATTACTAGCAGGACTGAACTTTTGGTAACCTGTTCTGATCCATGGAATGGCATTTGGTGCAGGGGGTGTTGAAGGAGGTTTTAATTAGAAAGGGTACAGTGAGAATAGAGGTTGATAAATTGTAACAGTGAATGGTGTGGTGGGGGTTAGATAGAGTCTACTAGTATTGTAATGGATACAAATGGCAATCAGTCCATACAGGCTCAGAAGAGAACAAATATTTCTCACTGGTACTTTTAACCTAACTTAAAATGTCATACTTTTAATATTGTTGTACGCTGATTATTCCTAAATCTAGGAATTTACGGTTCCTTGAGCCCAGAAAACTAGATGGTAAATTATTTTATTAAAAAGCCTTGAACCTATTGTCACAGAGTTTGTGGATCTGCTACTAAAGTGTTTAAAGTCCCACATTACAAAACTAAGGATCAGGCAGATGACTATTGCACGAATAGACAGGCAATGTCATCTGCAAATGTCATCCTGCAATTGTCATCTGCAATCAGGCAAGTAATAACCCGTTTTACCTGCCTGATTGTGCCAGTAAAATGTGATAAAGCATCTGCTTTGGTTACCAGGGAAACCCAGCAACCTTGGATTCCCCTGTGTGTGCCAGGGATGAATGGAATGGCCAATCAAGATGGCTGAAGATCGCCGGTAGGAAGATAGTGACTCCCTGCATTGGAATGCAGATAGGTGAGTCAAGATTTAATGAGCAAAACTGTTGACAAGGCTCAACCCTGCTGCTACCAATTAACCTTTTTATTTAACTTTTACATTCAACTTTTTTACTTTTTTATAATGCTACATAATTCCATTTTACTCAGATGCTACAGATAGCATTTTGTTATATTAGTTTGATAGGTGCAAAAAAAAATTTTTTTATTCTGCTTCCACTGAATTTATCAGTCCATTATTAGCCCTGTCCAGATCATATCTGTGAAATACAGCACATATTTTCAATATTATGGAGATAAGTTGAGGAAAGATGCTCTGTAGTCCTAAATCTTAACATGTGCCCTTAACATTACCTAAACCCTTAACATAACACTTATAATTAGCCCTTAATAAAAAAAATAACCCCAAAAAGCAAGATTCTCTTTTTAACACAGCAAATATTGGTGCACAGATTTTCTTCTGATCAGAATATGGAGAATGTATGTTACAAGCAAAAGAATAATCCCATAGTAAATGTATATCAAATATTATAATTCTGCTTCTCTTGTTTACTGCCTGGTGGGGCTGAGTCGACGACTCAGCCCCACCATGAGCATTCAGGGATGGAAATAGAATGATATTGCTCTTCTTTTAAATGTATTAACAGATCTACTGTATTGATCCAAATAGATCAAAAACATTTACATTGTAATTGACTCCCATCTGCACTGAGCTCCTTTTCCAGGCTAGCCTCCCAGCTGATTTCAGCCCAAATGCAGCAAGTTCTGAACCTATTGGTGCAATTCCTGGGACTTAATAATGGAAATATATATAAGCATATGTAATGTTGTACATAAAGTAAAACAAATACAAAATATGTAATCTAGTTAATAAAAAAGGGACACAACTACTGGGATACCTTATAGGATTATTTGGATAAACAGCATTTCTAATTCTTTCCAGTTTTTAAGAATGCTTAAACAGTAGAGATGGAATTTTTGATTGCTGATGCTCAATATAAAGGCCACAGGAACCTTTAAATTAGTGGTACACTGTATTGTGGCTGTTCTGAAATACAGCTATATAATAATACATGCACAACTTTAAACACCAAAATTACGACATTTATTGGTGTTGATCCTTTAATGCTGATGATAAATCTGACCACCAAGACATCAGTATATAGCTCAACTGTCCAACTTTAACAAATGGATGTATTCTTACATGAATGCTGGACTTTAGTTCCTCCCACAGATGTTGGACTACACACAAAATTTACATGCTGGAGTACTTGGAATTTGAATTTATCTGCCCAAGCAATTGTTTAAAGCAAAAGCCCACTGTCCTTTAGCCTACTACAAATGACTTCAGCAGCTGGACAGCAGAGGCACACAGAGCCATCATTTGCTGTTGTACTTCATACAGCCAAAGATGTCATATATTCTGATATTCTTACCCATAACTTGTGATCTTGATAATCTGTATATACCTTTGTATGGCCACCTATAGTATTCTCTGCACTCCCAGATCTCCAAAAATGTCAGTGTGTCTAAGACTGCTCAAGGTTCACCCACCCTTTTCTGACTTCTGCATGTTTTCTCTAAGTCATTAAGGCCATCAATCAGCCAATAGGTATGTGCAGGATTCAGGATTGAGATTTTGTCATCATCAATACTTTTTAAAAACATTCTTCTCATATCACCTTGGAATAAAGACACATGGGACAGTGGTGGAATCTAAATATGTTCAAGGAATTCTAGGTTTGTGAATTGTTATGCTGCGGGCTTCTCCTTGTCATTAGATTACTGAAAGGTTTAATATAGAATAGGAATACTTTATACTACAGCATGTTTGGAACCTGTCTCAACAAGCTTTGAGTTTGTGTTAATAGCATTAGTTTGCCATCAATCAAGATGCTTCTGGGATTGTCAGAATTCATTGACAGGTGCAAATGACTGTCAGTTAACTTGCTCTGACCTGCATTTGACCTCCTTCAGTCTGATATGCATTTCTTTAGACTTGTACGAAAATGCTCTGCCCATTGGCACAGGCCCCTATTATGATGCAGACTTTCCTAAATGAAGAACAAGAATTATTATTTCAATAAAATGAGCAATAAAGTGGAATTTTTGTAGTCATTTCCCTATAAGTATACCTATTGTGTGAAACTGAAGTGGAAATAAAGGTAGCACTGCTTACATGCCAGTTTTATATTGAACACATAGGAATACATTTTTAGATGACTATGAAAAGCATAGCCAAGGTTGCTACATTTGTAGAAGAACAAAAATTCTGTATGAAATCTGAACACTATATGCTTACAAAAAATGCCGGCATTGAGGGATGGTGATAAAGTAGCCCAGTCTGTAAATCCTGTTTTTGTTTAGAATTTAGATCTCAAGGGACAAAACACCAAAGACAGCTGTGTTTTTTTTCCCCTTGAAAGAGCTGCTTGCTGACTGTGACTACCCACACACAGATATTTCTCTGTACCTGCCAGATGCTCCCTTTGCCCTCCCACCTTCAGCCTCTGTATCTTTTACTGACATGTCCTGCTGAGCGGCATCCTCAATGAGAGATGAGCGGGATAATGAGGAGCCCATGATGTGACGTATTACAAGAAACTCCATGCAGAAGAGAAATCCCAGGAAAACCTACTTACCCCACACTCCCTCCCCCACCCAGGCTATAGCCACAGGCCAACAAGAAAGCTTTAATTAAAGCCAAATTGATAGGTTATTGTAGCTTTCACCAATGTGGCAGTTGGCTTGCTGTTTTTTTTATTTTTAACCCAAAGAATGCTACAGAGAAAACCCCTTGAAATACAATGACAAGTGCTCCCTCCTCCCAACACTGATGGGATAAAGATTAACTGCAGCACATCTCTATGAAATGTCTCGGCTCTACAGTTTCCATGGTGATAGATCACCCGTTGCCAGAATGGTACCCACGCTGGCTTCTCATTGGCTGTTAGGCAAACAAACACTGTTGCAATGCAAGGAGTGTGAGTGGCAACAGGGGGTCAATTAATTCCCTAAACCTTCAGAGACACCTTTGTGGGAGGACTTAATACTCTACAAACAGCAGCTTAATACAAATCAAGGTATGCAGATTCATAATGCTTGCTTACCTATAGCACATGTAACTTTTGCCTGTCAGCTGGCATTGGGACGCTGGGTGTCCCTTTTGAAAGGTCAGTGAAAAAACGTAGGGTAAATATCAGCTTAAATCCAAAGGAAAATTCTTCAATAGACAGTCATACATCTGGATATACTGACAGATATGGGAGCAGCATTTACCAGCATTGCTGAAATCTAGAATCTAGCCGTTTCCCTTACAGATATATGGATAATTATTTAACATTCAATAGCAATTAACAGTCCAAGCCAGCAGCATGCTCACAAGAGTACGGGATGGAGTAAACAAGCATTTTGTTCATGTCAGAAGTGCTTTTCTTCATAACAGGTCAATAGGTATGCAAAAGACAACTTGATGGGGGTCAGTAAAAGGTCAGAAGCACCTGTGAAGGGAGCCAGAAGGATCTCAGAGGGTTTCAAACTAAAGGCGACCAATGCATGCTGCAAGTTGCCAACTACACAAACTCATAAATTATCCAAACTGTACACACTTGCACTTCGACAATTGGAGCCCTGTAGCTCTAAACTCCAATGAGTTGGCACAAACTCACTAGTTTAACTTCAACCCTTTTAATCATGACAACATAAATGGAGATGTGCCATGGTAAGTTTGTAAGGAAACATATCCTTACAAAGGTCGCCATACATAGTCCGAAATTCAAAAAAAAAAAGGCCTTGGTTTAAGGTTACGTAAATCCTAAAGCTTCCTAAATGTAGGTACTACTACTACAATTATATAAAGAAAGATTTGTGTTAAAATTAAAAAAAAAACTTCAGCTGAATTTTCAATTGCTATAATAAAAAAAAGGTAAAAAAAATATAGGAAACCTACTCCAACTACTTGCTCACGAAGGTGCAAATCACCTTGTTCTCCCAGTCTCCACTCTTTGTAGGGGGTATATTAATTAAGCAGTGAATGTGACATTCACCAAATATTTAATGTGGGTAAATCTTCCTGATGCATGTATAATAAATTAGTGATTTATTTACCTGAATTATTTCTGTGTTTTGTATATGTTATATTTGACTTAAATGAGCCTTTTGGTGCTTTGCAGCAGTTCAAAACCATACTGGTCATATTTCTTATAACATGCTAAAATGCAGTACAAGAATGTAATCAGCATCTAATATTCACCATTAGCATATATTACATATGCGTGGCAGTGATCTATAATGTGTGTATTGTAATGCTTTAGTGTGAAGGAGTCCTAAATGAGGCTGGAGTGTGAAAGACCAAATTAGCTGAAAGGGGAATGTTAGTAGATGTTCAGCTGATACGTTTATTCGAAGGAATGAATTTTAATTATTGTAAATGCTACATGTCAGGTATTATATAGATCTGGATGATCAGATGAAAAACCATGGGTACAAATATTAAGATAGCTTTTGAAAATAAACATAAAAGATAAGACCCAGATTTTCTCTTTTTGTTACCCCTAGGTTCACTACCTTCACAGTACCCATGTGCATAAAGAAAAAATGTTCAAAGAGAAACTATCAGTAACTCACAGTTACAACCAGAAACATTCCTACAGAGATGCAATCAGTGCCAAACTGATACAACTAGAAACTTGTCTACAGAGAGGATATCAGTACCACAGAGATACAACCAGAAACGTGTCTACAGAGATGCAATCAGTGTCATACCGATACAACCGGAAACTTATCTAAAGAGAGGCTATCATAATATGTTTTACTGATAAATACACATGTACAATTTTCTAGTTATAAAGCAATGCAACACTTACAAAAGCCACATATGAGCCTAATGTGTTTCTTTCCATACTGTAAATCATTAGTACCTATTTATTACTCAGCTCCTTCAAAAAAGGCAAGCAGCTTTTGGTCTGAGTTTTAAAGCTGCTGACATCTCCTCTGAACCCTGAACACTCCCCATCTACAGGTAATATGTGACTTGGCTCTGTATGTCACAACCCCAAATGAGTTTGTAAGCTGTTTCCACCTGCCCAGTCATTGCATTCTCTATTCAATGGGCATCGAAGGACTAGTGGTAAACACCCCTGAGTTATATCATCTTCATAAATTTGCATTTAGATCAGGGTATATCTGCTGTTGGCAATTACAAAACGTATAATGGCTCAGACGAGAGAGGCAGGTCAGAGTGAGGTTCTTAGCAAGCCTTTGTCTGGGCAGTAGGAAAAACTTTCCTATATCTGCCAAACTGTGCATCCAGAGCCAAAGAGTTCATGCATACCTCTATTCATTGGCCTAGTAAATGCATTGCAAATGTTTAGTGAATTTAATATAAAATCCCATGCCATTTGCTTTTTTACAAGCTGTACTTTGACAATATTTTGCCTTCATCCTTCAGCTTTGATATTTTGATAAAAATGAAAAATGAAACTTCAGTTTTTAATTATTGGTCTTTGCTCCAATGACCCATGAAGTGTTGACATTTCATGTATTAGCAGTTTAGTCATACCAGGTTTACATGATCCTGAAAAAAGTTAAACAGCCAAATGGGCACAAGGTGAAGTATTTTTCCAAGTCATATGATTGTAGGATGAGCCAATATTTCATGAAATGCCTGGCTACTCTCTTTGTTTGGAAACAGTTACAACTACTTGTTTTAACAGACCACTATTCTTTCAACTTTCCCTCAGTTGCTTTCACTACTCCCACTCTCTCTTTAATTAGAAGCTGGTTGCTAAGAAATGCTCTCTGTTGCTACAGCCCACAGCCTGGTCCTAACACAAAGTTATGAACGCTGCTGCATGCGCGCTCTTTAGTGCTAACACACAAAGATATTTACGGCTTTAAAGGAATGGTGAATAATAAAATACATTTAACTCTCCCTGGGAAAATATTACCAGCTGTAACTAAACATAGGGAAGCAGGGGTAGTGGGCAAAGTATAGTAAATACCACTTGATAAAGTTGTTTAACTTTGAAAAATTTAATCACAGTTATAAACTCACCTTCTAAGAACAACCATATTAGGGTAATTTTGGGGTAGCAGTATGTGTTAGCAACAAAAACATTTGTTCATTTTTTTCAATTTTTTTTACCTATTGATCTACTGCAAATAATGCCCAATCAAGATTGGATTGTTTAAGTCAGCAGACTGCTATAAATGAACAGTAAATCATTCAGTCCAGGACACACAACACCTTCTTCTGACTTAAAGCTTAAACGGCCCAAATAGTCAGTATCCATATTGATCAAAACCAAATTCATAACGTATTTATGTGTCAGGAGAAACACTTTTCAAAGTAATAACAATATTCAGAAAACATGCATGGAGTGCATAAAAAACAGGAGCAACAACTGCAGGTCCACTCTCATTGGGGAAAATAGACACAATGGGTTGGTAGGTAAATGCCACATAGTGCCCACTCAAAGAAAAAACAAACAAAAACATAATAACGAGTAACAGAAGAAACCTATTGAGTCCGATATGCTATATACAGAAGTGTTTTCTTTTAGTAAGATCCTAGATTATGTCCTCATCCATTGTGAGGAGTGGGTAGCCATTTCACTAGGCTGATGATTACTCTGTACGACTGTATAGAATGCAAAAAATTTTACATGTACAGGCACTCCAAAGATGCAAACACCGTTAGCTCACTTCTCAGCTAATCAAGATTTTAGGGCTAAAATGTAACAGTGGAAACCTTGGGTTGCACAATGTTTAAATTAGAAAAAACTCAGTCAGTTCTCACTTCTGACTATAGGTGTAATAAGCCCAGAAACAAAGCAAAGGAAACCTTTCTCTATGGGCCTGTTTTATTAAAGCTCTTCAAGGCTGGGGAGGATGCACTTATCAGGGAAGCTGGGTGATCCAGCAAACCTGGAATGGATCTGGTCCAGGTTTTAAAACATTTGCTCGAGCAAAGAGCAAATAACTTTGAAAAGATCCTCTCCAGGTTTGCTGGATCACCTAGCTTCACTGATGAATATGTATCCTCTCCAGCCTTGGAGAGCTTTATTAAATCAGGCTCAATAAACTAATTTAAATTTAGAAGCATGATTTTGGAGGCTAGCAGACCCCTGTCAAAAACAGAACATTTTCTATTCAATAATTTGTAGAGCTGGTATTGGACAAGAAAACTAATTTAGGAGCTTCAGACATTCCAAAGATGCTCTGGTGACTGTGGAGGTCATTTGAGTACAGTGAACTTATTGACATGTTTAAGAAACCAGTTTGAAGTGATTTGAGCTTTGTAATAAAGAATGTAATCCTGCTGGAAGTAGCCATAAGAGGATGGGTATAGTAAGGTAAGATGAGTGAAAATGATCCTAGCGATAATGTAATCTTACATCAATATTTTCAGCTCCTTTAAAATAAACTGTATTAAAGGGAATGTGTACCTTGCAAATGTTAACATCTCCATCCAAAAATGCTTGTTACCTGGATGTCATGCTTATCCAATAGCTTTAGTTCTCTCAGAATCACTGATTAAATGACTCAAAAAACATTGAAACCAAAGATGACCAGAAGACATACCGTATTTTTTGCCATATAAGACGCACTTTTTCTTCCCCAAAACTGAGGGGGAAAAGTTAGTGCGTCCTATACGACAAATGTGTTAAAAAAAATAATTAAAATATTATACTCACCCGATACCCGATCCTGCGTGTGTCTGGCTGCAGCGTGTCTCTCTTCTCTCCTCTGCCAGCATCGTGTTTTCTCCTGTCTGTAAAGCAAAGCGAAAGAAGCCGGCACAGCGCCACCTGCTGTTCCCTGTCCTAACTGCCGTACAATAGAAAAAAAGCACAGAGTGATCAGAAGGGGAATTTGAATGACAGAGTGATCAGAAGGGGAGTTTGAAAGGTACAGAGTGATCAGAAAGGGAATTTGAATGGCACATGAGTGATCAGAAGGGGAATACCGGTATGAATGGCACATGAGTGATCAGAAGGGGAATAATCTTTCAGAAACTTTTTTTCTAGATTTTCCTCCTTTAAAATTGGGTGCGTCTTATATTCCGGAGCGTCTTATACGGCGAAAAATACGGTAAATGCTCAGAATGTGGAGAGCAATGGCAGGCCCATATTTCCATAGCTGATGTGCTATGCACCTTGATCCCAGGAACAATTCAGGACTTAATACACCTATGTGCATATAGATAATGAATGGGTGGCCCCAAAAAAGATTGTAAATAAGTATGTATATCTTCAGAGGGACAGTTAAAGGGTTTAATTATTTGTGCCTAGCAAACAATCTCTTTTAATGAGTTCTTTCTGGCTGTACTGTGGATATGAATTGTCAGATTACATCTCTGGATCAGGCTCACGCCTCCTCGCCAGTCACTCTGGATTATCCCTCTTTTGTAGAGGAGATAATTTTTCCTCCATGCCCGTTCAGCACTTTTGTCATTAAAACAGCGCCTGGGGCAGGTACCTTGCGTGGGCTGTAGTACAGACGATGCAGGCTGAGAACAGCCATAATCTCACAGGTCTGCCTGACTGAGCCTGGGATATATCTTCTCACTCCAATGTACTGTCCAAGCTCCTTACATACCAAATGTCAGCAATAAGTATAGGCATACAATCAAACGTTCAGAAAATGCTGCAAAAAACATATTGCTGCTTATTCATCCAAGAAGATGATATGCAGCCACCAATAGCAACCACATTTTATGTTAACGGCACACATCATTTGAAATGAAACTAGTTTTTTTGATGATTTTTTAGGTAAATGAGCAAAAGAAATGAGATTTATGTCAATTATGGTAATGATATGTGTTAATATATAAAACATTTTTAGGTATATTTTTAAAACACACATATAGGTACTTTGGGGCAGCCACATTTGTTCATTGTCTGTGCAGGTTCTGCTTTCCACTCTGCAGGTCTTTGGGCTTGCATAGTGCATAGCCAATATAGGCCAAGGGTTTAGTTATCAAGGCTTACTGGAACAACACATAATCAACATCATGTTATGATGCTGACTGCCAGTAACACATTGCGAATATAATATAATAAAAGGAAAGGACTGCTGCCCTGCCTGTAAAGTTTAAGCAAATCTGCTGGTGCAATAGTTTCCTAGGTCTTATGGTACAGAAGGATACGATTACTGTTTGAGTGTAGAGATCTTTGTTCCTAAAATTACAAATGTCAGTGGACATCATTTCTTGACTGCCTATGATGTCTGACTTGAAGTGAGATGTCATACTAAAGCTAGCTAAACATGGTCAAGTCAAATATAAGGTTTCCTGTAACGATAAATTTAATCAAATGTCTATTTTTAATTTATCAACAAAAAGTTGAATTCAGTTTTGGTTATATGCATTACTATATCTAATAATACATAGGACTATTTGTACAATATATAATCAGTGCAATGCCCAAGGAAGACAGAAATATCCCAATTTATAAATAATCCCCCTGATATACAAAGAGAGAGTAAAGGAAATAGTTTGTAGGTCACTACTTCGTCACTACTTCGATTGAGGCTCACTGAGCATGAAAATGGTGATAAAATACTTTTAGATGTGCTTGCAATGCTGGCAAATATCAAAGTTGCCATAATACTAATCTGTGCCCAAATGCATAAAAATTCATTTCTACTCTACAATATATGACACTTTAAAAAAAAATTAAATGTTCACATTTATATATTATATAAATGTATATTTATTAGCAATGTAGGACTACAAATATTAAGGAGCTTAAAAGTGAGAAAAATAAGAATTTAGAGTAATAAGCTTGGTTCCAGGAAGTCAAATAAATAATACCGCAGTATTCCAATAACACCACAGAAATTCCAATGGATTCACAATATTTTACAGTTTGACTGATACCGAAAAGAACCAATATCACACTTTCATTTACAAAATATATAAATATCAGGCTCCATTCATGTGGTGATATCGCTCCTACTTTAAAAAAAGAGGGCGTATACCAGTCCTCTGGGAAAATTCAAAATATTAATTTTTTATTCAATATATTAATTTTGCTGTACCACAAGGGAATGCTAAACAAAATAATATTAGAAACATTTAATAATGTATTTCCTCTTTTAAAAGGTAGCATTGCTCTGACAAAATATGCCCCTGACCACATCTTAAGTGTCTAAGTGTTTTAGGGGAAAAACTGTACCGAGTACAATAGGAAATCCCATGCAGAGCTTTTGCAGAAACTGATGTAGACTGCTGTTTATTTTTGCAGGTACTATTTTGCTGATGAACTTTATATTTGGAAAAACAAATTCTTTCTCTTTAAGAGGTACACACACATGAAATATTGGTGTTAGCATTGCAGGACCTGCCGGCGCTGCTGCTCCTAATCGCAGGCACGGACGCCGGGTCCTATCTCTCAGGTAACCCACTACCTATGTTCCATGTCAGTGTTTCTTTCATGCTGAGACTTGCTCTGGTGTGTGAGCTGGCGTGGGTGTGTCTCTGAGGTAACACACACACGCCCTCTGTTTCCTACAGCCTATGGCTCATGTCCTGCAGGTATTTAAAGGCACATCCCATTACAGGAAGTTGCCTGAGCAATCTCTGGCTTACCTGCATTACTCTCAGTGCTAAGGTGTTTTGTCTGTTTGCTTTGCTGTGTACCGGACCTTGCCTTCGTTTTTGGACTCTGCCTGTTTGCTGCCTGACCCTGACCTTGGAAATACGTTTTTGGACTTTGCCTGTTTGCTGCCTGACCCTGACCTTGGAATACGTTTTTGGACTTTGCCTGTTTGCCGCCTGGTCCTGGCCCTGTATCCTTGTTTCCTGACTTCTGTGGTCAGCTGCCACTGGCCTGGGGATTGCTCTGGAGTGGCACCTGGCAGCTCAAGCCTATCCTCACCCTCAGAGGCTCTAGCGAAGACCTGGTAGCTGCTTAGTCACGCCCCTCTGGAGTATACCCGGTCAGTGGCACAGTGGGTCCACACCCGTTTGCATAACAATTGGCTTGCAGAATTAATACTTTAGCATTGCGGGCCTCTACTTAAAATTCAGACAGTGAAGTGGAGTTGGAACTGAGGTAAATGTAGTCCTATGGAGTTCCTTATCTGCCAACTGACAAACCTCAATTTACATCACAATCTGTGATTTTAATCCAAGCAAAGAGTTTTTAATCTTTTACGCAAACCAGTTGTGAGGTAAAATATTACAGAACATGTTGATTTTAGATTTCAGCTGAAAATTAATGTGCATTTTGTTTGTTGTTGTTGTTTACAAATACTCCGAAAGAGCCCGAAAAGAGTCTGCAAGAGCAGTTAAGAAAAAAAAGCCCCATTCACTAAACTTAAAAAAGGCTTTGACTTTTTGCAATAAAACAAACTTTTCTGCCTGTTTTCAATTTTAACTAAAATCATTTCTCTTTTCCCCATTGCCAGCATTTTCACCAGGTCTTCCCCAGAGTTCAGGATTTTAATCTATCTTGATTAGCCAGGATGGAGTGATGCAACTCCAGCACATGTGCATGGGTGTTCATTAATTTCCAGCACCCAGGCATGTCAGGAATGTACACATGCTTACACATACAGTATTAAAGTTTTAAATCTGAAAAAATATATATATATATATACACTGTCCTGAGCCTAGTTCCCGTTACTGAGCCTAGTTCCTGTTATGGAGAAGAAAAAGAAGCAACTGTAGCTTTCAAATTATATGTCCATTTATAATAGATTCTTGATTTTTTTCTCTATTTATCTATTTGTTGTGAATACACTATTTTAGCCATTTCATTCCATGTCACACAACTATTTATGAGTTATTAGTTGATGGATACCCAGTCATGTAGAAGTTTCAGATCTGCAAGGAAACAGTGCGTGTTGTTGACACTGCACAAACTGTTCTTGAGTACAATTGGTCTGCTTGATTCTACACAACAGCCTCCTGTTGTGGCTTACAATAATTTTACAATAGACTATTGGAAGACGCAGCGTGAATGTTTTCGACTTAACAGGAAGTCAATAGTGAGTGTACAAAAACATATTCCCTGTTCTGTTCTGTCTTTTGTATAACAGTGTATGTTGTATCAGAAACTTTTGTTTTTTCTTATAAAACAGAAAAAAAAGATATTTGCAAAGGTAAAAATGTTAATGATAATAGGAAACAAAATGGGTGGAGGAATTAAATGTTCTAACAAGGCACAGAAATAGTTATTACTGCCTACATTATTTTTCAACACACATTATTAACATTCCACCTAACTTACAAATTGCCTTGGAAAACTGCTAATTTAGTAAAAGCAATTAAAACATATATTAATGTTTTATATAGACTGTGTTCTTCTAACTGAGGAAAACAGATGATATTCTATATTTCTGTTCCTTCTAATAGTAAAAAAATGTAGAATAACTTGCAACATACCAGGTATAATTAGGTAAATCACATTTACCTCCATAGTCTGCATCTTTAAAGTGCCAGCTCTGAGTACCCGTATGTACTCTTCTCGCTGCTCTGTACATAGTATTTTAGCAACATTTGGGTACAGGAGAGCACAGGTCCCAGGAGCCAATACTATAAAAATACAATTTTCTAGATCCAGAGCACAAAGATTAGATTATTGACTACAATGTGTGCTTAACCACAATGCATCAAACAATCATCATTCAGATTTTAGCAGTATTTTTCTCATCCGATTGTAATATTTTTAGTAGGCCTTTACAAGATTTTACAAGTTTATTGAAGAACAGAAACTTAAGCTGCGTACACACCTGCAATTTTTCTCGTTGGAAAGGATCTTTCACGATCCTTTCCAACGAGAAAAGACTGCACGATGCATGAACGATGCTGTACATACAGCACCGTTCATGCTCTATGGAGAGGGGAGGGGGAGAGTGACGGAGCGGCACCCTGCTGCGCGCTCTCCCCTTCCCTTTCATTAGGATCGGTCGTCGTCCATCGTCCATGGATCCGCCAGGACGGTCGTCGGACGATGGACAACGACCGACTGTACACACGGCAGATTTTCGCCCGATAATTGGCCGATACCGATTATCGGGCGAGAAAAATTTGCCGTGTGTACGCAGCTTTACACAGTAAATACAGATTAGTTTTACTGGAAACCAAAAGCCGCCAGCACATACCTGTAGCAGCCTACTGTACTTCCCTTCTTTGTCTAAATGGGGCCACTCTGGCTGGTCAAAGTTCAAACTCTTTAGAGTAGTACAAGAGCTTGTCCACCATCTAAACATTCTTACCACTTAACCACCATAGGGGATGTCACAATTGAAAAGTTAAAAGGAAAGGATGTGAAAAGATGACAGAGTAGGTAAGATTCATCACAGTCAAAAAGTGACAAAGCTTTACCCAATCAGAGCGGCCCCAAATTCTTGCAAAGCAGTGGGTAATGAAAACCTCTTCAGGTATGTGCATCTCTATGTATCTGCAACACCTCATATCTGTCACCAGCTATTGCTTTCTTAAAGTGACTCTTAAGGTCATGGGATATTTTGTTTGCATTGGCAAAGGGAACCATGTAAAAGAAGTGGCTGTTTTACATTATGTAGAAGATCTTTACAGTTATATATACAGTAAACCTTATCCTGTCTGTTACACTCCCTGTATTCATGCTCATCATTTTCTGTTCAGTATCTGTCAGTCCAAAACTGTTCACAAACAACTTTGCATCAGCATTTGCATAAAAAATTAGCCTTCCCCCCATACCAAAAGACCATCAGATATTTAAATCTATAATTACATTGGATGAGCTGTAATTACATTGGGACTTCCCAATCCCTGAAAGCTTAATCCTAATTACAAAAAAGCTTTCAACATCTTTTTTTTTGCCAACAAGAACAAAGAACAGGGTGCAGATAGGCACCATAAGTTCAACAAGAAAAAAACAAAGAAACTACTATGACCCAGTCCCTTATTAACATAAAATAAACACATATCATAAACTCAACTTTTAGTTAACATGTTACAGAGAAATATTCTAATTACACAATATGCATTAGATTTCATTCTATCTTAGTATTTTTTACTTTGTCATTCTTTTATAACTATTTAGGATATATGTGATTGTTTTTTATGGTGGGGGTTTTATTTGTAAATCAAAATTGAGCTGTTGCTTGCCACCATTCTAGTTAGTAAGCATATTGATAATGCTGACGTTCTCCAACATCCCATTCTGATGAAGTGGCTGCTGGTCCTGCCTGACAAGTGGGACTGAACATTAAGACAAACAATACTCTGAGCTTTCCTATTTTTTACGACAGCCTTCCTCAACAACAACCCCTAAAATACTTTTTAGGTATCAGGTAACCCCTGCTATAAATAATCAATGGCAAATTGTAAGGAATGTATGATTAAAGGAAGATATATATTCAAGAGAAGTAAAAAAAAAGAAAAAGAAACAAAAACAACTTCTTTAATGCTGACATTGTTTCAGTTCCAATTAATAAACAGATTTATAATGTACTGAGTTCTGTGTGTATGATACCAGCACAAAACCTGAAGACAGAACGATTTGTAATAACTGTTGATAACAGTATACCTAGCCGATAGCCTTCCGCCTACAGAAAATACCACTAAACATGACTGTAATGAACTTAGTATTCGACTGGGAATAGAAGCAGAATATATGTAGTGCTAACAACAGCGATACAATTAAAATGAAAGAAACACAATTACTAAAGGATTGTAATGCTTCTGAGGTCTTCGGCAAATACATGGAAGAACAAAAGGATGAACATTGAAGGTGAATAGAAAGATGAACCTAGTAAACAGTATAAATATTACAAAATGACCAGGGAATCCCTACAGGAAAATGTAACTTAGTAATAAGACAAGGGTATAACTAAAACCATAGTAGAACATGCAGCTGCTTAAACATGAAGCCCCAAAGTAAAGAGGCACCAGTCTGCAGTACAATGATTTGCTTAGGCATCAATATAATTTATCTGCTATAAAATTAACAAATTAATAAAAAAGAAAACATTAGTGCAGTGTTGAGTGTTGTTAACTATGCCACCATGTTTACCAACCTTATGACTTCCCATAGGATAGATCTCCATCTTAAAAAGGGGAACCTTTAATAGCACATATAGCAATGGCCAATTAAATTAGATTCTGGCAACTTGATGTATGTGGGCCTTATAAAAAGTTGCTTACCATATTCTCTTTTTCCCATAGCAATCAGCTTCTAACAGTCATGCCCACAGTGGAATGTGGTTTTGCAGAAATTGATTCTGTGGGCTAACAAACCTGTAGCTAGATAAAAAGTAAAAAGTTAACATTAAAGTTGCAGGCTAAACTCATTTTAAGTGGCATTTAGGCAGGCCTGGTAGCTGTTTTTAAAAATTCTGCATTAGGGTTCATGCCAATGGTTTTTTTTATATAAAACACTGCATTTTATATCCAAATGTATACTGCTAAACTATAATCAACAGCATTGTGCTTACTTGTAATTGACGTGTTCCAAACACACATCCAATGCAGGAAAACAAGACATGTAGATATGAGCCCCTTAAAGAATTTTGTAGGCTGTCATGGCTGAACTCTTATAATGTTAGCTGTCTTATTCTTTTGTCCAGTTACAGGTTGGGGTTTAGAATCAGTGGGTTAACTGATGCTGAAAGTCAGATTGAGGCAGTACATTTGGAGGAGCCCTGGTCTGAAGGTGAATCATTCAGGAAGGACTGGTTTTTATTTGTTTATTTTTATTTTGGTATTTTTGACTTGCATTCTGCATTGTGTTAGCCAAGAAGTTATAAACTGAAGAGAAACAAAAAAAATTAGGTTATTGAGCTGTGTGATAGAAATGGCAGAGAAACATCTGTCACAAAAATTGTAACTAAATGTGTCCATCTAATTGCTAGTTTATTTTAGGTTATCCTGAATGATTATATACTATAGGAACCCTAATAATTACAGTACTCAGATGCCTAAGTATAAATCTGGGACTGTTTATGTCATGTAATTGCCCCCAGAGAATGTTGCTGCAATGGTATGGATGATATTTTCCTGACATTGTTCATTTGTAAATGGCCTGATCTATTATTTATGTCTGTGGTTATTGAATCCTGCTAAACAAAATCTAGAGACACCACAAATGTTACAGTGCTAAAGCCAGAGCAGAGTGTGAAAGGAAAGCAGCCAATAAGAGATTTGCACCCACACAGATGAGGAACGCCAGCATCTGAGGAAGCAAGGGGAGGGAGCAAGGATCCCTGTGATAATATTTCAGCTCTAGGGCAAGCTTGCAGGAATTATCCTGCTGTGTTCCTGTGCTGCTTCTTACAAGTTCTTGTCATCTTTTTATACCAATCCTCTCATGGTTTTATGTAACTGTTTAAAAATTGACCAGGCTTCTTATCCTTGACTTAGAAGGGACATGTCTGTACATTCCATCTGGCACAAAGGCCTGGAAGGATTCCCCAGGAAAACACAGAAGGTACTGTAAATTGAAAGCAGTGCTGCATGCCCTCTCCCTCAAGTATGAATATGAACAAGTGCAATTTAACACACGAGAACATGATAAGACACTGCCAAAACACTACAAGCAGAGAACATTCCATTACAGTTTCTAACACGTACCAAGATTTGGTATAGGCCAGGGATTCCTAAAGTAAATGCCAAGTAGAGGAATCAAATATGCATAGCTCCCTCATTTAAAGTCACTGTCCCTATTTTTGGACCCAAGCCCTGTAGGGATTGGGGAATTCATATACTACACAAGCCAACAATAAATTGATGTTCACCAGCCCACCAAAGCATCTTTTAGCTGTAATTTTTATTGTTCTCCTTTTAATAAATGACAGTAGAATATAGAATATAGGAACAACTAACACAATTAGAAGATAACGGGTAAATGCTACTACACTAAGCACAAAAATGGGAAAACTCACCACTACGCATCGCTGCAATCTTATTCTGAATTGAAAATTAAAAAATTGTCCACAGAATCGTTCTGTTGGTGGGAGAATTCGGAAGACCATATGCCCTTTTATACTAATGATAGCATCTGATGCTTATATCTGTTGACAGCCAATATCAGAGCCTTATGCTCTTGGAATATATTCTTGCTGTTTAAATTTGCTAACACCCTGATACACTAAGTGAAAAACTGAACAGACGCATACACTAAAGGACACTAGGGACTTGAATGTCAGAGCCGGTCATTAAATATTTTGTGATTTTAGCCACTGCCTGTACAGTAGTCTCTCAACTCAAAAACAAAACTCCAAACAGAATATTTTCAGTTTTGCATGGAAATAAACTTGCTTATCATAGATTTCTTATCACGCCTTTGCAGCTCATTCTGGCAGCAATGGGCAGATTTCCATGTTGTCTGTCTTTGTCATCTCCTGATGAACCATGATAAGCCATATATTCTGATGCCTATAAAACCATGATATAGTGGCTGACATGATGATGATTCAGTATTTCTGTCACCTTTCATAAAATGTAGGGAGTATCTAATTTTCCAGTCCGGTGTCTTGAGTTTTTTGCACCCCAATATTTAAAATTGTACAGCACTGCTTAACATGTATATATTTATTATATATAATATCGCAGTTCCACCATTTCAGCAGGGGGACCAGAAAGAAACTTGCAGATGTGCCTTTAACTCCCTTAAACCAGTAGCAAACTGGCTGGAGATCATAACCTGCCTCTTTCTTCCATTAATATAGTTCTAAAGAATTCTAGCATGCAAATTAAATACTATTCTCTTGGCTAATGTGCTATCTAAACAAATTTACATAGATATCATAAAAACAGAATTTAGTCAAGTGTTTCAATTAATTTTTGAAGCAATGCGTGTTATTATAACTCTTTATAACTATTATATATGCAAGCATATAAAGCAAATTTACAGTCAGTAATCCTTCAATTAACTCTTGGTAATCTGCCTACTGATACTTTACATAACTACTAAGCCCCATTAACCAGCATTCACCTGTTCACTCGCGTGTCCTTGCTAGCACGATGAACACAACAAAACACATTTTTATCCCCTATTGGCGAGATTTCCAAACAGGAAGAAGTTCCCTCAGCAGGGGCACAGAGTGCAGAAACTGTACCCCATTTTCCTTGTTATCTGTACAACTTCTGGCTTTTGGTTTAGAATCATTAAGTTTGTTGGATTACTGGTTTGTGTTAATCCTAAAACATGCACAACCTTCATTGCATCGAACCACATGCAGCATGTGCTACTCTGAACTTGTACCTCCACAATAATGAAATGTAGGCACCAACATGCCTGCAGATTAAGCAATTAGGAAGTGCGATGATATATTTATTCTTCTCATGTTAAAAAGTAACACCATTCTTCCTCTCTTACATTCTATTGGCTTCTAAAAAATTACTGTGAACCTGTTATAAACCCAAAGACCTTATTCGACTGTGCATCTATTTTTATCAGTCTAATGTATTTTAAATATACTAAACTCAAACTTTGAATGTATCAAAATTTCTATTTAATGCTGATCTCCAGGCAAATAATAATCTCCCATCCCCTTCAAAGAAAAAAAATACGTTTCCGAAGACTAGGTAACATGGCACTCCAATCCCAAGTTTTCTATTTTTTTTAGTTTAGAGGAGGGTTGATCTTTTTCTGGGATCAGTGTCACTGCCTATGTGATGTTGGCACTTTTGGCTGTCCAAATGGTGAGGTCCTCCCATATTTTAGAAGAGAATAAAGCAGACATCAATGCAAACTGCATCTACAATGCTGGACTAACTGTCACCCAAAAACTGCACTGGCAAGAAACATGGACAATAATTTAAGGTATGTATGCATATAGGCTTTGAAGGAATATTAAATAATGAATCAATAAACAGGATTTAATGATGATGTAGATATTTTTAGTCTGTTGGTGCCCTATGTAAAATTACCTAATTCGGCTTCTCTAAATGTTGCAGCATGGATCCATGGATAGAATTGGATGTACTATTATAAGATCATAGGAGATTGGAAGGGTGTTCACAAATTTTGTACACATAGGGCCTGATTTATTAAAGTTTTCCAAGACCAGAGAAGATAGATTATCATGGCTGAAACTGGGTGACCCAACAAACCTGGAATGAAATCCAGTCCAGGATTGAAACACTTAACAACTAATAGCAAATCATTTTTAAGAAATCCATTCCAGATTTGCTGGATTACCCATGTTTGCCCGTCTATCATCTCGAGTCTTAACAAGTAGGTGGTCTCCAAAGCTATACATGATGAATTGAGAAACACATATTGTGGACCTCACAGTGATGAACCCTCCAACTCAAAAAAACATTTTGTCTCTGCCCTCTTTATTGCCTTGGAACTCTGGTCAATTACCCCTTACAACAACCCCTGCTTTCATAACAATATGTTTACAGAGATGTGTTTGAACTTCAGAAGGTCTTCGCATTTCTATCATTTTGGATGTTGCTGGCCATATCTTCTAAATCTGTTTACTATGACAGACTGGACCTAATTTAACAAAATGTCCCAAATAGAATAGGTTTGAGTTTCTCTACCACATCATATTCTCCCTTTTGTTTTAAAATATTCACTAGAAAATGACAACTGCAAGCTGGCTAGTTGTTTATACACTACACTAAAGTTTATATACTACACTAAAGTTTTATATTAAATCCTGGATGAATACAAGGCAAAAAGTAAAGATTAGCAATGAAAATAAAAAACAACAAATGTTAGAGTTACTTGGTTTAGTCAATTCTAAATGCATTGAAGAATGCAGCCAAGCCCTTTAAATCTCATTTTAGAAAAAAAGATTATACAATATTCCAATAATACATTGTGTGCTCATATTTACACAATGGGAATACAAAAAGAGTCTATCTCTCAAACAAATCAATTTTCTTTTTTAAATATGGATCTTCTATTAAATTTAAAACTGTGCACCTGTCAGGAGCAAAAAGAAAGCTGCTAAGGGATCATTTCACAAAATCTCTTGCATTTGTCAGATAAATAATTGAGAACAATCACACCACAATTATCTTCCAATTTAAGTGTGACTAAAGACATTTGAAAACAGAAAAGGCAATAGGAAATATAGCTGAAGTGGTAAAGTTTATTTTTTTCTCTTTATAAACCTGCAAAAGGGTTTTGTCATGTCACATAACTCCACAAAAGATTGATGAATCATCAAATTGGATCCAAACTGTTACCAACTGGATGGAGGTCCTTATTCTGTTAAAAAATTTAAATCAATATATAGAAGGTTGAATATTCTTACAATAATAGTTGTATATAATTGTTTTGGGTTTTTTTGGAATTAGAACAAATTAAAAAATATATCAATAAAAAGACTGTTTTGGGGAAGTACTGGGGTAACTTTCACTAACAAAATTCTCCTAAAATGTGTAGCACCTCACGGTGACTGTGTTTTTTCAATTTACACTGAAACAGTGAATCTTAGTTAAAAGTTATGTGAATCTTAGTTAAAGTGTATGTAAAGCCAAAACTTACTACAGAGTAAGAAAGTATAAAAACCTCTGTCGGGGTTTATTGCTTTGGCATAAGAAATAGAAGTGCCACCCACCAATGCCAGAATAGGACCAGGATACATTTTTTCAGGGTTATGGATATATATACCCATATCAATGCCATATATCTATCAAATATGTCAATAGCCCTGAAAAATTGATTTTTTTTACCCCTGTAGGTAAGATATCTATTGGGAAAATGTGTATGTAAACATTCTCTATTCAAAATATATACAAATCATTTACTTTATTTGGGGAATATCTTTTGTGCAAAAAAACATAACTAATAAAAAAGAGCTACTAAATAAAAATTAGGCTACTTGAAAAAAAGAGTGAATTCCCTTCATCAATCTTCATAGCCTTACTTTTAATTGGACAAGTATAGTACAGTGCTATTGGATCATAGTGCTCAATGTGTAACACGGGGTTACAGTGAAGCATGATAAGGATCCCCTGCTGCTCTTTCACGTGCCTGGGTTACCTTCTAAGAAAAAAGGGGATGTGGGACATTATTAGACTCAACAAGAACCATAAACCGTAACTGACAGAGAATTCACTCTTTTCTGTAATCAGGTCATTAACGCCCCCGCTCTACAAGTCAGTATATTAAATTCCACTGGGGTCTGTATGACTCCTGGAAATACAGATGTATTCAGTGTAAAACAATGTGCAAGTGAATGTACTACATGTAACACATCGCAGCTTTAGACAAGGGATTGTGTGCACTGGAATATTCTTATGTTATTAAATATTCTAATAATTTATTGTTAATTATTAGTAATGAGCAACGCTACCTAACTATTTAATAATTCATGACATTATCCCCTTTTAAAAGATCTTTATTAAAGCCTAAAATGTAATGTAACTCACCTGCCCCTGCTATTTCGGTGGCAGAGTAATACCTTAAGTGGAGAGCATAGCTAAGACCTCCACAAGCAAATCAGCAATATGCAGAGGCCTCCAGGACCAGGAGTACCTGTAAAGACTGCAGTCATCACACCTAGAGTCAGGTGTAAAAAATCACAGAAGTAAAAATAGAGAATATTGGGCTAGTAAGACACTAGAACTTACTTAAGAGGATATGTTAGGTTGGTGTTAGGATGAGTGATTAGAGGGTCTTACTAAAATTTGCAATTATATTTTTGGTAAAATTAAGTGTTGATGGCTCAAGGATAGGTGCAAAGATTTAAGATACAAATGAAGGGCTAAGTGTTGGGGAGAGTTTATAGTTAAGTGTTACAGCTCAGGTAAGAGCCAGGTTAAGTGTTTGAGTGCTTTAATGCTAGCCACAAATGTGGACCTACCATTTTAGTGCTAGGTCCATTTGAGGCAACATTGTCTACATGTTCTTGGTGGAAAGAACTCCCAATGAAAAACTACCACTGCTAGGAACTAACATCTTAGTATTAAACACATCATGCAGAATGAAATTAGGACATTAAAAATACTAATACTGGCATTCTTTTATTTTTTTCTGACAAACGCACAGCAGGTTCATACATTTAAGAGAGACAAATATAGAAAGACATTTATCTAACTTGCACACAGAGTGCCTATTATATTGCATCAGTGCAAGAAAGTGAAGAACACCTACCATGAAGCATGGATAGATGTCAAACCATAAAGAATAAAAATTAGGCCTTCTGAATGAAAAGAGCCCATATGCAATTAGCTGTTGTGAGATTCCTATTAAATATGTCTTCAGTGAAAAGTAAAAAGTTCAGGTATGTCAAGAATCTTTGGTATCCCCAGCCAGGTAAAGAATACATTGGTGATTTATCAAAATCTACATTCAGCAGTAAATGCCCTGAATTTTATTGGGGAAATATTTGGTTAAAAACATTTTCTTAATTGATCCCTTTTTAGTGTTTGCCCAATTAACTGGAAATCATAACTGTGACATGAGCTCTGAGTCATTGCTGCAGTGTTTAGAAGACATGGCTAAAATTCAGCTATCTTCAAAGCATAGTTATCTTCAAAGGATTTTATTTCTCCATTACACATAGAACACTCTGAAAAGAAATTGCTGAAATAATTTGATTTTTTTTCTTGTTCATAAACCTGTCTGCCTGGCTGTACATGCTGTGCAATGTGCTGCCCCTCCATGCACTAGAGTTAATCTGTTGTCTTACACCCACACTACAGTGCACCTGATCTATATGTATGCAGCTGAGATTCTGTTTGATGTGGTTATCGCAATGGTTTGCCCCCTTAGGATGTGTCACACTAATCGTTCCTAAAAATAGATTCTCCTCACCCCAGCTTTATGAAGGTTCAGCACTTCTACCCAATAGCTAGTGGGAACGCAGCCATACAATGATTTGCTGCCGACTACAGCAGCTGTCAACTTAACTGTTTCACTTCTGTAAACATATCTCATTCATATCCTGTGCTACTCACTGGATGCAATCCTTGCTTTTCAGCATAACATTCTGCAATAAAAATGAAAAACATATATATTTCCTTTTACTGTATTTCCCTTTCCCTGCAGACCTTATGGAGAATGCACTTTTTTGTTTCTTATTTGTTTGTTGTGGAGAATGTGTTCATAAGGCCTTGCCAATGTATGCAACATTTATGCCGATTTTTGCACATTTTTGTTTTAGCACGTTTTGTCCCAGATAAAAACCCTATAGATAAAGTTGATCCAGTGGAAACAAAAAACCCTGGTACAATTTGCTCCAACAGGGGAAAAATATTTCCTGATTCCATGAGGCAATCTGATGGTCCCTGAATTACCAGTCTATATCTATATAGTTATCTAACACTTTAAAACCCAGGTAAATTATGTTTTTTTGAATTTTCTTCCTGGTATGTCATTCATTCACTTACAAACTGATATTACAGTTGACATTCAAAAATCCGGCCTTCAATAATCCAGATCCTTCAGTTTTCCGGCATGGATTTCGGAGCGCATTTTTAAACTTACACTGTTTTCGGGAGGTGCCGTTTATGTTTTGATGGTGTTGTACTCCAGAATCAGCTGTTAGGTCTTGCTTTTCCTCCATAAAATGAAGCTGTTCCTGTTGCTGAGGATGCTGTTACTGTCAGTCCTGAAGATGATCATCCTGTGAGCCCATCTGCTATTTAGCTTCTTTTCAAAGGTACAGTAATGATTAAAATTCTGAGGCACTATTTTGTTTAGTTGAACTACAATTCTGTAAAACTGATTTATTTAGTTGGTGAACATTAAAATTTCAGTTGCTAGGGGGCGTGGCCTGGCCGGCTAGAGAGCTGGCTGTGTGAATCCGGAGCTCTGCGGGAGCCGACCAACATCCGCAATATCTCGGGCGCTATCTTACCCATCCATGGGCAAGCAAAAGAAGGCTAGGGTGGGGAAGCTTCCCCCTACCCCAGCCCCGCACCAGATGACGGCTCAGCCGTCCATACGGGCATATATGGAGAATTCCTCTCCGGGCCCAGCTGCAGCCTTCAAGATGGCGCCGGCCTCCTCCCCGCACATGTGGCAGCGGGGAGAGAGCGCGCGTCTCTCTGAATCGGAGGAAGGGGATTCCCAATCACCCGCCTGCCCTGCTGCCAGCTTGGATCCTACGTCCTCTCCCATCCAGGACCCGGAGACTTCTGCCCAGGAGCCGGTGAGTCCCATAGCATATGAGGAGAGACACTGCACCCCTGCAGCCTCTCCCCCCGGGGACACTGCCCAGCGGGCTAATTCACGGCCCTTTTCATCTAAGGCCAGAAGACAGGCTGATACTGGGCCAGGGGCCTCATTACCTGCCCGGGACCTCTCCCGGGGGGGGCTCAGGGATGTCCAGACAGCTGCTTCCCCTGGGGGGGCCTTTGATCGCCCAGGCAGCTCTTGGATGGATCATGGGGCCCAGGGATCAGATGAGGAAGACAGGGGAGAGGGGACCCGGCTGGGCCTACCTGTGAGGAGGAAGAGGGGTTCTACACAACAGGAGAACTCTTCTAATATATCTTGGCACCAATATCTGCAGCTTTTACCAACTAGAGAGGATTTCCAAAAATTAGTGACAGAGGTACAGGCGACCTGTCGTGCGGAAATAGGAGCCATGCGTGCTGACTTACACTCGCTAGCTAACAAAGTGGATGTGCTGGATCTATTTGACCGCTCCTCCACCTGGTTTCTACCCTATTGCACAAGGTTTTAGGTCCTATATCCTTTTATACTCACCTGCTATTCAAGGAATATTTGTGATATGCTCTGTTTGAGAACTGGTTGTTACTGTGTTTGAAACTCAAAAAAAAAAAAGCCATTGTTGCCTTCCCCCTTTGTGTTATTCTCCCCCTTTTTTTTTCTGTACCCTGTTGAAAACTTCTCAATAAAAATACAATTTCAAAAAAAAAAATTTCAGTTGCTTTTCCTTTAGTGTCATTTCATTTAGTGTTATTTCATTTTAATATATACATCATATAACCTTCAAAAATCCGGAATATTTGAAAATTGGGCACACCTCAGGTCCTGGATTTTTGAACCTGTACTGTACTATAAATGTTTGTATTTTATTGGGTGTGCTTTAAGAACATGTTTTTATGTATTTGACCAAATTTTTGGGATTTTCTGCCTTTTTTGGGTCCAAGTGTTTTTTTAAGCAAATCACAATAGACAAATTTGTCAAGTACTGGTCAAATGTTTACATAAAAATACCTGTGTACTGTCCTTACTTTATGACACATAGATTATACATTCTCTGGCATGTGACTAAGTAAAGTAAGACACTGGGACTTGATACTGAAGGCTTTAGAAATGAATGGAGATTAACTACATGTACAAGAACACAAGATAATAACCAACCTTTACAAGGCTTCAACAATGACAGAAAAATAAAGCATTTTCCGACCCAAGATGTTTTTACAAACCCCAGAGTTAGCAGCATCCTGAAAACAGCATTCCCTTGTTATACACAGTAGGTTAATAGGAAAATGGGTGGGAATAAAAAGTCCCAGGTGTGATTGAATAAATAAATGATTTATTATTTGAAATAGCTATTATGTAATCATAATAACACAATTAGTTACTGGAATAGATTTATATGAAGTTAAATACTGCTACAGGCTTTATTCTAAAAGTAATAGATGTACTGCTGGAGATAGTTGAGATCAATTTTCAAATAGTGGAAATCAATTGTCATTAGGAACCATGGTAATATGTTTTTTGTTGTCTAAGAAATTTTCCAACGTTGGGCAATTTTACCATATGGGAGTGAAAGACACCATTGGTTGAGAAACTAAAAAAACCTAGAGAAGCCATATACCAAAGATAGTAGAGCCAATGGGAGGTTTCTTTTATTTGTTTAATTTAGGAGATTTTTAGAAGTGGGGCTGTGGAACTTTTGTTTCATGGTTTCATCTTCTGTGTTTTGTCTTGGGTTAGTTTTGTCTGGTTGGAGCTCCACTAAGGTTTAATTAATGCTTAATGGTCATATGTTAGAGTATGTTAGGGTAAGTCCAACACTAGGGTCAATCCCCCATTCTGTGTAAATGTTTTTATTTGTTTAAACATAGTTGTTAATTAGCCCCTTAACATGCCATGTAAAACCTATACAATCTTCTATTTGACACAAACCTGTCAAGACAGCATACTGCTAATATTAGTATGAGCACGGCTGCCTATTCTACATGCGACACCAGCTGATACATACCGTGGCTGCAGTCTCAATGCCAATTTTATTAGGACCAGATGGGTTCCTCTTTTGGGTACTACCATAAGGGACTATCCTCCCCCTCGGAAGGGATATCTCTACATCTACAAATTGTCCAGGATTTTTTCCCCCAGGTTTGTCTACACGCACACGCTTTATCTTCAAGAAATTTATACTTTAAAGTACTGTGTTCATTCCCGCTAAACGTAACCTCAGCCCTGAAGAAGCCTAAGATTGGGGAAACGCATTGGGTAATCGACTTAAGCTGCGTACACACCTGCAATTTTTCTCGTTGGAAAGGATCTTTCACGATCCTTTCCAACGAGAAAAGACTGCACGATGCATGAACGATGCTGTACATACAGCACCGTTCATGCTCTATGGAGAGGGGGAGAGCGACGGAGCACCCTGCTGCGCGCTCTCCCCTTCCCTTTCATTAGGATCGGTCGTCGTCCATCGTCCATGGATCCGCCAGGACGGTCGTCGGACGATGGACGACGACCGACTGTACACACGGCAGATTTTCGCCCGATAATTGGCCGATACCGATTATCGGGCGAGAAAAATTTGCCGTGTGTACGCAGCTTTACGCTTGCGACACCACTGTTCATATGTTATATATTCCAATTAGGAGTTCATTGTCTAGTGCCCCTGAAGGGCCTATAAAAAATGATCTGGATCTCCAGTCATTATACAGCCGAATATTGCATTGCACAGTAATTGTCATATGTATTATGAGAAATATTCACTAATACAATCCCTTTTTTGCCACAAAACCCTTCTCCTTGTACTGTTTTCCAATGAGCACTATTAGTACTACAATAATACAAACAGTATAAAACAAAAATGTTGGGCATTGGACCATTAAGCATCGTGATAAATTTTCCAGCTCTCATAAATAGTGGTGCAAACTCATAATATGTAGGAAGCAGGCTTATTTTTATTCATAACTTTAAATCATTCCAAACTATATTTGTTACTGCTCTCATTAGTAGAAAATGTCAAGGCTGACATTTTCTATAGAACATGCTTTGGGAGATTCTAAAACTCTAATATAAAGTAAATTACAATCAGTTTTATCAAGGTGATACTCGGAAGATGATTTTCTACACAGTTGTTGTGTATCATTCACAGGATATGCTGCATAATGCTCAAACAGAAGTCAACTTTACACAACAATCTAGTAAAGAGGCTTTTAATTCCTCACTGTATCTCATCATCTCACACCTTTCTGGTGTCAGAGAAGGATTCCTCTTGGTCATAAATTAATTATAAGCACAGGAAGAATAAATAAATGTTTTGTAATGCAAATTTGAATTTTCTTTAACAAATACTGACACCAGTGGTATTTCCTGGGAAATAAGAGTTCACAAAGTATGACAATTACCCTAGAGAAAAGTTAATTAATAGGAAACCAAAGCATATATACAAGAAATGCTGAACACAGATAATGTAAATAAGCTACTTAAAATATGCAATGTACAATAAACAAATATATGACACATAAATATACAGAAAGTACAGAGGGATCAATATTCATTATTTTCTTAAAGCTGAACTCAAGCTTCAACTAAAGCTGAACTGAATAAGGCAATTCTAAAAAGCCACCATTATATGCCAATATGGTAAATAAAGTTTTTTTTTGCATACAGCTACCAAAAGTACCTAAATCTGTCTTAATATAATGTTCCTGTAATTCCATTTGCAGAACTGACAAAAGCAGAAAAGAAAAGAAAAAGAGAAAAAGAGCACTATAGCCAGTCAAACTTTACAGTACTATCAATTCAACACTGAGGGCTTCCTGAGAGGAGGTGAGGACAGAGTGACGATAGTACTTTTTTTTATTGAACGGTCTCAGGGTAGGGTAAGTTCTTGACCAAAATGCATTTCTCAACTGCATTACAGTTTGTAGGGTGTTCTCAGGAAGTACAGATTCAGCTAGGCTATCTAGCAGGGGTGCTTTTTACAGAACTAAAAATCTAATGGACACTGAAATATTTCTTAAGTATGTATTTTAACTATATACTTAATCACAGTACTTGGAGTTCAGCTTAATATTATTTAGGATGTTTTCCACTTTTTATCTTGGGTCCATTCTCTAACTTGTAAAATTTATTTTAACAACAATAAATAACGCCAACCAAACACATAAATGCCCCACAAATGAAAAACTCAGTAAGCATTCTTTTCTTAACAGTCTTCTGTCTGATATTTAAAATGAAGCTTCTTATGGCATAGGGACATAGAAAGAACACACTTGAAAAGTCAAGAGATATAGTTTAGGAGCACCTGTCACTGATAGAGGTGCTAAGATGACACAACTGACTTGGGCTTTAATTCTGAGATCCCCATGGAAAACCACAATGAAAAGCAAACACTTAAGTAATCCAACAAGAGGCATACATATGGTACTGTGGGACTGCCAAGGGTGTGGTTGAACTCCAGCTTGTAGGCTAAGTTGTAATTGGCAAACACTACAAAGAGGTTTTAAGTCTGCCAGCAGGCAGAATCACATTTCACAGTTGCCTGTTATTTGTTAGCTGCTCACTTTAAAGTTTAAAAGAAAATCCTGTTAAGTCTAATATCTGACATTTTGTATTGTTGAGATACCAGTCAAACCAGCTGATAAAGTTTGCTGGGGGAATGGATTAAAAACTATGCATTATTTATATGTGGAAATTAATGTAAATGGTACAGAAACATATTCCCCCAGCCTCATACCTGGTGCACAGGCAGCTGGTGTAATCCAGGATGTAAGACCCTCCATCTGCTTCTCCCCTTTCTGCTGTCTCTTCGAACCTCCAATGTTTTTGAACCTAGATCACCATCCCCTAAAACCAAATAAAAATTTAAAAAATGTATATATATTTATTGTGCAGCCCCTTTCTCCCAACTAATTTCATTTATTGTGCATCCTTTTATACATAGGATTCATATTTAGTAAAAAGCTAAGACTGTGAAGGATAAAAAGTATTTTTGAAATAAAAGGTTTACTCTACTTTGGTGTTCATGTTGGTAACATTTAAAAGTTAGCACCTCAGAAGATCACTATAATAAGTGGCACTGAACCCTTTTAGAACCTTTAGAATGGCCAAAAAGTGAAGCTAAATGTTGGAAGTTGAAACAAAGAAAGGAAAATTTTATATCCCTTTTCCAGAATACATTTAAATGTTTACAATTCTTAATATATGGTGGACAAAAATCACATATTACACAAAAAGATTTACCCCATACTTTATTTTCCCCCCTGAGACTGACTTTTATTTCATATGCAGCAGGTAGAGGCTTCAAATGCAGTCTCAACAATTCTTCTAAATGTGGCAGGAATTGGTTTAAACCCTTACTTCAACAACCAAACAATTAGCTAAATGTTTTAATCAAACCCAAAGGTGTTTGACTTAGGCTAGCTGCAAAAAGATCCTAGATTGATATTCCATATGCTACATACCTTTTTAATTACCCATAACATGCAAGCCCTGGTATTTTAAGTAGAATGGAGTGTATGGTTAACTGACATCCATCAACAGATTTTCACTTGGCATAATGACTCATTTATCTGTACCCATTTTATTGTTTATACACTAATTTTACCCTACGCATCCAACAAGTCCACAAATCTAATGGCATACTCCGTTTTTGTGAATTCCCTATTAAAAAATGTGTCAAAGAAAGATCTATCAATGGAACTTTTAGGGATCAACGAGACCACAAGCTTAAAAAATATGTTACATAAGCGGCTATTATGCTGACTCATTGGTTGCAGTACATACTAAGTCATTATCCCACAGTATCTATACAAGTTAGAGTAAAGACAAAGAGTAAAGACAAAACAGACGCAAAATAGTTACACTACAAGATCAGAAAGAGTGAGGTCAGCAATGGCAGCATCCATGTTTTTCTAAGAAAAAAAAACGCTGTTTTTCTTTATGAACCATAGTAAATGTTTGTAGCATATACAAATATTTCAGCTATATTCTTAAGATTAATGTTAATCCATATTTTTTTTTGTTAGGGAGATATAGGCTTTTATTTATGTGACATGGTAGATCGCTACTTTTCTGTTGCTATCCTGTCTTCAGGACTCCTTTGGGTATGCAGGGATACCAGCACAGTCACTCACCTGTACTCATTAGCTTTCTTTTCATCCATCCTAGTTGATCCAGTCCAGATGGGGTGCTTTGAGATAGAGGTAGTGACATGCATCTGTCCAGTGGGAACTTGAAGGAAGGAGGAACAGTAAGTGGAGTGGGAGGCAATCTCAGAGGCTGGTAAAAGTGACAAAGGTAAGTTATCATTAGGCCCTTAGTATTCATGCAGTTGCATCGGCTTTACAACACAATGAAGACAAAATTGCACCATCATATTCATTACTGGGAACTGCAAAAGCTTTCAAAGCTTAGTCTATTTACAAAAACTATAAAAAAAGGGGAGGTATTAAAGTTTTACCAATAAATTATTTGCAAAAAATAAAATATTGTCCATGCACCCAACTTCATCTATGTTTAAGTATTTACAGTTGTTAGGAACAGGCAACACTGTAAGAAACTAAAGGCTTTTGAAATGGTTTGTTTAGTACAAATGTATGCATAAGAAAAGGTCCTTAAGCTAGCCATACACATGATTTGATAGCAAAAATGATTTTTTAATGTTTTTTGTTAAAATTGTAAAGCTTAAAAAACTACAAGAGATGGGACCAATATTACCCTGTAAAAATCAGATGGCTTTTTGAGACACAGGCAAAACTTTTCTACTTGTGATTAGATTTTTCAGTAATCCCAACTGAAGCTGGTAATGTATTGACCAGTTTCAACCTCATAATCAAATCTGGTGTTCAGTTGAACTTGTGGGTGATACATGTGGGTGTTTGGGTGCTCAGTCCTTGATGACTACTGCCAATTGTTTTGCGATTACTAGTGAATGAAATGTTAATTACTACACATAATACTTGTAATGCAGCATGATAAAATTACTACTCTAATTGTTATGATGGCAATTTCAGACAAGTTTGGTTAACATGATATTTATGTTAGGTTAACGTGATATGTCATGTTAACCTAACAGTGTTGGCAATACATTGCTCTGATCTATTTGGTTGTTGCTGTGATTGAAAGCTGATGGAAAGTGGTTGGAAATGTCTCAGAAGAGCCTTGTATGGGTAACAATATTCTCCTTGAAATGTTGATTTTGTAACACATAGCAGTCACCATGGCTATTTACTTTTCTATAGATAATCTGTGGCATAGCTTATATTGGTTCAAATATCAGCAACGAAAACCATTATGTAAATATACCTCAATATACTGCAAACTATATAACAATGTGCCCAGTCCTAAATCATTGATCTCCGTAAGATTGTACTATTTTAGGGCTTCGTCGTGGATATGCGTCTTGTAATTTGAACAATTGCTACAAAGGCCATAATGTAAGGTAGGAATGGATGATCATGGAAATTTGTAAAATCATAAGAGATTTCACATTTAAACAACTCCTATTTTTTTTTTTTTGTTGGGATTTTTCTCTTCCCATCCGTCTAGCCCAGGGGTCGGCAACCTGCGGCTCGTGAGCCACATGCGGCTCTTTGGATGTGAAGCTGCGGCTCTTTAGTTCAGTCCGTCGGAAGCTATTCTATCTCTCAGCCTTCTAATTTGTTGTGAAAAACACTACTTATATATGAATAAATAGATATTTTTTCTTATGAATAAATAGGTTAGTTTTTTTATCAAAAAACTTTATTTATGCGAGTACTATTTATTGTTGGCAAGAAAAAATTTTGTGGCTCTTTGAAAACTTTGAAATTTTGTAAATTGTAATTTTTGACTCTTCCGACTCAAAAGGTTGCAGACCCCTGGTCTAGCCTATACACAGATCACAACATCTGGAATAAGTACTTACTGGAAGGATACTCCGATCTTTCATTGAAACACCAGGGGATCGAGGTATCATCTTTCCAGACCCTTCACTCTTTTGGTCAGCATCAGAGTCACTTGTAATGCTGGTGTTATTTTCAAGGACATCACTGACATCAAGATTATCTTTGCCAGAGGTCAGTTTATCATCTTCACATATTGTTTGCAAGTTCTCCCTGATCTGTTCCTTTGTGAACTCAGAACCTACACAATGAATAACATCTTCCTCTTCTCTGGAGATATCAAGAAGTCCATCATGCCACTTATCCTGGGAAAGCAAAAGTCAGAGATGTAATATATACAACTCAATCGATCAAGACAAATGTCTACACAACGTTAAGAAAAAAATTAAAGCAATCTGACAAGGTCAGTTGGACGTATCTCATTCTGTCACCAAAATATGTGATGGGACAATGTAAAGAAACGCAATTTTGTGTTCATCTGAAATCTCATTTCATTAAAACAGATTTCTGAGTTTCAAGAATTTTGGATGAACAGATTGTATAAACTAGCAACCAGTTTGTATTGTTTTCTACTTTTTTTTTAGAAATGCATGTGCTATTCAATTAACTGAATTAAGAACAAAATAAGTAGGGAGGGGGCTGGCCAACGTCATATTTTAGGTCTGTTCTCCAGTCACTGAATGCTCAGCCTTAGGCATAGAAAACTCAATAAGATGCTACAGACTCCAACCACCACCTGCATCGTATGAATGGCTTGCAAGATGGAGTGGAGTAAAGATATCTGCTGTTTTCTATAAATAGCTTCCATAGTTGAAAATCAATTAAAATAAAGCATACAATTATGACGGTATTTTTCAAACCTTTACCATTAAAAATCTTAGTGCAGATTTATTCTTTGTGTAGGACAGCAAAAAAAAATAGGAAGCAGAACACATTTGGTATGGCTTACATACAAAAAAAATACATACAAATAAAAAATATATTGCAGGAAATATGAACAAAGCAAAGACCAGAAAAATGCTGACACAGGAAGCATCTTACAAAATGAATTATAGTTTGCATGCTATGGATTTCACAATGTAAAATAAGGATAATATAAAAATGTTCAGTTGGAGTTTTAGAACAATTCAGGCTTCTCTTTGTTTAGGTTACTAGAATCTGCATTACATAAGTATTTATAGTTATGTAACAAACACTTTCTACGCTTGGCATGCTGCATTCCTATAAATAGTTGAGTGAGAACATACATCTTCAGGTCAGCACCTTTATCTACCTATCCTAACAAAAGCAGTGAAAGAGGGAACTGAGTGCTCTGGGGCTATGGGACCTTTTCGTGAAATATATATAAATACAGTTCAATCCTGCCCTCAGGCTAAAAAGATAGTGCTAGCATCTCCAAGCATCATATCAAGCTAAAAGATCTTTTCATGTCATTTATTTTATGTAAAATGAAACACTTTACAAAATGACAGAAATAAGTTTGAAAATAAACTATTTAGTGGAGAATCTAACATTTTAATTTCACATTTGCTACATGTTAAAAACATTTAATATACGTAAAGCAGACTTCTAACTGAGAGCAAATTGCAAATTGTAAAATGCTCTACCTTTATTACCTTCTGTAACACTGAGTCAGAATAGGGATGCAGCTCAGGGATTCATCTGATTGCCATACATTTATCTGCATGTTTGCTAAAGGTGTGGAACTACTGACCCCAGAAAATCAGCTTTACATTCAGGAAATTAGAATTCTTTATAGTGGGTCAGAAATGGCAGCCTGCAGTAAGGGCTCAGGTTTAAATTTCATCTATGATGCTATCTAGAAGTTTGTATGCTCTGTCTGTATTGTCTGGGTTTCGATCCACATCCCACTTGTCCTTAGACTATGGTAGGGACATTGTAACCTACTCTGAGGAATAGGTATGAAAATAACTATGCTGCATGATATGTCAGAACTATATAGATGAATATTACTAATCAAATCAAAAAGTAGGCTATTATTTGTAAAATAGGCATCTCCTGAAAACATATACAGTAAACACTTATCATTACAAGTACTATGACCTTACAGCCCATCTAGTGTAGCAAGCTCACAGATTAATAAGCAAAAAAAAAAAAAGGTGAGGCCAAGTTTTTACAGCGGAGATCTGAATATGAGTTTTTGCTTGCCTGTATCCCAGAATTGACTGATCATTTTTACTTTTGATTTTCACAGAAGGTCACCTATATGAAGGTATTCATATACTTCATGGTTATTACGCAACATAACTTACCAACATGCATAACAAAATATATGAAACAATAAACCCAACAATAATTGAACCAATAAGTCACAAGTTATCAGGGGTCCTTTAAACTGTGGATGATTGTCCTCATATTTGATGATTCCTTAAATGTTTTGGGCCCAAAGCCTCATGGAAAGGCCACCTACATGACACTAATTATCTTTTTATGTTGTCTATAGGTGTGGCTTCTAGGTATAAATGTAAGGGGAGGGTTCACAAGAACATAATTTTAAGGGTTCCCCATGGGGTAAAATGGTTGAGAGAGGCTTTGGTACACAATGCCTTGAATCAGCATTAGTACAGATATTTAGACTGCAGTCCACATATTACTTATATAAATGTATTTGCATGTCTTAACAAACTTTGTCACCAGGCCCATTTTTAGGCCCTCAGGCATGCACATTAATTGGTCTACTGTGGTGACTTTGATTGTGCTACAGCAAAGTAATAGACTGTAGTGGCAGCAGTGGCATACAAACATGCAGTGAGTTCTTGAGCTGTATGAGATGTACTTCATAATTGTGGATAATGGTATTCTATGAACACATACAAAGAAAAAAAAACAACAACAGGATATGTGGTACAAGACACATACATACTGAGTACATTTTGGACCCGTAAGATGCAACCAGCAAATGCTGAAACATAGAATTTCACAATAGTTGGTGAACTATCAGCCGCCTATACCTTGTTTTCTGTGTTGTTCACATAAAATAATCTGCTAATAATCTATTATTTTAGAAATATTTTGCTATATCTTCTAAAAAATAATAATTGCTTGGCTGTTATATTGATTCATTGGTTTTCATAAATGATACACTGCCTGTATACATACCTTGCTCTGTCTATAGAATGTATCAAACAAGATCATAAAAAAAGACAAACCAGCTCAGTCGTGTAATTTTTAGAAGGACATATTCTCCAAAGTGACTAGGAAAATGAGGCCACCAAAGGACTTCATATCCGGTTCTAAAGAGGACATGTTCTTTAAAAAAGGAAAGGCTGCCACTGTCCATACATCACAAACCAGATATGACAGAGTAACTGAACCCTAATCAACTGTATTAAATGTAACAGTCAATTAGCGCTCTAATAATCCAATATTATATCTCACTTTACTAGTCTAGAACAAATACAATCTAAAATATCCAGAAAATTAAATCTAAATAGTATATGTTGTCTGACATGTATGTTCAAGTGCATTAATTTTTTTCTATTAAACACAAATCCTGGCATCATGTTTGGCAATCTATATATATATATAATTTAATGTATGTATGTATGTATGTACCCTGTTTCCCCGATGATAAGACACTGTCTTATTTTTTTTTGAAGGCCAAAATATGCTCTAGGGCTTATTTTCAGGGGGATGCCTTATTTACCCATGAAGAAGACTACAGTACACAGTTATTGCAGAGACAGTACAACAGCGTAAGACCCGACTGCAGGAAATGGAAGAAAGAGCTACTACATCTAGAGCTTCAGAGACAGTACAACAGCGTAAGACCTGAGTACAGGAAATGAGAGAAAGAACCAGACAATCACAGACTGCACAACATTTTAGCTTAGCATTGGAAGGATTCTACGATGATCCACATAAAGACTACTCACAGCATGCAAGTCTCCTGGTATTTGCTGCAAGAAGGGAAAGTCAAACTTTGCCAACTAGAAACACCACCAGTTTGGAATTACACATTACACACTTTGGAATTACACATCAGCAAATACCTCAGAGCCAAAGCATTTTCTTAATAACATCAGAAAATACAAATCATGTTTCCAAATGACATCATTCGGCACCACATCAGTTGTTCAACAGCCTGGAATTCCATCCACATTCACAGTGCAAGGGTAAATTAACCATAAAGTGGGATCGTTACTTCCGCTGCCAGATCAACCACCAAAATCTCTACAACTATATTTTATTGAAAACGAACTAATAGAAACTGACCAGAGGTGCACCTACATCTCAGGAACAAAATTTCAGATTGTCCTAAAGTTACAAAGGATTTTTCATGAGCACAATGTTCTTATTAAAACATTTAAAACAGCATTGGAACATATACGATTAGTTTAGAGTAATTTATTTTATTTGTATTTTATATTATTGTATATTGTATTTACACTTTTAAAACCTGTAAAAAGATTTCTTTGATTTTACACTATAGCTTTATTTGATTCCTTTTCCATATAATATAAGATTGCAATAAACAAATACCCGGGCAACGCCGGGTAATCAGCTAGTGTGCTATAAAGCTGATACTTTATTCACTGCAATGATTGAATGTAACCAGCAGATGGCGCTGACACACTTGTTTTGTGCATGACATTAAGATCTGTCTGCGGAATGACTCTGAGTCTTATTGTACCAGACAATTTCCAGTGACACATATTAAATCTCTTTATAGCAAATAACAATATGACATGGGCAATTTTGCTGTAGTGAAGTGAGGACCTCACATGCACAGAGTAATCAAGAAGTAATTTGTACAGCTACATCTCTGCGCTGCAATTCCTCAAGACATCAGTTCCCCATAATAACTAAAGACAGTTTGTGTTTGAGGACATTGCTCTTCCCACAGCCAGAACATCATTAGGGTGATTGAACTTTAAGTGGTCTTCCAGATTACTCTTTATTTTTATTGTAAAGGCTGGTAAATGTAGTATTGGATGTGTTGTGAGTGCTGCATATTTTAAATGGTCCATCCACCCATAAGGAGGCTCACAGGGGTAAGATGGGGGGCATATGGGGGAAGATTGACTTTTGTTTGAGTGGTTTGTCATACTCTAAATTCCTATAACATTTAGGTGCAATTTAGGGGCACTAGTGGTGAGATCTCCCTGCCTAAATTCTTGGCTCTGTACCTAACTACCTTGCAGTTTTGATGGCCCCTCTCATGTTGAAGTGATCCCCCTTTTTTCACAATAGTAAAAAGGGAGAGACTTCTTATATTTCTGGAGAACAAGGACCCATGGTTGACGTGTTTCAGCATACCACCAACACACAAAGCATGCTTCACTCTGCATTACTGCAATGCACTGATATTGTTAAACCCCTAAAGTGGATCTAAAGACACTATTTGAGGCTTGGTTCAAATTGATAGTTGTGAAGCAGTGGGGTTGGTACTTCTCAGCATCCCACACATGCATTGGTGTTTGTCCATAGTGGTTGACCTGCATAGGCATTATCTCAAACCCATTGAAGAAACAACAAATTGCCAATCAATGCTTGCAGAGAACACATAATCTACTGCTGCAATTGAAGAATGCCTGGCAACCCCATATAAAAGCCACCTCTATGTATGATCATAGGACTTTCAAATTTAGAACATAGGGGTAGCAGTTGATCACCAGTTGGGTTACTGTAAACTGCACAGTAACTGCAGCCTATAAATTCTGAAAACAAATACTGAAATATATGTAAAATAAGCAATATTTGTTATTGTGTGTATGCTTATATCAGCCTCGACAGAACATTAAAATGGAACTAAAGTACAATTTTGAAGTTTTGCAATTCTGGCAGGTGGTTATTGCAGAAAGGGACAGATTGCTGAGCTGCGCATACATCTGACAAACCTGGCTACCCTTGTGTGTTCTGAGAGCGAAAAAAATCCTGTGCACCTGCACAAAAGTTACGTAATTTCGGCATAGCCAATCAAATTGGCCAAAGATCATCTTTGGGAAGTAAAAGAAAAGGAAAAAGGCAGCACCTCACAATGGATAGGTGAGTACTCAAGAGTTTAGTTCCAGATTAAAGCCCTCAAAAAGCTGGTTTATCATAAAAGTGGCTATGATAGTTTCATATTTATCTGTAAAGGTACAAAGCATTAGTTCTGCTTTACTAACACCAAGTTTACACTAGGAGACATAAGGGTCATTTATCAGACACCACACCACAAAAACAGTTCCTTAATTTTTAGTGACAATGATTTTACTGCAATAAAATGGCTAAAATAAAGATCCTTGTATTATAGCAACTAGATATACATATTATACTCCTCAAATTGAGTAAAGTATATAACAGCAAAAAAGAAAAGCATCAAATAGTGTAACGTTAGAAATTAGAGCAGGTCTGACCGGTAATGGGAAGCTTTTTCTCCACAATGTTCATGTTCGGATGTGCTGAAATGTGTTTTTCCAGAGACATAACCTTAATGTATTACAAAAAATTGGTAACTTAAAGCCCTCCACTAGCTATCTTCTAGGCCTGTACTGAAATAACATTACTTTTGTACATCAAAAAAATGTGGTACACAACTGAAGAATGTAACTGAACAACTGAAAGTAAAAGAGGATGAGGTCCAAACCAAAGCTGCAGTCTGATATGTACTATAATGGTGTTACTCCAGCAAAGAATGGTAGCCAAAAGCTGGAGGTGAGGGTCCATTGTATACATAAATATTATATTTATTACAGTGGGTCTACTGCCAATTTGACAGAACTAAAATGTATTATCTATTTTGTTTAGAATTGTATACAAATCTGAACTCCAAAAAACCTGCACTGCAGGCAATCAGCTAAATATAGAGATGAAATAAATATATAGGAGCTGTGTGTCCCTTAAAAGATTTGTAGTTTTGTCTATTCAGTGCTGAGATTTACACAGTCCTGCCACATTTCCAGCCTAGTGACCTTTTTCTGCTTCAGTTAAGCAATGTATCTCACAAACAACTAAAAATATTTTACAATAAGGTAATATGTAAATCTATGTTGTTGGGAATTCTAGATTTCCTGACTCATAATACTTATATTTGTTTATTAAGGTAAAGTGAATTTTACATATATTAGAATTTACTAAATGCCGAACAACTGATTGTGCTCACTGACTGCAATAAAATAAAATCCCTTAAGAAGTATGTTGCTGCAGAGTTGGTGACCAATGCTTCTGTCCGAATGTGACATTTCGCATGGTTTCTGGACAAAGAGGCAGAGAGCACAGATAGTTTGTGCTATTGAATGGACTGAGGGGGTGCATGTGGTGTGGGGCAAAGCTTGTCACTTGATGATCAAGCAAACCTGGAATAGATCTGGTCCAAGATCGAAAACATTTGCTAACAAATAGCAAATGACTTTTAAGAAATCCATTCCAGGTTTGCTGAATCACCCAGGTTTAGCCAATAAAGTGTATCTACTCCAGCCTTGGAGAGCTTTATTAAATCAGACACAAAAAGCAGAATTGGGAGTGATTGCTTCTAACACAGAGACCTAATGTATACCAGAGGCATTAGACACTGTGAATAATGCAGAGGCATGATGCGCTGCATACTGCACAGGAAAATGAAACAGAAAAGGACAGAAGAATGAAACAGAAAAGGGACAGAGGTAGTACTTTTAAGTAGATCCAGTCACAGTGACTGAAATTTCCTATTCAGACCAAATAATGTGCAGTGCAAGCTGAAGTGTTGATTGTAGACAGAAAATAGATAAAAAAGCTAGAGGAGCAATGAAGTAAAGCGGAATAAAAACATGGCAACCCAGTTATCTATTTAGGGTTTTCTAACAGTGTGATTAGAAAAGTAGATTTTCACTTTGCATGAAATCTTTTACTTAACTTGTAGAAGTAAATGTGGTGAAATTTTTTTTACAAGGAATACCTAGTCACATGCACAGAAATTTTAAAAATGTTGCTGTTGTTTGTTTGCACGATTGAATAGTTAAAGTTTCTAAGTGAATGACCTATATTTTTTAGTTAATCACCCCTTGAACAAATTATAGACAGGAAAAAGAAACTACTTTTTAAAGAAAGGTATAAGGCACTACAATATATTTAGAGGTATGAAGCACTGTGTATCAATGAGTTATAACATACTGTTTGTTATAGGTAGACATAGACTTTTCATGGCATAGAGATGTAAGAAGCACTGTGTTGTAAAGCTTAATGATAATCAGGTCCCCCTGGGGTCAAATTGCCAAGGAGACCATTATGAATTTTTTACCCAGTTTCTAAAGTTTAAAGCCCACACATCTGAATCATTGCTGTGTAGTAAGGCCACACTTCACAATCAAATTGCTACCTTAGCTTACATGAAAAAAATCTATGAACTTCTACAATGTGTATAAATGATTTTCGATAGCTGTAATTGCAATGAAAAGATACTGAACAAATTCCTGATAAATTTAAAACAACATTTTCATTAAAGTCACATTCTAAAATTTTTTTAGATAACTTTAACATTTTTACGTCATCATTCCACAATTTATGATTTGAAGGTCTGTACATGATTTCTCCAATAACTATTTGACTGTATTCCCCCTCTCCCAAGATAACCATGTTAAATTATTATTATAAATGTGTAGGTAGCATCCTTGCTAAAGGACTGCTGAAAATAACAGAACCAAAACTTTAATAATAAAAATAATGGTATGAACCATTCTGAGCAGAATCATTGACTTGCACTAAGACAGAGCAGAAATATCCACAGAGCAGAGCTTCCAAGAAGAAAGCACATTCATATATGCACATTTCGACCGTTTACATTATCATGATCACATTAACATGCAAATGTAATAAAAGGAAATAGAGATTGCCTTTCATAACTATATCCAATACAAGAGAAAAATGATTACCTCTTCACTAGATGAAGCTGAATTTGACAAACTAAATTGAGATTCACTACATTCAAATACATCTTCATCTTGGATGTCATTTCGACTTCTCTGAGTTATAAAAGTGGTTTCAGGATTATTCTCAAAAGTTTCATCCAATTGTGACTTATTAGGAGTTTGTGGTTGATGATTTTTTTCTGAAGTGTTTGAGCTCAAGCTGGGAACATCATGGCTACTGTTTTCCTCAAGTTCTGGAAACTGAAACCTTGCTTGTGATGGTTCTTGGGGAATTTCCTCCCTGTAGGAAGTATTTAAATCTGATGTATCATCATCTGATACTTGTGGAATATATACCTCTGCATTATTAGTTTCTTTTTCAGTTCTGACGGTTTGTAAAGATTCCTGAACTGGTGGATCACCCATGACATGATGGCTCTCCCACACACCAGAATCTGAAGACTGTGGAATCTCAGAAAGAAAATGTAAAGCATTTTCATTTTCAATGACTAAAGGCTCCTTAATAAAGGAGGTCTGCATTCTAGGAGTTCTAGGTGTTGACTGGGAAACCTGATCATCTGATGAAGATGACCTAGAGGAGCCTCTCCATTTCCTAGCTGCCTCTGCAACATTGCTGAAAAACTTAAAAACTCCACCTAAGTTTTTTGATTTCCCACTGCTTGCAGTGTCAGATGTTTTAGCTACATTCACACTTTCCTGTAAGCTTTGATCTTTTTCAGCAGAGTGAATACTATCAGTTGTGTCCTCTGCATTTTGGAATGTACTGCCCTGAAATTTATCAAAACCCTTTGTATTATCTTTTGTGGCCACTGAAAGGCCCTTTATATAACTCCACATATAAGAGCTCCTTCCCCTGCGATGTTCTGGTGTTATTTTAAGTCCTTGTCTTTGGATTTCTCCTTCAGCAATAGTTGAGCTCTTAGTGTTAACCAATAACCGTTTGCGACTGGAGCCAAAACTTTCATTGTCTGTGTGTTCAGAATTTCCATTCATTCCACCATCTATGTCCCTTAACCACCTGTGTTCACTAGAAATACATTCAGAAATGCTAATGTTTAACTCTACATCTTCAAATGAGGTATCTAGGTCATCAATGAAGCCTGCATAAGAATGTCTGTAAGGTCTTTGGCCATCAGCAAATTTCCTTGTTCTAAATAAAGCACTTGGAATGGTAAGTTCTATTTCTTCTGATGGTTGATTCTGCACCTTAGCCTTGGAATTACGAAGAACGGAACTCTTGGAAAAAGTTGCTGATCTCAATCTTTTGAAAGATCTTACTTTGTCCATAAAAGACAGCTTAGGCTTGGGCTCAATGATTTCACTTGTTAGTATCATAGATTGAGGCCTTTTACTGCGCCCAGAATTAGCTCTCCTTCTACTGACAAAATGCCAGATACGGGTTCCTTTTGCTCTTTTCTCATATCTATGTGTGGTTTCACCTCCCTGGAGCTGAGTGGAAACCCCACTGACCTCACAGTGGTCAAGCTCACAAATTGCCATGTTGCCTGTATCGTTCTCCTTGGGAGTGGTTTGAAAACTTTTGTTCATGTACCCATTAAAGATTACATCTGAGTGGTTGTTTAGATCGCCATTCAAAACTTCCATTGCTTGCTCTCCTGCCTTCACAACATGCCTTCAATGTCAGGTTCCCCAACTCCAGAAGAAAGCTGAAAGAGTAAAAATGCTAATTAGTAAAGGAACTACACATTATATTATTGACAGTTTCAGTTTCAAACAGGACAACAAACACTTTATCTCCGTGTCCAGTTTTAAATTGATCTAAATTGGCCATCCTAGATTATTAGGTACATCCTAAAAAAAAAAAAAAGCGAGTGCCCTCCCATTTTCTCAAAAGAGCTGGATTGATACCAAAAAAAAAAGGAGATCTCAACCCTTAAATTAATTTGTGGTTCCCAAGCTTTATAGGAATCATGAAACAAGGGATTGCACCTTATTCTTTTAATTGCTGTTTTGATGACAAGAGGCATTCATTTAAGAACCTCTTTCATCACACAGAATTTCTGTCAAGTGATAAAATACTCCTTCATCCTTTGTTCACTTTGAGAATACATTTCAAATGTTCGGCTATAACTCCACTTTCACTGGGTAAAATGAAACATTTTTATAGCAAGCTAAGATTTTTGTTACATAACATAAAATTAGCTAAAATACAAGAGGCAAAAAAATTCAAGTAAAAAAGCTTGAATTGAGGAGAAACGTAAGATTAGAGTGTGTATTAGTAGAAATGTATTAGTAGAAAGGCTCCATTCCTTATTGTTTCAATTATTCTTTTAAGTACTGTCAGGCAAATAGCTTAATATAAATTGCTAGAATTGGATTAAATATTTTTATATACATATTTTTAAAGATGCTTACTCATTCCCATATTATTAACAAGATTCTCTTTTAAAGATAATTATTTAGTTTTATGCTAACTTTTGTTTGTTTAAGTTGTTATGTTTTATGTTTATGCAACTTTTTTTGTTTTCAAGTTTACTAGTTGTTGTTACATAAAAAACATTAAAAAAAAAAGAGCTGCATTTTTGACCAAATTACATTATATTTTTAAGCAGTTCAAGATTCATATGACTTACATAGGTTGTCCTATTTGAATATATATATATGAATATATATTATGGGATCTATGGATTAAAATACAGAGTAAGAACAGATGGTGTTCATATTTAGATACATCAAATATGTTGCCAAAAATGTTGGCACAGAGAAATATGTACATTTACTTTACTATTAGTATAAACTGGACACCTACTCAACCTTTTCATAAATTACCCAAATTATTGCATAACTTCCAACTCTGAATATGTATCATTCATTCATTATCTATCCAGGTAACCTGCAACCCCAGCCCCACCCTGGAGCCAACCAGCCTATACACTTACCACCTCATTGAGAAAATGTCCTTACCCTACTCTACAAGCATGTTAATACCCCTGAGGAAGCCCATATTGGGCGAAACATGTCAGGTAAACTTTCACACACCTACGATTGACTATTTATAATTAGAATCATCCTGGACTTTATGAGCATCTACTAGGCCCTTTCCAGGGAAAGTCAACAAAGGGCATCCACACTGAGATGTCACAAACACTGGGGGAGAAGTGTCCTTCCTTTCCTTGGAGAAACTAAAACTTCATTACGGCCCATAACTCCAACGACGTGAAACTTGCTTCTGTCTCTGCCATCACAACTTCTCACTAAAAGAAAAAACAGTTTTAGGAATCGCAAAGACCTGATATTTGCACAGTTACATACTAAGATATTAGGCTGTCATATGCCCCCACACTCATTTTTCTATTTGATCTGCAAGGGGGCAAAGCCAGGAACTTCTCAGCACCCCCTCATAAAAATATGCATATACAAACACTACATTTTTAGTTAATAACCTATTGTTTTTTCTTTAGCCAGTGCACAGAAGAATAAATATGACAGTTTATTTGGTTTAACTTGCAGCACATAATAGGTCTCTCCAACATGGCCCTCTGTCAGATAATGGGTTAATAATGTCAGGAATCTATCAGGTCTGTGCCTCAGACCATCAGTAGGGTAAAGCCACAATGATGTGTGACAGCATTCACTGTTTGCACAGTGACCTTTTCATAGTGATGCAACAGGCTTTATTCACTGACACGCTTATCTAACAGGATCTGACTTTTGCACTAAAATGGTTAAGACAACAAGCTTCACATGAAACCAACAGATGATTTTATTCCTATACAGAAAGAGTAGTTTAATTTGGCATACACATCATAGGGTTTTTAGATGCTAGGGCACAACCTGACAGACAAAAAGATTTATTTGTAAGCACCTAATAAAACCATAACTTCAAAATCACATTGTTTATGTTATGTCTGGTACTGACCCATACTACACTTCTCAAACACAAACAGGCTTTACTGTTTTGATGCATATACAAGGAAATGCATTGGCTGTGTTCAATATACAGTATATGCAATAAAATTTGTATATATTTATATATATAAAGTAACCTATGTTTAATAGGCACCAAAGCAAAGGGAGAGTTTGGGTCTCTAAACTCCAGAGCCTCTCTCGCTTTCTTAGTTTGTCCTTGTCTACAGAACTATCCTGGCTAACTGGGTTCCCACCAGGTCATGAAATGGATACTGTCATTTAAGTGTTCTTCCACCATAAACAGACAGTCACTTAGCCCTTCTCTTTCTTTGTCCGCGGGCCTCATGCCAACGTTACACCTCACTTGCCACCTTTTTACCTCTTTTATCCAATATCAACCCTTTCTTTTTTGAAGTTTTCATAGGCCACCCAACCCCAATAAACATAAAACAACTTTAGAGTGTGATTCTAGACAGTCAAGGGTGGTAACATATTGTTCTAAAGTCATGGTAATTAAGCCATAATGTTGCCATAAAATTGCTTGATATAAAATGACTTTTCCCTAAATATAAGCCCTGACTCTAAGCCTTCTTTCCCTACACATAAAAGAATCATCATTTAATTTAAAAAAAAATCCTCAAACTATCATAACGTTTAGAGATCAGCGAATCGAAGCTGACAGAGTGGAATTCAATCCGAATTTCAGGAAAAATTCGAATTTCTTCCCGATTCATGGTAACAAATCGCAATTTTTTCTAAAATGGCAGCTACACGTGTGAGGACATGGGGCACGGAACTCTGGGAAGGCGGGATGACCCATAATGCAATGCATGCAGCCAATCAGCAGCCAGCCAACCCTGTGATTCACAGCCCTATAAATAGCCTCAGCCATCTTGGATTAAGACATTTTACAGCGTTCTGAGTACAGGGGGAGATGTCTGCAGGTGCTAGGGAAAGTGATAGGAAAAACCTAATAGGATAGGTTTTTCCTCAAAAAACGATTTATAAGTGCAGGGAAAGGATAGGGAGGAATCATTTCACAGCATCTTAGTGCAGGGACAGACGTCAGAAGGCGCTAGGGACAGTGCTAGAAAAGCGATTTACAAGTGCACGGAAAGATTATTTGGGGATCCAAATAGCCAATTATACAGCTCTGTCATTCCAGCAATTTATACATTCAGAAAAATATATACGCAAAACACAGAAGACATGCAAATATTCCATTCACGTGTAATCTCTGTTTTGGATCCACTCCTGTTTTTTTTGGCATTAGCAATACTGATTGATTTTTTGAGCAAATGCTGACGTGAAGGCATATGCTCCACAGACAGGATCCTTTTTTTGTGGGTTATTGTTCTGATGGATCAGAGGAAGGGCAAAATAATCAGTGACGTCAACACAAACATAGTGCTGACACCCTTTCCACTCTGTCTGGGGGGCTCTACTTGTATAAGCGGTTAATAGAACAGGTTCTGTAGACATCTATGTGGAATCTGCTAAAGAAGAGTGTGCTTTTTCTTGACACTAACATGGATCTGTAAGACTGAGTTTAGTTATTTGGTCAGTTTTGGCCCCGTGACTGCCCAAAAAAGTGAAGTGTGCAGTGATTCTAATAGCGACGCCTGTCATCTGCATGTCATACTGACTCACAGTGTTATTTCACTACCACAGCAGACTCCCTATGCATGTTACTGCAAGGCACAGTGTTCTACACCACTATCAAGGCTTTCTGCAGCCCGGAAATAGACATTTTTTAACACGATTCGCCGCAAATAAATTCGGATCGAAGTGTATCTTTTCGAAAAATTTGGCGAACCAGTCGAATCGAATTTTTAGGAAATTTGCTCATCTCTAATAAAGTTCTAAAATATATACTTACACAATAGATATTTAGTGTTGAATATCATGAGCCTATATAAAAAAAATCTATATAAAGAATAGCTACCCTGTTTCCTGCTATTAAAATGTTTGACACATTCAGTGCTTACATTTTCTTTTTGTTTGTAAAGGCAAATTACACTTGCCTTCAAGAACCCTAATTATTTACAAGCTAAGGATGTCCTGGCTTCCGTATTTCCATTTTTTTCTCTAAGACAGGAAAAATTGTAAGGAAGGAAGAGAATAAAGAAACAGCACATGAGCGTAGCAGAAGGTCTACTTAACCCTTCAAACACCAAGTCAACTAGAAGCACGTTTCTTGCAATTGTGACAAAGGAAAAAAAATATGCCGTAAAATAATGATGTCATCCAGTCTCCCTGCATCCTACTCTACTGCGAGGTGGAAAAAACAGGCAACTTCCGTCCTTACAAAGTGAAGAAACTTGTTTCCCATGGCAGACAGGAAACCAACACTAACGGACTGGCTCCTCCACCTTCTAGAATCAGGGCCAGCAGAAAAGCATTGTGATAAGGAACAGTGACTTTACAGCATCAAGATTTCACATTACTTACACAGATGGAAAACACAGCTAGGGATTACATTAACTGTTGCATAGGACAATCTAGCAGAGTTTATATTATCAGTAAAGTTCTTTGCACTTTTATTACAAAAGCAAAATAACATTTATGACATTTTTGCATTATAGCTACAGTAAACTCCCATCTGATTTGGTAATATGGTTTACATCCAACATTATTCTTGTACTATGTTGTTGTATACAGCTTGATTCGATTTTTAAAATACCTCCCTTCAAAACAAAAAAAGATTTCTGGGACATGCCATCTAAAAATATTTTGTTCTATAAAATGTAAAAAGAATCAAATAGTTTCATGGGTCTACACTTATTTTGGCTAACCAAAATTTAAAAGGTCATCCCAGCCTTATAATCGGATGCTATAGCTGTCTGTACATTATAATAAATTAAAGGAGAAAGATTCTAGAGATACTGTAAATAGATTAAGGCCTCCTTTACACTTGCAGTAAAAATCACATGGTTAGCTTCTCCCAGGTGCAAACTGCATCACAGGTTAACACTTTTGCAGACATTGGGCCTGATTTATTAAAGCTCTCCAAGGCTAGAGAATATATAACTTGATCAGTGAAGCCGAGTGATCCAGCAAACCTGGAATGGATTTCTTAAAAGTCATTTGCTGTTTGGTGGTTTAAACCTTGACAAGATCTATTCTAGGTTTGCTTGATCACCCAGCTTCACTTATGAAAGTGTATCCTCTCCAGCCATGGAGAGCTTTAATAAATTAGGCCCATTGCCCTTGCAGGTTTGGTTCTTCTTCCAGAGGAAGAATAGCAACTACACAGCCAAAAGCGACTTGTCACTTTTAAGAATCACATCATATTCCACTGCAAAAGCATGCAAACACATGCACAACATGGTTCCTAAGGTTGAGCCTTCAATAGAATGCTGCAGTCAACTACAAATCTGAAATAGACCTTAGTTAATACATTTATATGAAGTTTACATATTCCATAGCACTTTAAGAAACTCATTGAACATACCTCACCTGCCTGCAAAGAATATGCAAGTCTAATGTTTTTTTCAGTTGGACATTGAAGGAGGTCATTTTGGGTAGAACCCTATATATATATGGCCCCAAGGTCTGTAGAAGTAGACCAATCTATAATGTTTTCAGTGCATTTGATAATGTCTCTAAAATGTATTTTATTGTGTCACTTGTCTAAACGCTATAATTAAACTTCAATGAGGGTGAAAATATATTCCTTTGAAATCAAAGCATGCAGGCACTTCCCAAAATAGAATTTGAGAACTCCAATCTTTGATGAAGGTGATGAATATAAAGTAATTGAATTTATAAAGAATATTTTTTTCTATAACATCTGGAGGAAAGCTCAGAGCGCACAAACACTAATAACATTTTGTACAAAGCTCTATAAATAGATACCTATTTAAGGCCATTGTCCTAGGTTAAAAGAATACCCTCGAGTTTTCCTTTTGTTTTACAATGCAGAGCATGCAGCATGCCCAACCTTTTAACCTTTATTTTTCAAAGCTCGCTGAGGTTTCTGTGAACTTCTAGCTAACTGAAACACTGATTTAAGCATAGTAAATTTGATTGAAATATATTCTTAGCAACACACGCGTTGAATATCTGATCAAAATGTCCTAATTTGGAGAAGGGCTTCCACAGGGTAAAAGTTTAAATCCTGCAACAAGGAAGATTATTTCTGATACAGGTCATCATACATTTCGTAGTGGGTGCAGAAATGAAATGATGATTTAATAAAATAAAACAGATAAATTAGAATCAACCATTTTAGAGATTGATTCTGTAAGTAGGTCTGATGCGGAAGTATTGTGGAAATATGTGAGGAGCTCTGTAAACGAAATATTTGCCTATTTTCCGAGCAACAGCTCTGGTTTTCCACTCATTTATTCACTTAAACTTTAACCTTTAATTCCTGAAATGTGTTGGGTATGTATGTTTTAAGACTTTTTTTCATTTACCTACTGCCAGAACCAGGCCCGAGAAGAGGGGGGTGCCGCCGGTACATCACTCCGGGGCCTATGAAACTCAAGAGTGCCCATGAAGCCTAATGGGTCCCATAATTTTTATTATAATTTGACCATTTATTTATTTATTTTGATTGTATTTTTTTAAATTTTGCAAGTCTGTTTAGTTTAAAAATTAAAAAGACAGGTGGGTCACAGGGTACTTGACAGCGTTCAACAGTTTACGACATAAGAGACAATCATGAAGGCCGTCCTGGGAGAGAAGTCATGTGGTCTACAAGGGTACTCCTTGCTCGATGTGAAGTGACGAGGAGGAGGGGGTCTGGGCACAGTGAGAAAAAAAGTCATCAGCCAGCAAACAAATACATCTCGTAGTCGCCACCTTCTGAGACACCGCAAAGTCGGGAAAAGGGACTAAGTATTCAGTATTGAGTCTGACCTAGCAAAACAGTTTAATTTTGATTATTTAATTGAGTTTTGCTAGGAAAAGGGCCAGGAAAGCATATTTGTTGGGAAGACTTATACCTATACATACTTATCCAAATGTATCAATGTAATCTACAATTGTTAGAAATAAACATTAATATACACACATACACGTGTAGAATTTTGTATAAAGGCCCACACACCTTCTTTGCACTGTAGCCAGGTTTTTCTCTCAGCGGCCCTGGCCACAAACACAGGCAATGAGGAAATAGTAAATCAGCAACACAGCAGTGCAATCAGAGAAAGCTTCATCTATGCAAGGCTGTATTGTTACACAGCATTGTGTTTTTGATTAAAATGGAACTAAATTGTTGCCCAGAGATGCTGAATGGGGCCATCTTGATTTCTGCAAAAAGTGATCTTACATATTTTGCGGAATATAAACTAATGATGAGTAAGTGATGTTTTGGTGAGTAAGTGAAAGGATGCAGTGACACCAAGAGAATGCTTACAAGCAATCTGTATACACAAATTATTTCCCTGCTAGTTCTAATTTGTACATGTTTCCATGTGCTTGCTTGTGTTTCCTGCCACAAACAAGCAAAACCGTATCCTCCAAAACTCATGTGAAAGGAGTGGAATGAATACTTCTCATGGGATAAACCATGAGCCTAAGTAAATTAAGGTAAGTTTCTTTTTTCAAAAAATTACAAATACCTTGACATGGAAAACAGAATCTTTGCTTGCACACGACTGGATGGCTAATATCTGCCAATAAGGGCAAAACTCATTGGTAACCGAGATGGCTACGTTCCTCTTTTGGACTCTCCACCACTATTATTTTCTCTTAGTGCATTAGTATTTGTATTTCTAGTGTCTTTTTGTACAACTTTAGTACACTATAATTTTCCTTTCAAATACTGTCATTATTTCACTTCAGAAGTAAATGATTTTTACACTTTTATGTTTTAGAGTGATTTCATGTGATATGTTATCACTGCTTCAAGTGCACAACTGAAAAGCTTCTTTACATTTCTAAAATCTTGTATGCAAGTAGCACCGGGGATGTTTGTAACCTGGACATTATTTTTAAAGGGCATCAACTTTTCCATTGTCTTTCAAATTGTAGTCTGTGTGCAGCAATTGAAAAATGGACTATATACTGTTACCACAGCCTTAAATCATCCATGTTACCCTAGTGTTAGCCTCCATTTGGGCACATTCCACTGCCAAATGCCAGAGCCTTACCTGGCCCTGGTGCCAGGCCTTACTTTTAGTCTGATCAGAAGTCAAAACTGTGTGGTCTGGGCCAAGGATGTGGGAATTCCTGATAAATACATAGAAACTGATTTTAACAGAATAAACTTGGAATATCAGCTAAAATTAAGCATGTGGCTGTCACTCAGGGGGATGGGAAGGACATTAAAAGAACAACTTTACTAAGAGTAAAGTTCTTTTTAGTGGGTACTTACAAAGCTCTTCTGGGTTTTTTAATTACAACATTATTGTAGTCCTATGAATTTTAAGAACATGTCACATTCACTTTATGTATGATTCCATACAATATTATTTATCTTTATTACAAATATTTACATGTCATATATACATATCATCAGACATTATCATATTTATCAGTATGTACATACCATAGATCACCAACTGAACCACACTGCTGTTCACCTATAAAATGTGGAAATCAACAGTGAGAAAATATCTCATGCCATTTCTTATCTCATGAACTATAGTAAAAAGGCTGGTCACAAAATAAAAAGCAAATGACTGCAATGACTTTAATTGCTGTCCAGCAGACTTTTATCCCAGTAGCCTGCTGTCTAGTCTGATAGGTGAGGAGGTCCACATAATCCCAGCTTTGCAGTTTGTAAGACAGGGGACATCAGGTCAAGCAGATGAATTCACTTACTGTATGTATGATTTATTCTTTTGTTCTTCCTGTCTGCAAGAGACAAGCTTGGAGTTCCAAACAATCACACAGACAAATACACCACATTCTGAAAGGAGGGAACCCTTTTATCTTCCAGCTTCTCAGGTATGCAGAGTTCAAATGCACTCTACACATTACCATGTTTAGAAATTCAAATATTATAGGATAGTGTTCCTGAAGGCTAATGCAGCATTTATATTTTGTTGTTTTCTGCAATCTATAGATCTGCAAAAAATGCACCAAAAATGCAGATGTTATTTTGAAATTCTAGTATGTGGTCTTTAACCTGTAAAGTCATACTACACCTTACAATTTAACACATAGTTAGCATACCATTTAGCAATACATGGGCATTTTTTCCAATTTGAAAGCTTGTTCTTGTTACCACTGTATTAAAAGGCACTTTTCTCATTTGAGAGAGTTGTACTTACATCCCATTTATGTTGATTTATGAGTAAATTTTATCATCCTGGATAGGAAGTGTGAGTAAATCTATCTAAATAGAAAAAAACATTAAATGAACTACGGAGTCTATCCAGTAAACACATTTTCTGTGCTAACGTCAAAAAGCTTACTCAGTTTACCTTACACAGGGTCTGTGAAGAATATGGAATATAGATCCTGGGACAATATCAATCAAATTTACTATTTACAATTCATAAAAAAGCATATAGTGCAGCTAACCTTAGCATTTAGCTCATATATATTGATATGTTGTTTACATGTATGCTCATTAAAAAAATGCTTTTTTTCCCCCTTTTTTGATTAGCTACACCTGCAGACGGACCCGTGATGTAGCCACCCATACATGTGTTCTTCCAGCGAGTGCCAGTAGTAACTCTATAAGGAGGAGGTATGCATGCACAGGGATAACAGGAAATGAGTGGATGAGAAAGGTGGTCAAGCCACATAAAGTAGCATATAGTGCACACTCCCTGACCACAAGTTTAAAATTTTGACTTTGAGCAAAATAATGTACAGATCAATTTAAAAATAAAGATGAACTCTAATTTAGTCCTGCTGTATTAATTTTTTTAGGAAAGGAGGAAAGGGAAACCCTGATGACAGCAAAGGCATCATCAGGATTTCCCTTTCCTCAGCAACTCAGGGAGCAGAGCAATCAGCGGAGCTTTACTATGCTGACAGAGCGAGCGCGGATTTCATTGATGAATCAGGGGCAGTATCTCCATTCATCCTCTATTGCCCTTGTATTGCCTGCGGTTACAGCTAATTGAAGGCACCTGCTTTCAATTAGCTGTGACCGCACAGTTCCCACGGTCCAGGAATCCCACAATCACATTATGATTCATAATGTCATTGTCCGATAACCTGAAAAAAATAAAAAAAACAAGTTTAAAATAAAAAACAGATACGAAATAAATAATTTTAATAATTTTTTCTCCCGAAATTTTGCTGTCGAATGCAGCAAAATTCGGTTCGGGTCTACCCGAATTCGAACAGCCATATTCGGGTCGAATATAGAGACAACCTGAATTCGAACATCAACACTAATCTTAACACAGGGTAACATGTTGCATTTTTGATTGACCTTTGTTTACAATTAGTCTCCAAACAGAAGGTGGTCAGATAAGATCAAAGCGATGAGATATAAGAATAGATAAAAACAGGAGGTAAAATGTGTATTTTATTTTAAAAATGGCAATTGTATATGATGCACAATGCATTAGCTTGCTAAATGTCATTCAGTTATGGTTTAAATCTACTTTAAGCAAAGTAAATGTCTGCTGTTTTCAGGTGTCTTTCATTGATCTGACTTTTCTTAACAGATGAAAGGTGCCATCTGTTTTATTTATTGCATTTGAAGATTAACTTATGTGAAACTGCTTTCTGCGATGCCATTCTAGAACAGAAGGACTGCCTTGGGGATGCAGTAGAAAGCATGCCTCACAAAAATAAATTATATGTCCCCATACATACAATTTTATAATTTTTTTTTTTTTGATAGGGCATCATTTCATTTAAGAAAAATAATGCCCCAACATTCTCGTAAGCATCTCAAGCCAACTCTGATCTCTGATTTATTTACGATTGTTTCAACTAGAGAAAGAAGTATGCATTTGAACATCTCATTCAAACATGCTGGTGGTGGGTTGCTAACACACATGATATCAGTGACAGCATTAATACACAAGTCTCTTTAAGACATGTCCTTACTAATAGGCACTTACATTTGCCTTTAAACTGTCATTCATTCTGGCTGCTCTGCAAGTCTCTGCACGATCCAGACACAAATCAGGACATGCTTCTTAGCGTATCTTCTTAATAGGGACGAAAGAAACTCTTAACACAAGCAGCATTCCTCCCAGAACATTACAAAATCATTTAAACAATGTTTCTGTAATACACTTGTTACTTATCAGCCCTGGCTTAATATTCAGATACCTATTCAGTTACTATATTGTTCTGCTATACTGTGGCCTTTGCTGCCTCATTACTGCTTGTAATAGTTTGTTTAACCTGCGGCATAAATATTAAGTATTTTTAAATGTAAAAGCAGAACATTTAAAAATACCTAGTATTTTTTAAATTTTCCGCCTGGTCCCACCTCCTAGCCGCATGGTCCCACTCCCCAGCCGCACGCAAATCCCCGCCCCCATCTGCTTCTCCTGGCCTCACTTCCCCAACCTTCACACGTCGGGGAAGCAGATGCCGGGCATCGCCAGGTTACACAGGTGCCCAGCCAGCATCGCCAGGGGAAGAAGATGCCAGGCATGGCTGGAGGACGGCCCAGGCACCGCTTACCAGGTAACCTTTTTAAACTCATTGGCAATTCCACCCCGATTTTGGCTTGGGGTTAACGCTTTTGATACTGAAAGATAGCTCGAACCAGGATTACTGCTAAGAGGTTAAACCACAATGGCCATGTCTGGATGCAGGCAACACTCAAAGTTAGTGCATGAACCACATGCTGGTCAGAGTTTGCACAGGATGTTCCAGAGCTTTTGTCTTGCCCTGCAGCCACTGTGCTGTCTGGTAGGACTGACTTCACAAGGTTTGTAGTCTGAACCACTGGTCAGAGCTTGCACAGGATGTTCTGGAAATTGCTGTCTGCCAGTGAGAAGCAAAATGTTATAGAGAAACAAATCCATCTATCCCGTCTTGGATTACCTACAAAATACATGTTGCTAAGGCTACAGACTAAACATTACAGTGCCATTCTCCTCTTCTATTGTGGTGCTCCAGCACTGCAAAGGTGCTACACATTGGGCCTGATTTATTAAAGCTCTCCAAGGTTGGAGAAGATACACTTTCATCAGTGAGCTTGGGTGATCCAGCAAACCTTAAATGGATCTGGTCCAGGATGAAAAACATTTGCTAACAGGCCATTTGTTTGGCTAATTTTCTTCAGAAGCATTTAATGCTATGATCCATGGAGAATAGGATAGTACTTCCTGTGCTTTTTTACCTCTATACGTGACTGTGTGGTCATATGTTATGATTTTGGAGACCTGAGATTTGTTTGATTTTAGCAACAGAGGTAAAGTAAGCAGATCATAGCTACATTATTATTATTATTATTATTATTATTATTTTTAAACAGGATTTATATAGCGCCAACAAATTACGCAGCGCTGTACATTAAATAGGGGTTGCAAATGACAGACTAATGCAGACAGTGATACAGGAGGAGAGGACCCTGGCCCCAAGAGCTTACAAGCTACATATTAGTTTATATGGAAATAGACAATGCAACCATACTGCTAATTTTTTTAAAGTGATAGGCTGATTCCAATAATAATTTTTAAAACAAATTTGTATTTTAGGCAATCCAAAAGAACTCAGCTCATTAAAGTATCAGTAGTCTCAAAAACAACAGAGTTCCCAGCCTGCAACTGATTTTACATTTGCCTCACTGAACTGGGTAAAAAGAAAGCATGGTAAATCAGAATCTGACGTTTTAGCCCTATAGCACTGGAATGTTTAATTCACACCAAGGCAATATCTGCCAAAATCTGTCCAATTCTCCCTTGAGTTTGCATATATTTCCTCATACTTCAAAATGTAGCATTAACTGATTTAACTTGTACAGTGTTTGACAAAAGCTTTAGAGACCTTATTTTACAAAACTATTTCAACACTAGTGAAATGTATAGAACATCAACTGCATATAAAAAAGCAGTTATGAAAAGTTTGTGCTTTATAACTGGGAAAAATGAAAGATAATTATTTAGATTTTTTTAATCTCTTAGTAGTATGTTATCTGCAGAATAACAATTCCCCTAGCTGCATAGAGCCATTCTGAATCTGTCAACAGTCCAGCTAGGTTTAAACTAAAGGAGATAAGGAAAGATTCTTTCTGGTCATCTGATAACATTTACCCTTGTAACCCTGGAATTCTCTTCATAACAGTGAAGAAGAGATTCTTTTTCCCCTCCCCTACCTTACTTTGAAAAACAAAGATAATTTAAATTAAACAAAACTGAGAAATGTCCCTGAGAAGTACCAACATTTTACAGTCATCTTTAAAAATACATACAGATTCTATTAGTATGCATTGATCATTCACTGTCATACAGCATGACCTGAAGTCAATTTCTTTAACTTGAAATTTTGTGTAAGATAATTAATATGGCTACATATTTCAAAGCACATCTGTCCAGTCTGCTGCAGAACTGACATGTAATCTATCAGTGAAGTGATTTTGTTCATGTCCTTGGAAACCTGGCCTCTACTTGAACCAAAAAAGATGGACACATATAAGTAGAAGTCGGCACCTAAGACTGACACTATAAAGAACATAGTTACAAAAGAATGTGCCAGATACAAGAAATCTATAAATTTAGATACAATAAAGATTGCAATTTACACTTATTTTTATCAGAAGTGAGAAAACATATATATTGTGGTAAGAAAATATGAAATTATTTGGCTGAAATAAAATACAGATTTTAGTTTATTGACTGAGATGAATAAGGATATTAACTGGATTATACCTAGTACACTAACCAGTTAGTTGTATAGTTGGATTAAATTTGCTTTTCTCTGTTCAGGTATTACAAATCTAATCAATTTAAAAATATGTATACTTTATATATACTGCAAATGCTTTTTTTGTTTGTTTCAATCATTTTATTAGTTTTCAACAGTACAAAAACAGTTAGAATAACAATAAAAAGGGATACAAAGAAAAGGACAGAATATAAATATAATAGGGGCGAAGTCCCCACTTGTACAAGAAAAAAGTGCAATACTTATGTCGCTTTTCATATATAAACCATGAACAGTGTAGAGTGGGGACATTTATATGGGGGTCCAAGAAAAACCTGGATAAAACAAGGGGGGGGGGGGGGGGGGGATATGATCCGTAAAATAAAGCTTTGAAACCAGGTGAGTGATTATGAGAAATAGTATGTATCCGAATACACTGCAGCAAACAATATTTTTCTCTTAATAAACAGAAAAAATATATAAACATTCAACCATGAGATCTACGTTGTTATTCTTTTTTACCTTTACAAGATAAACCTGAGTATGTCACAGATATCTCTATTTGGACAACTAATAAAAAGGGGGGGAACCTTGGGGTAAAGGTAGGAATGGGCTTAGGGATATAAGGGAGCCTGACTGGCCCAAAATTCGCCCGCATTCCCATTCTGAGAACCCGTCAAGCTAATACAATCTCTTCTGTATTCTTAATTTCCTATAGGCTTATGGCCAAACCAATTTGAACTGGGGCGATTCTTTAAACCAGTCCCATACGGACCACGTCTGTTTATATTGCTCCACCTTGTTCTCATCCTCTGCCACTAGTGCCTCCATACGTTGTATCTGTTCTAATTCTGCAAGCCATTCCCTCATGGATGGCGCTGTGGCTTGTTTGCATTTTCTAGGTATTATTGTCCTAGCTGCAGTTAGAAAATGCCTAAGTACATCTCGTTTACTACCTTTTATGGATCCAGGGAGAATAGATAATAAGGACATTTTAGGAGACATAGTTATATCCGAATCGGTTACTTTGTTGTATAAATCAGTAATCTGGTCCCAGAGGCTACGAATTTCTGGGCATTCCCACCAGATGTGTAACATAGTGCCCCGCTGAGTATGGCACCGCCAACATTTATCAGAGGAGGAGGGAGACATCCGGTGAATATCTGTCCGACAAATATACCATCTGGATATAATTTTATAATTGGTCTCCTGTGCCTTGCACGGGAGTGCCATTTGATGAGTCAGTATAAAAACCTTTTCCCATTCCAGAGGGGATATGGGGGACCCCAATTCTGCTTCCCAATATTTTGTATACGTGGGGGCATTATTGGCTGAAATTCGAGCTAGCATTTCATACAACTGAGAGATAACATGGTCCGGCCTGCGTGTGTCACTCAATAGAGCTTCAAAAGCTGTACAGTTTCTGAATGTAGTATGCGCGTTGAGAAATGTGGATAAAAAGGACGTCAGTTGATTATACAACATCCACGCGGATGGTTTCCTCTGCATCTCGGAATCCAAAGATGAGAAGGGAGGTAGTCTCCCGTTCTGTAATATGCTGTGTATCTGTCTATTGTCCTGGGCTGTCCAAGATAGAAAATTACCGACATGCAGTGCTGGGGGGAATGCAGGGTTGTTGAATAGGGGAGTCATATGACCTAGCTTAGTGGACACCTGGCCAGTTCTAATGAGGCCATCCCAGACTTTCAATAGGTCTGAGGTAACAATTGGAAGTGGCTGTTGCAGACGCAACTCCGACCTGTCTACCCACAATAAGGATCGAAGGTCAATGGGGGATAAAAGATTCTCCAGGATAACCCAGTTTTTCCTGTCTCTGTTGTGAAACCAGTTAACTATTCGCGACAATATAGTAGCTTGGTAATACAATTTGAAGTCTGGCACCCCTATCCCACCCAGTGCTTTAGGTCTAGTAAGATAATGCTATCCTGGGACGCTTCGATTTCCAAATAAAATCTCTGCACAATTGTTGTATTTTACCAAGAAAAACAGAGTGTAAGTATATTGGAACGGTTTGGAAAATATACAGCAGTCTGGGTAAGATATCCATTTTTAGGGTGTTAATTCTCGCTAACCAAGATAGAGGCAATAAAGCATATCTTCCCAGGTCTGACTTCAGCTTACTCAGTAACGGTTCATAATTATATTGGAACAACTTGGCAAGGTCCGCTGATATAAATATCCCTAAATATTTAATCTTATCATTGCAATGTCTAAAAGATGTGTGGTCTTTAACATATTGTATCTGATCTGGTTGGAGTGAGATATTGAGCACTTCAGATTTATTGAAATTTACGGTTCACCTTCCCAAATTTATCAAACTCCTCAAAAATCGTCAGAATAGACTTTTGGGGTGACGAGATATACATGAGTAGGTCATCTGCGAATAGAGACAGTTTGTGATGGTGTGTTCCAATACGGATTCCATGAACATTAGGGTTATTCCGCAGCCCCACCGCCAAATGTTCCATTACTATAGCGTACAACAGGGGAGATAATGGACATCCCTGCCTAGTGCCGTTAAGAATAGGAAATGGAGTCGACAGACAACCATTGACCCTCACACGTGCCCTGGGTGCCGAGTACAGTGCCGCTATTCTGGCTATCATATGTGGTCCCAAGCCTATCTGAGTCAGTGCCTGATACATAAAAGCCCAGTTAACCCTATCAAAGGCTTTTTCCGCATCAACTGACAACAGACACATAGGGGTCTGTGATATTTTGGCAGCATGGGTAACCAGCAAAGTTTTAATCATGTTATCTCTAGCCTCCCTCCCACTGATAAAGCCAACCTGGTCGGCATGGATCAAATCGGGCAAATATATAGATAATCGGTTAACTATCAATTTAGAAAAAAATTTTGCGTCCACATTGATTAATGAGATTGGCCTATAGTTCGAGCATAGCGCATGGTCTTTGCCAGGTTTAGGGAGGACGGTAATATGTGCCTCAAGGCTTTGGGCGGGGAACAGGGTGTCATCAGCTTAGGATGAGAAAACCCTCGTCATAAACGGAACAAGAGCTTCTGCATGTGTTTTATAGAATTTAGGGGTGAACCCATCTGGGCCCGGACTTTTGACTGCAGGAGAGTTTCTGATCACCGAGGCCACCTCCTCTTCCGTGAAAGCAGATTCTAAGCTAGAGGACACCTCTGGGTCTAATACTGGTAAAGCCGTAGAGGCTATATACTCCCGAAGGGATATGGTTGGGGTCGTAGTATTTTGGATATTATACAGGTCTGAATAGTATTGTTGAAACGTTTTCAGAATATCTTGGGGTATAACAGTAATGTCACCCTTTGTGTTCCGAATGTGTGGGATATATATCGCTGCCGGTCTTGGGTGAAGTCCCCTCGCTAGTAGTCGTCCACATTTTTCCTCGTACTGATAATAAGATTTTCGGTATTTGTCTCTATACTTTTGATGGGCAAGGTCGTACAGTTGTAAGAAATGTCTCTTAGCAGAGGTCAGTTCAGTAAACACGTCAGATCAAATTATTCTTATGTAGTCTTTCTAGCTTCTGTATTTTGTTGATCGTATTGGCTATATCATGAGATCTAATTTTTTTAAGTCTTGCCCCCTGCTGGATCAGCACCCCGCGTAAAACTGCCTTAAATGCTTCCCATTGAAAGGGAAGGGAGGTGTCATCCGACTCATGATCTTTCAGAAAATATTTAATAGCATCCAATACAGCCCCCTCGCAGACCGGATCCTTAAACAATGAATCATTACATTTCCAGGTCCACTCTCGAGGGCCCACCGAAGGAGTCTGGAGGGTGCACCTTCTGCATAGGTATATAGCTTAGTCAGGTACTGGGCAGCTGCTACCGTCGGCTGTTGATTAGGAAAGTAAATAGATGCAACGGTAAATTTCTTGTCCCATAGGGATATTTTAGCAAATACATATCTGCCTCTGGGGTCTATGCAAGTGTCCAGTACCTGAACAGGAAGTGACTTATGAAAGGCTATAGACACCCCTTTTGTTTTGCCTGCAGGGTTGGTGCTATGTATCCAGGTAGGATAGTATCAATTGCGTAAAAGGGGTACCTTTTGAGAATGGAAATGTGTTTCTTGGAGCAGTAATATGTGGGCTCTAGCTTTATGTTGACCATACAGAAGTTGGGAGCACTTAACAGGACCGTTGAGTCCTTTGGCATTAAGGGTACGGACTATCAACCCTTGTGTGGTGTGTGACTGGGTAGGCATAATCTTTGACCACTTAGTAGACTCCGCAAAAGAGCCGAAGAGTTGATTGGATCTATTTTGGGAAATCAAATGCTAAAGTAAGCTGATTGGGTCAGTCAGGATCTTGGAGCTGGGGCAGGAAAGACAGGGAAGGGGTGGTGTGGGGCTACAGTCGACTGGGTGGGGCTAATTCTCAGACGTCTAAGGGGAAATCACTAAAATAAGGTTTAACCTTATTCGCCGCCTAAACCGGTGGTACTCCTATGTGGGTTTGTGTGGCAGGGGGAGAGCGGAGGAGGATAGTATTTGTAGGCTTCGTTGGTGTACCTACTCGGGGGAAAAAAACAATACAACATCAAATTGCTAGAACACATTACAGTATACATGAGGTAGTCAGCACAAAACATTTAACATTAAGGCATGTAGCCCAGAGTCAACCAATATGTGCATAAGTATAGTATCTCTTCAGGCACCCACCCACCGGCCCTCCCAAAATTATCCTATTCCAACTAACAAAACTCAGATCTCCGGTAGCGGAATGGACCAGACTATGATAGGTAGGTGGGAAAAATATACAGCGATTACTGCTGTGTCTTGGAGCTATGCTCTTTGTAGCCAACATCATACAAGACCAAAAAGTGGTATATCTAAATGAGCATATATATATGTATGCAACTCCATGTAATGGGTGAGGAATAATATATATCGTGATAGGGAAAGCGGATACAGCACTCTGTACATAACAACTGAAGAAGGGAGGAGGAGAGGGGCTCAGCCTTAACCAACCCATCCCCTCCCTCACTATAAACCCCTCTACAAACCAATCCACTGCCAGATAGGTTCGATGGTCCAGTGTAGTATTCAGTGTTCATTTCTTCCCATGGAGGAGGCTGATTCGGCAAATCCCTGAGTCCCTATTAAAAAAACAAAAACAAATGGACACTCGTTGCACAGTCCAGTTGGGTATATTGGGTCATAAGGCCGATGTCTGGGTGTCATCCGAGACACGTATAGTCACTTAAGAGTGGATAGGAGAACCTGACAAGGGTAGCTCTGATTCAGGACCAGGGTGCTGTCGTCGCCTAGAAGGGCTGATCGGAGGATGTTGAGGTCGATCCACAGGAGGGGAGTTCCCTATGAAAAGAGCTGAGGGAACAGCGGGACAGTCAGGTAATCTAATATCAGGCAGCTGAAGGGCGCTCTGCAGTTGTGGTAAATCCGAGGGATCTCTGAAGAAGTGATTTTTACCTCCATATCTAGCAATAAGGTGGAATGGGTAGCCCCAACGGTATGGAATGTTTTGATCGTGAAGTACATTCAAGAGAGGCCTGACAGCTCTGCGCAGATCCAGCGTGTGTTTGGATAAATCCGGTAACAGTTGTATTTGGGCCCCAGCATATTCAATAGATGTGGCGACTCTAGCTTTTTTCATAATGTCCTCTTTAGTTCTATAAAAAATGGATACGACAAATTACATCCCTTGGCCGTTGGGGATCACGTCCACAAGGTCCAAGGGTCCTGTGTACCCGATCCATTTCAATATCCACATCTGGTGGGAGTGCCAATAGATTCGTAAATATAGTATAGGCCGCAGTGTATAACTCAGAATTTGGCACTGTTTCCGGTAACCCTCGAATACGAATATTATTGCGCCTATTGTGGTTTTCCACGTCATCTTGAAGTAGGTATAGCATATTAATTTGGGCCGCCTGGCGCTCAAGAGTGGCAGCTTGGGAAGCTACTTGAGAGGAAAGTTCCATACATGTGTTCTGGAGTACGTTGGTGGTAGTAGTCACCTGCTGTAAGGTCTGTTGTATATGGCGGAACTCAGATTTGCAGCTGGTTTCCAGCCTCTCAATACTAAGATTTAGGTCAGACCGTGTTGGCAAGGCTTTCAAATGGGCCTTCCAATCCCACTCTGTGTCCTCCACCCCTGGGCTATATGGCTATTTAGAGGAATCTTCCGTGCTGGAAGCTGTACTGGGGCTATGCATATATAGCAAGGGAGACCCTGGTACCTGTTCCATCAAGGATGCTTGTACAGTAGCCTCCCGGGTGTCCATTGCTGGCGATTGAGTTGCGAGGTGGGCGGGTGTACTGTCCGAGGTCTCTTGCGGCTCGGATCCCACTGAAAATTGAGGCCACGGCTTTGCGGCCTGCTCGCACGCGGCCCGATTCCCGGCAAAAAAAAGCCCGGGTTATCCCCTGGATACGGGCGTCTCGCCTCCGGAGCGCCCCTTCTGACTCCCCTTCTGCTTTGGCCCCATAGCTGGTGTGTATAGGCACTAACGTGCTGAAGTGTCCGGCTCAAACCCCCTTGCAGGACACGGAGCTATGCAGGCTCGCGTCCTAATCCGCCATCGTCCGGCCACGCCCCCCCTGCAAATGCTTTTAAATATTAGTTTTTTGATTTAGTAAATGTTCACAAACCCAAATTCATTGTAAAGTGTGTTAACACGTCATAATTGGCAGCATTGTGGCTCGGAAGTTAGCACTCTGGCCTTTGCAGCGCTGGGTCCCAGGTACAAATCTCGGCCAGGAGTCTATCTGCATGAAGTTTGAAGGTTCTCCCATGTTTGTGTGGGTTTCCTCCGGGTACTCCAGTTTCCTCCCACATTCCAAAAACATGTAGTTAGTTTAATTGGCTTCCCCCCAAAAACTGACCTTAGACTGTATTAAAGACATATGACTATGGTAGGGACATTAGATTGTGAGCTCCTTTGAAGGGGGGGAAGTTCGTGATAAGATAACGGACTTGTACAGGGTAATACATGCGTAATACGTCGGCACTAAATAAATACTGTATAAGAATAATAATATTAATGAAATCAATTGACAAATATGTGAAGGAAAAAAGGAGACAAATCAATCTAGACTGGTACCCTTAGTATGTTTTACTCGGCACAATACACAAAAATAACATGCACCAAATGGCTATGAATTATTAGTTTCTTAAGATTATTATTAAAATTTACTATATTAAATCTCTGCTTTAATGTCCAGGGCCTAGACTTGGTGTTTTTAAATAATGGACAATGCCTTTTTCAGAGGCAACCTGGTAGTATTTCACCAGACTGGCCTCTGAAGCTGATCTTCAAATCTGAGTTTATATAAATATATAATAAAATTTAGCGGGGTGATAAATTAGCTTAAATACAGCATCTCTCTCCCTGCAGTGCCCTGCCTAACAATACCATCCCCCTATATTCAGTATTATTCAGTCCAGATTGTTGCCACCAGTGTCAGGAGGCTTACTTTCTCTTTACCAACACATGCTACCCCACTTAGACCAAGTGTCAAACTCACTAATGCTAAGGCTGAACAAGGAGGCAGCCAGTGCAGACAGAAGGGCTGAAGAAAAGCAAACTCAGTTAACGCTATAAAAGCCAGGCTGCTGCAGAAGACAGCTAACAAGGGTTCGCAGAAAGATCTATCTATCTATCTATATATATATATATATATATATATATATACATTACAAAGAAATAGAATCATTTTTGGGAAATGCTATATATGGAGGTTTCTTTTAAACTGATCTTGACATATCCCCTTGAAGACTGTCATTGTGTCAGAATGTCATTCTTCAAGCAGGAAATGGGAATATTTCATGAATGGGGTATCACGGAGAGACATTGCAGCCAATCATGCTTTAGAGGCACACCATGGAAATATATTTTGTATATCTTTCAATATCTATAACTGTTTTCTGCTATTAAAAACTGCCCCCTTTAGTCCTGTGTAGGCCCTAAATAATTTATAGAAACTAGCCATAGAGCATAACATTTTCCTTTCAGCTAGCAGAAGAGGAGTGGTCATAAAATAGAGCACAGCTTCTTAAAAATTGTAGGTTCCCTTGGACTAGCATCTGTTGACAACCTTCTCAGATTGTGGCTTAATAGATGGCATCATGGTCACACTACATAACAATACTGGCAGCAGTGTGCAGGTCACTGATTTGGAACAAGTAAGTAGCAAGTGAACCATGGAAGAAGTTAGAATGAAGACTGTGTAAGTAAACTACTAAACCAACAGATCAGAATGACAGACAGGCAACTTGCATACTCAGAAGAGGTCAGCAATGAAAGCCAATATATTTCCCTCAGTACAAGCATTCTTCAATTTCACATTGTCTGCCATGTCTTCTTCCAACCTACTATTATTCTCACATGGGAATAACACCTTTGGTATTTTGTTCACAGCATCATATCATCCTTACTTATTTTGTAATAGGCAGATATTTTTAAGGACAATAATAGCACTATTCACCCTTTTGTCTTAGGCATTCCTAACAATTATATGGTACATTGTTGGCACTTTATAAACACTGGTTAACAATATAACAAAAATGCAGCATGCAGAAATGTTTAAACAATATGCTACATAACCAAGTTCAATGGTTCTCGCCTGATAATTGGCTCAGGATCGATATCAGACAAGAATCTGGCGTGTGTACAGCAACCGTTGTCCATCGTATGAACAGCCGTCCTGGAGGATCCACGGACGATGGTAGACGAACGATCGTAATGCAAGGGAAGGAAGAAAGCGTGCAGCGGGGTGCCGCTCCTTCCTTCTCCCCTTCTTCATAGAGCTGAACTGTGTTGTATGTACAGCACTCGTTCATGCATTGTGCACTCCTTAGTCGTTGAAAAGGATTGTGAAAGATATTTTCCAACGACTGTAATTGCATGTATGTATGCAGCTTTACAGCACACAAGAGGACATGTGCTGCAGCCTATTAACTAGCTGCAATTAGCAGAGGTTAAGGGCTCTCCAGTTTCATCAAGGCTGCAGGTGGCAAACATTCAGCTACAAGGCACATTACTGATGTGATATGGGCTGTAACATTGACACAGAACAGACTCCTGGAACACAGCAAAACCCCCAAAAGGGATGTTATCTTTGAGTTATTACCACTGATGGTTTTAAACTGAAGAGATACCAATCATGTTGGTAAAAGGGAATGTGTGATAGCCAAGCAATGCCAAGACAAAAAAAATCAAAGGACATTTCCAGTAAATCTGGAATTCCCTTTGTGTTGCAAGTCCCTGTGTGCAAACAGAGCCAAAAACCATTTACCCCAGCACAGTTCCCAAGTCATCTCTAATCAGGGAACTATAATCAAAGAACTTGGTCTGCTGCTGAAATTTGCTAAAGCAATACAACTATATTTGAAATACTTTTACATTTTTTAACTATCTATCACTGTTTAGATGCCAGCTCTCCATGAATGTAAATTAAAAGATGTTAGGAATTAGTACCAGCACAGTTTAATACACAGAAAGTTGAAATAGCTCAAATAGATAAATTTCATTACTCAATAAGTGGATACTTACCTAAATGTCTACGCAGCATCATTCATGCTGTAAAAGTCTCTGTACTTTCAGATATTGGAGATATTTGCACTTCCTATGACAAAACAGCTTTCATTACCTAAGCAGCCAACTTACAGACCCATGTGCTCTCACGTAAAGTTAAATTATGGTACTTTTCCCTGTGGTGGCTCCAACCCAGGGCTGACCAGAAACTAATCCAAAGATTTTGGAAGGGGATACAATGGATAAAAAAGGTGTTGGAGGTTCTACATGGGGTTTTTGCTCATTTTGGTTTTTAATATAGCATATACAGAACAACATCCCACCAGGTTTTGAGCTGTAACACCAAGAAAAAAAACCTTACAAGCTGCCATATCAGCCATCACTGCCAACATATAAAGCTGATGGGCACCAGAGGTATACCTAGAATCCCCAGTCCCCTCATACAAAATGTCTCATACAACAACAGTTTAGTGCAGTCCTTGGTGTTCTCCATAAAATTTGCATACCTTTGCACCACTACAGAATATAATGTAAGTTTACAACTGGTAATACAGTAAAAGTAGACATCATAGTAGGATCACCTGACCTCTTTGGCACAGAAGCAATAGGATCTGGTGATCTCTTAGTCTGAAACCGGATTACCAATCAGGTCACTCCGTAAGCTTCTATTATTAAATAAATGCAAGTTCCCACATCCTCGATGCACGTCTTGCCCTTGGACAGATCTGCACTGGGGTCATAAAGGAGTCAAAAAAAGTGTACCTAATATAATAGTGTTCATACTACATATAATTTCTGTATGAAAATATGTGTGTAGTGAATCTCACACTGACCTAAATAAGCATAGGGATTCCACAGATAATCTTCAGCTGGGTAACCAGTGAACTTCATAAATAGGTAGTTGAGGAGGGAAGTTTTTTTTTAATTAAAAATACATTTTTTAAATAATTATCCTTAACAATTGCTACTTAATTTGCTGTTTCATAAATAAGTAACGAATGTAAGATGTTTTACATGGATAGGGGGTTGACATTAATTCACATAGGAGCACTGGTTGATAGCGGTCCCGTACCTCCTAGCCAACTTTCTACCTATAGTGATGCCAGCTTGTATGTGTGTATGCCAAGCTGCTGTTGTTACATGAAGGTGGAATGTTTAAAAATGTAATTAGAAAGTATAATATAATACTGATTCTGTAACAATGCAGCCCTGGAAAGCTCATCATTATTGATTATTCTAAGTCCAGTAATTGGCTAAATTGACAGTAAGCTCAGATGCAAGATTAGTGCTGCTGGTAATTACTGCTCAGCATCACATGCAATTTTACTTTTATTGATTTTAAAGAAACAAGTGCTAATTAGCATGCAAAACTAAACGGAGTAGTATGGACTTCTGATGCATGGGGCCCAAGAGTCTATGAGTCCATGAGTCTAATAAATGTGCACCTGTATGATTTTTGTAAGGACATTTGATTTCAAACTGCTCTTGAGCAGGTGTTGCACTGAATGTCCCAGTATGGTCTGTATAGCACTGTGGACAGCAATTATTATAAATAAAACAGAATAAGTAGGATACATGGCAAAATCCATTCAAATAGGTTTGTTTAGGATTGAGTTTCTCATTAATCTAGCCCAGGAAAATAGCAATATCACAAATGTAACAAAGAATGATTTAAGAAATTCTTGGAGTCACATTTTCCAATTGTCAAGATTTTCTGTCCTGCCATCTCCTATTTAATGACTTTATCACCACAAGTTCAATAGTAAAGATCCCACATCAATCACATATTACCCTTCAAAGTTGAAAGATGTATTGCTTTGGACAGCAAAGTGGAAGTCCTGCCCTGGATCTCCCTCTCTGATGCGATTTGCCCAAACAAGATGTAGTTGTAGAGGCAAGGCGAAGAAACATTTATACACCAAAAGGAACATGCCTCAATATATATTTCAACATGTCAAAAAATATTTTATATAACAATATAATGTAGAATCAAGTATCAAGAGGCATAATCTAGGTCAGTGGTTCTCAGCCAGGATTCTGTAGAACCCTAGGGTTCCTCCAGAGGTTCTTAGAGAAATTAGTAATTCTTAGGTCAGTTTAACTGACACCAATGATCTTTCTGGATATCTGTATGAATAGAATTATTCCAACTGGCCGGCAAAGTAAAAGGTATTCTTCTTACTGACCACCACAAATTTTTTTTTCATAAATTCACATACCTAAAGTATAAATAATGTGTCAAAATTCATTTAGTCCTACTCCTGTATAAATTTTGAGTCCTATCCACACTATTGTGCTGTGACAATGTATTACTGCAACACATGGCAACATGCGTTATGGATATAAATGCAATTTAGTGTCAGTCATTCTGAATAATTCAGAATAGCATCCTGACCCATCTTGAGAATGCATTTGGATTGCTGTGCCACAGGCTTGATTTTTTTCTGCTAACATAATTCACAATATTGCACAATACCAAAGCACACTAGGGTTATGTCACTGATTACATACTGTACATCTAAGATAGGTAAGGCCAGCAACATTTATGGTTAGCGCACAACGCCTCAGTGAACAGAATGCTTAAGATTTGTTGATGTAGGTGACTGGCTGGATTACACTTTTTGCTCAATTCAACAAAGTACAACACATAAAGATCATTTTCCTTGTGACTCGCATAAGCTATGATTGCTAAATATAACAGTGAATATATTTCTTTATAACTCAGTAAATGGATCTTCCCACTATTGCTGATGTGAATTAAATATATTGGTATCACATAAATGGAAGAGGTGTTCTTCTGGTGTAGACAGATGTGAGAGTAGCCTTAACAATAGGCCAGTTTGCCAACCCTTAGAATAATTTAGTAGAAGGAAAACATAGAGAAGGGTTTTTTGGCAAAAAAATCAATTGTGTTTATAGTTCTCATAACAACAACAAACAGTGGTTGAAGATCACAAGTCAAAACAGCATGAAGAGAGAAGTATACCTCTATTATTCAATAAGAGCCCAGCTTGGGCACTAGACAATAGTTCCTATCAGAAACATAATCTTAGTAAATTTTGTGGCATACGTGTGTTGATACCCGATGCGTTTCACCCAGCTTGGGCTTCCTCAGGGGTGACTTTACGTATTAGCACAGTTGCATGGCGATTGCTTGCCAGTGTTTAAGTTCATATTAAATAACATAAAAATAATAAAGATCAATATGAAACATATGACATATTTGAGTATAAATACATGTAAAAGAATATGGTATACATTCAGGCTATACTATGGTTACATACAAGTGATCTATAGTTAGTTACAGTAAACTACGGTTACATACAAAGTAGTCTATAGTAATCTATGGGTAAACAATAATTTCATTATCCTAATTATTTTGCAATAACAAATATTCATAAATAGTCAGATTTAATAGTTAGTAAACAAATTTTACTATATTGGAGATACTGGTATATTGATGTTGATGGATGATGGCCAACTTTGATATATCAGACAACATCTGTTTTAGTAACTGTTGCTGTAATTTTTTTGGCTGATCCAGCCAATCCTCTGTTTGCTGAATTTTTGTCCCTTTGACTCCATTTACAAAAGACTATCAGCAAGTAAATATTATTGTTGGTGTTACTTTAGGTAAACAAATCATACTGCCCTAAAAGGTGGTAGAAGCATCTATTAGAGGCAGTGTTAAGATGGATTTGGCAATGACAAAAAGCCGTGTCATCACCTGTTACAGATTTTCTCTTGCTGCCTGCCAAACTCAGGCTCCATTGGCATGTTTGGATGCTGAAATGAATACCAAGCTAAAAACTTAGAGACACGTAATAAATGCAGGGTAATAACTACAAGGTGAACTGGGGGCAACCTGTAAAGTGAATAAGTACAAAGCTTGTGCAAAAAAAAGAACACAAGAAAGCTTTGTACTGATACTTTGAGGATGTTTCCTCTTAAAGAGAATGCAGGGTTTTAGGCTTTCATTATTTATTTACTGTCTATATGACAGATCAAGATATCACAATGATAAACATGGATCTATAAATATGTAGTAGGCACAAGAGAAAGAGGGCCGTATAGTGGTGTTAAAAATATTTTCTTTTTCTTTTATGTTCTAGAATAAAAGAAAATAATCTTAAATCATGGTAAATATATTATAAATATATAATACATTTTTTGCCAGTAGTCTAAGTATTTGGCTTGTTTAAAGACCCCAATGAAGTAAATGTTTCACCCAATGACTCCTTATAAGACAGTCTGCAGTTTACAGTTACAGCAGACAGGATCTGCTATGATGTATCTTTAGAAACCCCTACACTCAAAGGAAGAATGCTGCCTAACCAAATGTCAAATCCAAACAAAGACATTTATCAAGTTCACATAATGAACCCATAAACCTGATGGAGGGAGAGGAGGAGACTCTTTAAAACTTTTGACTGTGCCTAACGGTAGATCTGGTCTTTGCATCTTAAGTCCATTGCCACACTACCAGGACAAGCTTTAATTATGCATTCTAGGTTCCAGAGAAATAAAAATTACTTTTCTGATATCCTCTGATTACATGCAGCCTCATCATTACCCACTTATTATAATAAAAAATGCTCAAATCTGTTGAAAAGCCTGCAGGAATGAGTCCTGAATAATCCAATTCAGGTCTTATCATTAAGAAATATTGAGCAGATAGATCAATGGTCAGCTTACTTGACATACGGGCTGTAGACTTGTAAAAGAAGATGTCAGACACTTGGCATATATTTGGCATATCTCAAAGTTGAACTTGGTGATCAAGATAAGTCTTGGGCCCCGCATAAGGTGTGCAAACAATGTGTCGAGGGTTTACAGATGTGGACAAAGGGAACACGTGATAAGATGCCTTTTGGTATACCTATGGTTTGGCGAGAGCCAGGAGATCATTTCAGTGACTGTTATTTTTGTAAATTGAAAACTTCAGGATATGACAAGAAAAAATAAATGTAACATAGAGTATCCTAGTCTACCATCAGCTATACACCAAGTGGCTTATTCAGTTGAAATCCCAGTGCCGGTTTTCGTTACACTACCCTCTCTTGAAGAACATGATTATGTTGATGAACTAGGTGACAACAATGAAGAGTTTGAAATTGAAAAGGACTCAGTTCATAAGGGATTTGATCAGCATGAGTTGAGTGATTTGGCACATGATTTGGGACAATTGAAGAAGGCTTCAGAATTCCTAGAGAAATTGCAAGAGGAATCGGCCTCCAAGATCTGCCCTAAAACCAGGTGATCCAAACATTCTACATGAGCCAATTGTTGATAGAAAGAATAATATATTCCCGCCGCTGCACATGAAACTGGGTCTGATGAAGAAGTTCGTTAAAGCTTTGCTAACTGAAGGAGACTGTTTCAATAAACTCATTTTGGCATTTCCTAGCCTGTCATTTGAAAAAATAAAGGCCGGTGTGTTTGATGGTCTATAGATTCGGCAGCTCATCAAAGATGAACGTTTCATCAGGACAATGTCAGACGTCAAAAAGAATGCTTGGTTATCATTCAAAGCCATTGTCAAGGACTTTTTTGGAAACAAATGAGCAAATAATTACACAGAAATTGTCCAGAAACTCTTGGAGCATTTTCTGCATAGCCATCTTTCTAACTTCCCGGGAAACCTTGGTACAGTCAGTAATGAGCAAGGTGAAGGATTCCACCAAGATTTGAAGGTCATGGAAGGGCGACATCAGGGTAGATGGGATGTACAAATGATGGCTGACTATTGTTGGAGCATCCAGCGGGATTGCCCTAACACTAAACACTCCAGGAAAACCTATAAGTGTAAATTTTTATTTTAAGAGCTTACCTAATTTATTTTCAAATATTTCACTGTAAAAAAATGTCATAGAGTAACCATAAATCCTTTGTATGAACAAAAGAAAATTTAAATAAACAGTACATTCAAGTTATTATTTCATTATTTCATCATTGTATGTAAAATTTGTATGTTTTTTGACAAAAATGGTGGGTACCCTGTATCGTAAAACTGGATGTGATAGCAAAAAACTGGGTCATTTCTGGATTCACCACCCAAAAATTAGTAAAAACCAACTGTAAGATCTGACTCAACAAAAAATGCGTTCCCCAATGTAATTGCAAATCTAATGAAATATAAAATAGTTTTTCTGTATGCAAGTATTTTATGCTGTGGTCAACAGTGCTGGTGGGCCACATATTATTGATTTTATGACAGAGGCTGCGGACCAATGGAAATCTGAAAACAGGCCGCAATTGCCTTCAAATCCCTACACAGGTATTGTCCCACTTACATTTCTGACATGGTTAAAAAATACTCCCCCTGCCGCTCTCTCCGCTCCTCCAATGACCTACTACTGACTTCCTCACTCATAACCTCATCACACGCACGGTTACAAGACATCTCTAGAGCTGCTCCAACTCTCTGGAATGGTCTTCCTCGTCCTATTCAGCTCGCTCCTACTCTCTGCTCATTTAAAAGAGCGCTCAAAACCCATTTTTTCAAACTTGCCTACCCGTCTTCTGTCAATTGAAACTACCACTACACACCACCACTACATATTTCCCATCCTATTGTGTGTGAAATTCCCTCACCTACTAGATTGTAAGCTCTTCGGGGCAGGGTCCTCTCCTCCTGTATCACTGTCTGTATTAGTCTGTCATTTGCAATCCCTATTTATTGTACAGCGCTGCGTAATATGTTGGCGCTATATAAATCCTGTTTATTAATAATAATAATAATAATAATTGGCCACTGAGCCAGACCTTGGGCATGCCTGCATTAGAGGTATGCTAAGGGATATGTTCAGAGACTGTATAGTAAAGTTGTTGTGGACTAAGTACATGCTTTAGGAGAAACCCAGAAACTTTTCCTTTTAACTACTAGAGATAACTTCTATAACATCTATTTTTCATACTAGTGCTTCCAAAGGCCCCCTTAAAATAACTTGATTGATTTGATTCATATCTTAGCAAGTTCTATTATCAAAGATCTAAGGGAAAAAAACATAAAAAGACAGGGATGCAAAGGAATGGACAGCACAAAGAAAAAGTAAAATGGTATGAAATGAATAAATCAAACCATTTATACCATAGTATCTAACCATAGTTTTTCTCATAACAGCTTGTACTAAAACACAGACTACTGCTCATAGGGCTCTGGAGGGCTACACAATACGTGCAAATGGGCTGCACGTAGCCTCATGTTGACACCAGAATAGACCTTTGCTTTAGGCTCCATATATCATGTATAAATGATGTAATTTTATATTGTAAGATTATTTCAGTGAAAGAAACATGTGTTCTAAAAAAGGTATTCCAAGCTTTCCACAGGGAACTTTTCGCCCAGCAAAACAATGTTTTTTTTTCCAAAATACTGAAGGGAGTGCCCTACTTCTTACATAGTGAGTAGGCTGTATTCTTTAAAAAAATTGCTAAGTAGATATGGCCCTGATACATCTGATAGGAAGACTGCACCAAAGTCATGATATGTTTTTTGTACTATATATTGAGATAGATTGACTGGAAGTATTTTGATGCAAAAGCGCAGCTCTGCTATTTGGAACTACACTACTTATTACCAGCCAAAAACACTTTTTATAGCTTGGGATGAAATGCAGAACAATTTATGCAGTATGTCAAAATTTACCTGTTGGCTGTGTCCCCAGTGGAGGCCCGTACAGTATCGGTCATAGTGACTATTGTCAGTGGCATAAGAGTTAGGGAAAATTTCACAGTTGTCATTGAAATAGTAGTGGAGATCTTTTCTGTAAGATTCTCTTCTATTGTGTGATACTTCCACCACATCCTAGATCAGGGGTTGGCAAACTTTTTTAGTTAGGGGGCACAATCTGAAAAAAAATTTGCCAGAGGGTCCAGGTCGATGGTAAAGTGGGTGGGGTTATGCCATCATGACGCCCCTGAACATGATGTCATGATGGCATAACCCCACCCACTCTCTTATCGCAGATCTGAGCCTGTGATGAGAGAGTGGGCGGGTTGTGTGCAGGGACACAACCCACCCACTCTCCTATCGCAGGCTCAGATCCAGGGACGTGTTCCGCGGCTCTGGCCAGTACGCCCCCCCCGGCGGGGTCCTTCTTCTAACCCTGCTTGGGGTGGCACTGGTCAGAGCTGTGGAACACCCAAAGGGCCACAGAAACATCCCCATTGGGCCGCGTATGGCCCGCGGGCTGTAGTTTGCCCGTGCTGTCCTAGATTGTAAACTCTTCTGGCCAGGGTCCTCTCCTCCTCCTGTGTCCCTGTCTGTATCTTTCTGTTATTTGCAACCCCTATTTAATGTACAGCGCTGAGTCAAATGTTGGGGCTATATAAAACCTGTTTAATAACAATGTAATTAAGATAGTACATAAAAGGGCATTTCACTTATTAGGACAATAAATTACAAACAAGAATGGATGCATTCCAGGAGCTGAAGTTTTATTTTAAAGCAGAACTTTTATTTGATCTGCTTTTCTTCCATTTCTGGCAAGTAAGCTTCCAATATTTAGGCAACAAAAAAGAGCAAAAAAAACAATCTTTAAAAAAAAAAAACAGAAAGCCTCTTGCACCTTCACCACCCCTCTTCAGTATCAGTGCAGTGGAAGTTGGAGAAGAAGAAGAAGTGGATGTCAGGACAGTGACAATTTTCCAGTTTATTACTATTTACTGTAAGGAGTTACAGGAGAAGAAGAGCATTCTCCTTACAGCCATTAGCCAATAAGAACCTTCCCCGCCGTGTATATTACCAACATTCCCTAATGTACACATTGAGTGACCCCATTGATTGTCATGGGCAGGAACCGCAGTCTCCTTGCACTGTGCCTAAGGCTGGGTCTACATGGACGTTTTGTAAAAAGGCATGTAAACGTTCCTACTGCGTTTATAAGCGTTTTTATGCACTTATTTTAACGTTTTAAAACTTTTTTTTAAATGCTGGAAAAAGCTGAAAAATGTCTATGCCGCGTTTATCCGCGTTTTACCGCGATTCTACAAGCGTTTTAGCAGTTGGTAGAAATGCAAATTGTAACCCTGGGCAGTGATTTCTGCAAGTACAGGAAGTACATACATCCCTGCATACATGTGATAATGTGATCATGCAACAGTACACTGACAAATGTAACAGTATACACAGAATAGAGTGAAAAGAGTGCAAAGTGAAGCACAATTAAAGGATGGTCAACGATCGTCGTCCAATCCGATCCGCCGGTCCGGTCGTTCATTTCCAACGACTATCCTCGTTCGTCGGCGTCGTTGATTACATTTTTTACGAACGATTTTTGCCCAATCGATGGTTCGTCGTTCGTTCGTCGTTCATTTCCAACGATAAAAATTGGAAGTGTGTACGCAGCTTAAGCCTAAGCAGATTAGAATGCCATTTGTTGATTTGGCAGCACAAGATAAAAAGGAGGTTTAGAACACTTTAGATGAATTTAAGAGGTTTCTGAAGTGCATGGAAGAAAATGGTGGGGGTTTATAGAGCATTTATTTTTGTATAGTTTCCTTACTTTATTAAACATACAGATTTATGAAATCACATATTTCATAAAATAACCGAATGACCATAGGGATAAAAATTCTACATTGCATCCTCAATGTTAATAAAGAAAAAAATGAAATGTTTAAAAAAGGGAATAAATTTAAACTATTGATTGGTTCACTTTCTATAATACTTCAAACATTAACTCAGGAATGTGACTGGTAAAATCAGGTTTAAAAAATGAAAGTTTATAACAGGTTTTGGCTTGTGGAACAAAATACTTAGAAACATGCTAACGTGCTTTAGGAAAAATATTCTGATTATGTACACAAGTAATAATGATAATCGCAGAAATGATATCATTACTGTTCTTGTAATACTAAAAAAATATTACCATTAACATTTTTTCCCTTTCTGTTTGTTGGTTTATTACCAAACTAAGCTCAAGTTGAATAAAAGCAGATCTGTTGTGAAAAGAGGTTATTGACACAATTCATACTCCTATATAGGTTACCCCACTATAAACTTTGGGCTCTATTTATATTACAGGGAATCTGACAAGCCCTCAAACAATGGTGGGAATAAATCTGATACCCTGTTTTATAAATAGAGCCCTATATGATATCAATGTGTCTAAGTACTATATTTGTTTGTATTGAGATGGAAAATGCCAAGGTGCACTTCAGGATAGATGCAGAAAGTTCCAAAGTGCCCTTGGATAGGAAGACCTCACAAGCTTGGCTTTCCTATTAAAGCAGAACACAAAAAGTGTGAGCAGACAGGAAAACATACTTGCCTGCTTTTTTATAATCTTCTTTTTGTAGAGCATTGACCTATGCATGTGCAACTTAGTGTAGGTTGTGGGGATGAGCCGCGCATCCCCCAGGGCTGCTTGGAAAAAAATTAATACGTGTCAACGTCATGCTGGCCTGGCCAATCAATATGCCTGAAGTTTCAGTTTCCAGAAAAGGAGCAGAAGAAGCTGGCAGTGCCCACAATGGAGCATGGCCAGAATAGGTAAAATAAAAATTGCAATCAGGCAGGAAACCTTAAAAAGTTTTTAAGTTTAGTTCCACTAAACTTACATACTCTGTAACTAAGTTACACTAGGGAAGAAGAAGTTTCTATTTAAAAATATGTAGTAACTGCTGGTCTTCAAAATGCAGCCTATCATAGGTTGGATGGATCTAATGCTCAATAGTGCTTATATAGTCCCAACCATTTTTTTTTATCTCAGACATATTCCAGACATTTTTTTTAGTTTTCTTCTATTTTATTATTATTATATTTAATAATATTAGTAGTAGTAGTATGAATTCATATTGCATCCATCTGCCCAAAGGAAGCCAACACAAACTTGGGAAAAACATGCAAACTCATTGCACATAGTGGCCTGGCCAGGATCCAAACCTAGGACCCAGAACTGAAAAGACAAGAGTGCTTGCCACTGCCATCCATGCCACCCTACAAGGAAATGTTTTCAAACAGTGAACTAGCCTTGGTTCATACCAAAAATCTTGTCTTATTTTGTCAGGACAAATTTAAAAAACAAACATGCAGCACATCTTTTCAATACACACACACATTTCACAATATTTTATCCCTTCACCCTTTTTACTGCCAAAAGTGTATACCTATATGGCAGTGCCAGAATGGAAATACAATGTTTTTATCAGTCCCAGCTACTAGCTTTCTATTAAAGCTATGACATAAAGGAATTCCAACTGATATATTATTATGTTAGGGGTTTTGATGTAAAATTAAAACATAAGAACTTGGGGGACTAAAAACTTGCATGGATTAGATATGAGAAGACACTTTAGGTGGGAACAAAGAAGTGAAGTTCATTGGTATGGTTTGCATACATGCATGTGGCAGAGTTTTGCAGTTTGAGATGTTAGTTTTCGAACCAGCCACAGCCACATTCCATGCAACAAGCTATCTGTAATATGCCCTCAAGCTCTGTGCAGACATCTGAGTGAGGCAATGAGCCAACTACAGGATCAGAGGAGGAGAATGTCTGTCTGTAAATTGTTGTGCTGTCTGTGCAGCAAGGTTAGTTTGATTTTTTGGCTGCTAAACCAAAACTCACAGCTACCTACAAACTGAGGAATATTGTGTTACAATAAATTACAGAAAGGTGTGTGTTGTACCCAGTATTATATGTATATACAAAATTCACATGCTAATTTGCTTTAGGGTTTTTTTTTTTGGGGGGGGGGGGGAATGTGCTTTTTACTTTTTCAGAAAATGTAAAAGAATGTGTAATAATAAATGTAAAAGAATGTGTAATAATAAAAACATAATACAAAATGGGAAGCAATATACCTGTCTGTTCCTTGGGCAGCAATTTCTCTCCCCCTCACCTGCCCAGTTTTACCCCTTGCTATAACACAATTTGCTCCCAAAGTTCTAAATCTGTATCATAACCCTGCCCACCACATTGTCATTCTTTCAAGGGGTCTCCTCTTGCTCCTAAGCAAGTGCTAGGTACTCTATAGGCAAGGACTGCAGGTGTCTGTGCATACAAGAGCCTAATTAGTTGAACAATAGCAAAATAAGTACTACACATGGTGCCAATGACAGAATGTGCTTAGGCTATGTAATTTAGCACTGTAGTCTCCAGAATTGCTGCACTAAAATTACCCAATTATTAGTTACTTGCCAAAACATACCATATTGAGAAACATTAGTGCATCATAGTGACATTGTTAACTAACGCAGATCTCAGAGGATGTAAAAAAAATTTTGATAGTCGAATAACTAAATTCGCAGGTTGATGCTTTAAGCTTTTGTGAGTTAACACTATTGTCCATATACACTGAACTTCCACTTCCTGACATATCTTATTGTTCTGCTGCACACAGGAAAAGACCAATATGAGTGGTAGCCAAGGACAGAATGATGTCAGCTAAGTAACTTTGCATTTTGTGACTCATACTTAAAGCAGAGCTATAGCCTTCTTTTAAAAAATATGTCCACCTAATTTTAAATGCATCTTCTTTTAGTTCTATTTCAAACAAATGTTTGACTGCAGCAGTGTACTGCAGGCTCAGCCACCCTCCCAACCTCTATTGAACTAAATGCAGTTGAGAACCATTATGTCCACAAGATTGATGTATAATCATGGATATAAACTGCTTATCAGCCTTTTCTATACCATTACCCAAAACTGAGATCAGAATCTATCAAACATGTCATTGTCACCTTGGTTTATCACATCCATCACTGTGAGCTTCCTGGTCCCATCAAAGGGACATCAAGGAAACCACTGCTGGCAATAAAGATCCTCAGATGGGTAAAACAGGCCACATGTATTTATTTAAGCTTTTATTTTTATTATATTTACTAATTTAGGATAATACAGTTATAAACGTCACATGGGGCAGATTTCCTACAATCATTCTAATTAATAAATCATGCCTGTGTATGTATGCTGTGCATGGCTACATTTTTTTTTATTTAATCATTTTAAGCACAACCAGAACCAAAGTGGTGGTGGGGAGGTTAGCACACTGAGCCTAGCAAGCCTCAATTGCTTTACACAACCAACCATGTCACTCTAGACTGAAAATACGCTTATGGGAGAGAGATAACCTTGTCCACATGCTGCTATTTGTTCATTATCCAATAGCATATATATGCTATGTACAAATGTTGCCAGTCCTTCCTAAGGGCTTTTTTGGACCTGCAGTGTAAAACCGCACAGATGACAGTTCCTGATTGCACAGGAAACTGCTGTTGTGTTGCTGGGAGAGGCAAACCACACAACAGCCAACTAGATTAGCATGTGGCTTTGGCTGCGGTGCAGATCTTCAGGCCACAACAATGTGGCCAAACATGGCATAATTCATTTGTGAACCACACCATAATCAACCATTCCCATTCACCACTGCAGCTCACTGCAGGTCTAAATTTAGCCTAACTTCCCCAAATCTATATTCTTCTGTCAATACACACAGCACAGTGGAAACCTTATAAACTTCAGCACAACAAAGAATTAATTGTTCAACCAAAAAAAAAAAAAAAATGCACCACAATTCAGTACCTAAACTGAAGAAATTACGGAGTTCTAACTTCTAAATGGACTTTTAATGGCATCTGATTTGTTGTGATTTTTTTTTAATAAAACATCATTATGACTGCAAAACTAAAATAAAAAAGTCATTGAGTACTCAAATGGAATCCAAAATGTATCCAAAACTCAAAGCAAAGGTATTTCAACTTAGAACACCTCAAAGACTACATGATTTTAACTTGCTTCTGAGTTTCAAAATCCAGAGAAAAGAAATGAGGGTACTAGGGTGTGAAGCCACCTCACAGCCCTGGAAGCTTTTTAACCCGAGTACCAAACAGTGCCAAAATGTGCAGTGTTTGTGCAGGTTAACAAAGTTCAAAAATGCAGGACTTACTGGTTTCTGTTTTGCTTTTTTGTTGGTTGTCAGTAATACCCCAGCAGTGAAAATTCACAATGCATTTTGGGAGTTCTGCATTACCCCATAGCAGGGTAGGAAATTTGGACAGAAATTGCCATTTTGCCACCCGACCACATAAACTGCAAGGATGATGATTCAGAGAAAGTGTGAACATCATATTACAAAATACAGCATGTCACATATTCAATTCATTTTAAACAATGGTTACAGAGTATGTAAAAGCAAAACTGAGACTCTCTGCCATGTTTTTGTATATTTCAATTTAAAATATTGTAAAATATTGGCCTAAATAAGTACTAACTTGACCATATGGAGCCCTTACAAAAAAAAAAAAAAATCATACAAATGAATGATCATACTATTCAACCAAAAAACTTCAGTTGAATGGCCAAATGTGTTGCCCATCTCATTATCTCAGCTGAAATGAAAGGAAAGCTCCTGATCTTCTAGTATCACCTGAATTTCAGTGTACTAAACGCTGCAGATCACGTGACCAATGCCTTGGCAGTTTTTCAGGTCCCTAGTCTCCATTGGACCCTAGACCAGTATTCTGTGCAGAACAAGTTATCTCAGGTCTTTTTTTCAAAAAGTTTAGTATTGCTCCTCTGGGCAGGGTCCTCCTCCTGTGTGACTGTCTGTATCTGTCATTTGCTACCCCTATTTAATACAGCACTGCTTAACAGGTTGGTGCCATATAAATCCTGTTTATTATTATTATTAGTAGTAATAATAATAATAAGAATAATTGTAAGGAGGGCTTATGGTCAGGATGTAGAGGATAATTTTCCTTAAAAGGTATTTTTTAACAGATAACAAGTTAACATAGTAGATGGGAAAAACTGAATGAAATGGTCTTCAAAATAGAGATAATGAGCATGTTAAAACCTTGGTAGATACAAAAATCTAGAAATATCTTCAAAACTAAACTCCTGCAAACCTGTCAATATTAACAAAAGGAAAAACTTATATTCTGTGGTCTGGATGAATATATAAACACACATATACACGCACAAACTTTATCCAACATTTGACGGCTCCGTTAAAAAGAAAGTTACTCAGGACCTGTAAATTCATCTGACAAAAAGTAAGCCCTGGTCTATACAGAGCTCCCCCTCCATGCTGCCATGTAACAAAACTGATGGATTTCAGCCCCAGGAATGTAGATTGTAGCCATGTACAGCCAGGTACAGGGCACCAGGGCATGCCAGAATTCCTACAATTTGGCACACCGATCTGCCCCGACACACAAACACATTACCTTATGTATGTCAGCCGGTAAATCCAAGCATGTTTCCTGTCAGTCACCACATGTTATATTACTGCAGCCTCAAAAAAATGGCCATCGTACACTCCAATCGTAACACAAAAACTTCCCAATCCCACCCGGACAGTAATCCTCAACTGGAAGCGATGTCAATAATTCCTCAGGTAATAGGAAGAAATGAGTCCAGGTGACTGGGAGCTCTATGATTATCCAGAGAATCCACACGTGTTCCGTGCGCCGGTAACTGAGGACTGGGGAACCCCGATTCCCCCTGTCTGGTACAGCGGCTGCCCTTGGCTGGGATGAGCACCGGGTGTGGAGGGCACAGCCGGCTGACATGAACTGCTAAGGGCAGGGCTGCTGTGAGATCACACACAGTGTACTCCGTGTGCTCTCAGTTTTCTCTCACCTCCCCAATGCTCAGCACAGAGTTTGTCATCAGAACCTAATCAGGAATCTCCAACTGCACAGTCAAAACTTCCTGCCAGAAGAATGAGCCCATGCTCTTTGTTTTTTCTACAATTCAAGCTGGTCACACAACGGCTACTGTCGGTCATTGTTTTCAACAAGATGACTTTTCAATAGCTTTTTTTTCCTATAATTTTTGACACAGCCAGGACTGAGGTTATGTTCATTCTTGTTTATTACAAGCAGTTTTCAGTACTGGCACAACTCAAATCTGTTAGTAATAGAAGGTTAGAACAGGACTGAATAGGAACGTTCATGGAGTCTCCTTTTGGATTTAGGATTGGCAAGGTTATCCAGAAAGGGTGCCAGGTGCACATATTTCAATATATACATATTTCGGGCTCTGTGTACACATGGCTTCCTTTCTGGCAAGCCTGATACACGATTTCCATCTGGCTCCCTTTGCTAAGCATGTCTTTGCACCTGGCTCTCTTGCTAGATAGCTAAGTTAAAGTGCAGGTTCAGGCAAAGAGCATCATCATCAAGGTTAGACCAAGCTTACCAGAAAACAAGCCAGGTGTATGTGTAGGTGCAGTCCCCATGTACACCTGGCTTCTTTGCTTTTAAGCCTGGCACCAGGCTCCCATTCCCAGTTTAGGCTTCATATGCGGCTGGCTTCCTTGCTGGTTGAGTCTGAACCTGCACTTTTGCCAGGCTTTCAAGCAGGAGAGCCAGGTACAAAGATGACAAAGGGAGCCAGTAACAAGTTGTGGAGTGCAAGTGCACATGGAGCCTGAACCTACATGTGTACCTGGCTACATTTCTGTCAACCCTGTCTCCTTTTACAACTGTCTTTGTTTACTTTTCACCTGGGAAACCAGTGTAAGTGCATATTTCAGGCTCTACTAGCATGGGAGTCTGGTCCGAGGGTAGGTAAGACTAGTTAGAAAATGAATCAAGTACCCAGAGATATACCATGGAAAGACAAAAGTAAACGTAAACTAAACTGGGACTGAAATAAGTGACAAAAGAAGTTTTGAAAGGTTGTTGGGAAGGTGTTGGGGGGGGGGGGAGGGTAGCTAATGGTAGGGTAACCAGGAATCCCTCTACAGGACTAAAAGGCTCCCTAAGCTGGGTCCTATGCATCATAGGAATTGGCAAAGCTTGGAACTTTGGAACTGACATCCTGGTGTAATGATAGAACAGAAGGGTATTTACACACATGGGCTCCCTGGATCTCCTTCCAGGAAATGGTGGACTAAAAGAATTTAATTGATTACCAAGCAGTGTAATCATTCAAGCTTAACAGTAATACTTTGATAGGTACATTGAATTCTGGGGTGATTTATAATACTAGAGTTCTCTGGATAACTATTCTCTTTATTTTAACACAGAAAAGTATGTTGTTACCTGTTTTTATTATGTTTTGTATCAGATTTTGTTTATTGTTATTGTTGTAAAATACATAAAACAAAAAGTGTTATTAAAAAAAAAAAACTTGGCTGGTTGTCTGAGCTGATCCTCAAAGGACAGTAAAAGAACTCTTTTCCTCTGTTTGCCCAATGATTTTATGCACCCACTGGCATGGGCAGGTTGGTTGCTCAAGAAGCAGTGCCACAAGATGGAGTTCCAACAGTGCATAAGGTATGGGATCCATAGTCTAAAAAACTTACACATAGCTGTGGGAACAATTCTCAGATGCCTAGCTGTGGACAGTAGGCAGTAGTAGGCATCTGGGAGCAGTAAAATGCCTTTTGTTTACCGCCAATGTAAACATAACTTAACTGTACTGACCAGATCTGTGTAACTTAAGGATCAGCAAGTCATTTACTGAAGGAATCATATGGCCTTTTTATACACATCCCCATTTTTCTGTTTACCCCTTTCAAAGATCAACCTGATGGTCTCTTTCTAGTTCTCTAGGTAATGCTCTTTATATTATTCGGCTACAATGGGAGTCAGGGGTGTTTGATTTGTTATTAGATTGCCATTGATGAACATTATGTTCTATTTGTGCCTCATCATTACTATTCACTATCATTGTTATCATAGGTGCAGACTGGCCAATCAGATTCTACTAAATGTTTAACAAGATTAGTAAATAATGTTTTTTATTTTTATCAATGTTTGAATGATCTAAGTATAAGCGATCACAATAAAATTATCATTAATAAAAATAACAAATGATGCGACACATATGTAGAAATTGGACATTTGATCTTTCAAAAACAATTATTGAATCAATTTTTTTGAATGTTCCTTCACATATTTAATATTTTAAACACAGATTCACGTTAATTTCTATGTATACACTTTATTTACTAACTTTCATGCAAAATAAACATTCATAATTCTGATTTTAATTTAGTAAATCATTCCCACTTTATTTTTGTTTTATCTGGTTTTGTCCTTCCTTAATTCCTAATGGATCAGTATCAGGTGTATGTAATGACGGATGTACTCTGTATTACTTCAGCAGCAAGGGAATTCCCATCGAACCCCAGACATCTGTATATCTGTAGATGGTATCTGGCATCATACAGATTTATACATTTATACTATTTTGTATATTTGGGCAGTAATGTATATACTTTCTGCAAATCCCTATCAATTGGTGTACAGTCTAACCAACTTTCCACTAACATCAGTGACATGCACACAGGGGCCAGCTGGCAGGATTTTAAAAAATATGTTTGCAGCTCTTCATTGGAGCACTAAGGTTGAGAAAGAAAGAGAGACTACATGAAAAAAATAATGTCAAATGTAATATTAGGATACCAAAACTGTTACAAAAAATTTTTTGATAATGAGGTTACTTGGGAAAAGTAGTCAGTACTTCTATAGCTGTATCAAATAATTATGATGCCACATTTTATTTAGCATACTTGGCTAAGAATGGATCTGATATAGGAGTTCTACATGAAACATGAATGCAAGCCTAGGATCTGATTCCTACTCCTAATGTTGTACAAACACGTGTACATACGTGCAAAAATTTCAATAGTGAAGGATCCTTTCCAACGACTAACGACTGCATGATGCATGAATGAGAGCTGTACATACAGCACCGTTCTGCTCTATGGAGAGTGGAGGGGGCGCTCTCTCCCTCCTCACTTGCATTACCATCGTTCATCGTCCGAGGATCCGCCAGGATGGCCGTTTGGACGATGGACGATGAGCCCTGTACACACGCAAGATTCTCGTTCGATATCGGCCATGGGCCAATTACTGGACAAGAACCATTGCACGTGTGTACCTAGCCTAACTGTCTTTTGGCAATTATTTATCTTATTGAACAAGAGACATCGTCTGTCCCTTCAGCATTTAAGAACCTGTTACAAGCAATGCATTGTAACAAAACAGACTTTAATGTTTGCTAAAGATGTGTTGTTTTTAGCACACACAGCTTGGAAACAAATTGTCAATTCCTGGGGCCGAGGTATACTATGTTATGTAAAAACTGACTTTGAACATTTTTCCAAACAAGTTCCACTTTTAGTACTATGAGGTTGCAAAATAAGTAATCTCTCGGGACAAAAAGTAGTATGCAGCATGCAAATGCATGCAATCTCTTTATATTTGCCATTATACTGGCCTTTCAAAATAATAAGTAAGTTACAAAGCTCATTAAAGAGGGACAAGCGACAGAAGGCTTTGATTTTAATAAGAGCCAATCCCTCCAATTTGGGGACAGTGATATGAAATGGCAGTCTGCAGGCACAGATTTTTGCCATTTGGATAATATATGTAAGTAATATGTAGTAAGTGGGCCCGCTGTTTCCTGGATCAGAGGGAATGAGAGAAAATACAGGGAGGCCCATTGATGTAGCAAACACACAGGAGTTTCAAAAAAGGTCAGGTTGTGGAAATGTGGATTATAAATGTTGGTGCAAAGCAAAGTGTCTGAATTCATCACAAGTCAGTTCATCCCTACTGATGTGCTATGCTTTTACATAACTAATATATCATTTTTACATATCCTTCTCCTTTCTTTTGTATTACTCAGCATGTTTCTTGGCACTGCACGTACAGGAAGAACTTTAAATAAGGGTGTAAAGGATTTAGGTGTGTAAGTGTAATTTCTGGTACTAATGCTAAGTGGACCTTGTAAGATATGATGACCACCTAAGGTTCTTGGCTTGCTACAACCAGCAAAGTGCAACTCACCTCACCCTTACTCCTAGGCTAAATATGGCAGAAAATAGGCCAAGCTTGTAAAATCTTAGTAATAGGTACAGCACTTTCACCATTATCATGCCATAAATAATTGTTCTTTCATCTTCTTTTTATTACTTTATTTTATTGCATTATTTAACTGTTTTTAGACTGTGGGAGTTTTTGTAAAATATACCATTTGACAATTAAAAAGTCAGCTGTAGGTAGTCTGATGGGATGCAAGCCTTCCCTATCTGTAGAAGATTTGAGAGGCAAATTTCCATAATTCCCTCTCCTCCTAAACTAAGCGAACAATCTAGCAGGGAAAATAGGATCCACTGCAATTAACAGGGTTGCCAGACTGTTCAGGAGCAATGACCTTTGGGTCATCAAACTCTCTAGAATAACGGATATTCTCAGTTTTGGTTGGACGGACCCAACTTTACTTTACCTATGAGAAAACTATATAGCACTCGATGAGGATGATTTGATACAAAATGTAAGGTCTCTGTCACCTTACCATGCACAGTATAGAATGGTTACATGCAAATAATTATGTGTGAACAAAACATACTTTTATTATATTTTTTGTACTTGGACCTTAAATGTAATGTTACAAACACAAGCCATTATCCTAAAGTTGTAAGGGTTTTTTGTTGCCTACACTGTACGGGGTGGGTGCCATGCAGTGTAGAGCACAGTTTTATTATCTGCCAGGAATAGTTTAAATGTTGGGGACTATGTAACCCATGCACACACCCAGGAGATACATCATCAGTGGCTGCTTAATGTTCAAGAAGGATCACAATAGACCTAGAAGACTTGCCGACAAAGATGGCAGCTTTGAAGGATGCAGCGGTAGCAGGATCTTTGACAACACTACAGAACACAATAAAAAGGTAGGTATGCACCATACTTATGGCAAAAGCTCATCCCCATCTAATGTGGGTTTAGTTCTGCTTTGACTCTTCTATTGTTTCTTTGTTTATGACTTGTCTATGTCTATTGTTTTATGACTTAAACAACAAGGTATTTGTAGAGAAGTGCCTAAAGTGGAGAAAGCATTGGTTATTTTTTTCATATTTAACATTTATTAAATTTGAAAGAGATACTAATATTCCTTCTGACATTTCTTTCATCTATCTTACTGTAAAGTAAGCCATTTTAACCATTGTTAAGTTATCATATAAGGTCAGCATCCACTTCCTGGTCTAAAATCTTTCTCTCAGATAATGCTTCTTTTATGAAAAGTGTTATAGCCTGAATAATCATGGGGGGAGATTGAGGAAATGCTTCCTGGAGCTCAGTGATAGTTTTTACGTGATAAAAGTAACATTTGTACAGTAACTGATAGGTCTGCTTTTAGACTGTCATTTAGTTTTTTTACTAACAGATTTTATGTTTCTTTTTTTAAAATTGCTTTGTCTTTAAATGCTTTTTTTGTGATAAAAAGTTATTTTAAAAAAAGGTTAATAAAAATTTACAAAATTATACATCAAGTCTTAACAAATCAAAAAATCTGATCATCCAAGTCACTAAGTGCCTGACTTACAAGGTGTACCTAAACAAATAACACATTGCTTTTTAATCTCTCTGTCAGCCAGCCTTTTTGCTAGCAGCAGGCTGTAACAGAGGAAGCAACTGAGCCTCAGTCAAATTACATCAGACCTATATACAACTGACTTGTGTGGTCTGAATTACAGGTAAAGAATGGCACTTAGTTCAAGGAGCCAGAACAGAACTTTTTAAGGTTCTAGGAAAACTAAAATATTATTCCTTTCCATATACAGACACAAATACTGGAGCCTCTCATGTGGTTGAGAAGCTTGGGTGACCTATACAACCACCACAACTCTATCGCCCAATACATATATATACACTGTATTTTTACACATATTCATACTTTATTTTTAGTATATATCGATGTATGTATTCAGTTTATGTGTTACATTTTTAGATGTGTATGATATAATGACTATAGGTGGCATGTGTGATATGTTCGTTTGTAAATTTGACACTTTAGAGACAATTTCCTTACTGGATTTTGCAGTTTTTTTTTTTATAATTTATGGTATATCTATTGTTTATGTTATCCTCTATTCTCCTTACTCTCTTTCTGCATATGGGTAAGGATACCAAAAAAAAACCACATCAAAACACAAAGACACAAAAGAAGTAGAATTCCCAGAGAGAGGAAAGATGTTGGAATTACAGGAATTCTATAAACCAAACAAGCCGTGTGCTCTGCCCTAGTCCGCAGTGTCCATTCTTTTGTAGACAATGTGACAACTTCCTGTTTCATGTCTGCTCTAAGCAAGGAGGAGGTAGTTAAAGATCGTGACTCTGAATGCTAGAAAAATGTCACCCAGTTAGGGCAGTCTACAAGTAATATTGGAAGAGAGACCTAGAAGCTATCAGTAGCTATTAGACAGCAATTATTGGAATAAAACAAATATAATTTCAATCTTGAGGGTCTTGTAAGGCTTTCTGACTGCTCCAAACCAAATCAGAAGTTTTTCGGCTTACATGAGTAAACAGCATACCAGAAAAAATAAATCACATGGCAGTTTTTATAATTACATATCCACCACTGTTACTGCCTCTTGTAGCAGAGAGTTCAATAAAAAGACATAGGAAGAAATGGAAATGTCCCTATCTTTTCTTTGTGAATGTATTTTAAACATGTATACAATTGTAATACAAATTGTTGAGTATGCATTGAGAACTGTGACTCCTTCCAATACATAATTAGCTAGATATGTCTATAAATATCCAGTGGTGTCCAAAGAAAACAAAATAAAACAAAAGTGATCACAGATTGTAATTTAAAATAAATCTTACTTTCCTGCATGGATCACTTTAGAACAGTGTTTCTTGACCCTTTTTAACTTTGAGGAACCCTTGAAATACTGTATAGGTCTAAGGGAATCCCTGGTATAATTACTACATCCCAAACTCACATCATTTTGATATGATAGTCAGTGGGCAGAAAGCCTTTTACATTGCTGGCAATTTGGAAGAATGTCACCATTACAGATAGCCAAACATTTCATTGGTGTCAGTTAAACTAACCTGAGAATCACAAATGCTCTTTGCTCAAGAAACCCCTAGCAATCTCTATAATAACCCTGGGGTTTCATTGAGCTCTGGTTGAGGAACACTGCTTTAGTGTAAAACAAGGGTGCCCAACCTACAGCTCACATCCAGCTCTCTCCTCATTCCCTCTCTGCTCTTTCTGATTGATGTCTTTCAGGGAATGGGGCGCACATCTTCTATGTTTCTCTATGAGATTGTGCTGCCAGCAGAGGGAGCTGCTCCCTGACCACCTTTTACTGTGAAATCATCCCAGCAGCAGCATGAGTGATGTGTCTGTGTTCAAGCAGCTGTCATTGTCCCCATGTATAAACCTTCATATCTCCAATTATTGTCAAAGAAATGTGACATTTCCAGGACCCTTTGAGTTGCTACTAAACCAAATTTAAGCCCTCTACACATAACAAGTTGCCAGATGCAGGGTCAACAGTGTAAAATCCTAACAACAGTCAAGGATATCACATTAAGGGGGCTATTTAAAGACCAGGTTCCCCTAAATGAGTTTACATGTTGGGGACCCCCTGGGGGCCACTCATGGCAATGAACATTAGGGTACTGTCAATTGTCTGTGCGCTGTGGTACCCCTTAACGTTTACAAAACTTCAAGGCTGCGTTAAGGTTGCAGTTTCCCCTTCCTTGTGCCATGGAACTCTGGCTCAGGGGAAATGCTCAGTACTGCTCACTACTGCCTGGAATCAAATCTGCAGACGCTGCAGTGTGAGGAACTGAGCGGCTGGCAAGTTGCCTGTTACACATAGCTGGCCACTTGCATTCTGTGAACCTCAATTTCTCTGGAACAGAGGGATGTTGGCAACTGGAAATGTGGGAGCCAGTAGGAAATGCCTTTTGTCCCCTCTTCCCTTTTAAAATTTTATACCCATCATATCATGCTACCCTGTCACAAATAGCAATCTCCTTACTCTTTATAAACCCTAATTTATCTGTAAGAAAAGGGAAATATAATTCAAGTGGAGGACTCTTTTGACTAACTCCCTGCGGCACCATTGCAAGATACAAAAAAACTATACCTTTCATACCATGCTACCCTGTCACACGTATCTGGCCAATTACCAGAAGTAGAGCACTAAAAATGAAGTAGTAGTAACATGTACCCCTTGGCTATCTGTCACATGAATTGCATTTCTCTGGAAGTATCCATTTCAGAGATTCTTAATTTGCCATCTTTTTTATTTGGTGCAACTAGAAACATTTCAATTTAATCTCATTTTAAATTAAAACTATTCTAGTTTTAAAGATACATCTTTAATGCTTGTTTGCATTGTGGCCTGCAAGTTTTATCCCAATGTCAACAGCGGCCCCCAGATAAAAAAAGGTTGAGCACCACTGGTGTAAAACATGCTCCTTGCTAAATTACTTCATAAATTGATATCAGGTATCCCGCTGTCACTGATTATAATAAAGCATGTTGTGATGTTACTGAAAAGGTATTTTTGGACATTCATTGTCTTATTCCCCTCCTCCTCCTCTTCTCTTTCTAGTATCCCCTTTTCCTGTTCCTATGACTCGCCCTAAGCGTGTACAAGAAGGAAATCTCTCTAAAGCATGTTTATCCAAAGCAGCTAAGTAATGCAATGTAATGGTGTATCCTTGCCTGAATTCGTTTAGAATAGAGTAATATATTGAATAGAGTAAAATATCCAATGTTCAAAAAATTCTATTTGCAAGCTTGAAAAAGGTGGGACCTGTCCTTTAATTGTTCTCCTTTAAATGTTGAAAACAATAAATTCCAGACGATCCTGATATACAGCAGTCCTTTTTTTATTCTGGAGAACTGACTAGAGAAGCTGAAGTTACTATACATTCTACACAATCAAATTGTTTTGCCCATATGCTTTAGCCATTAAATGCTTGTTTCTGAAGCAGTAACATTTAAATGGGTGTTTCACATTCAACAGATCCTAGTTTTAGAGAAGCTATAGTACAACTCCTGACAATGAACTCGAAAACTTGTTGATAACTTCTTGTCTGTTTGTGTATTGCAGCTTTAGTGTGTGTGTGTGTGTGTGTGTGTGTGTGTGTGTCTTAAATTAGTAGATCAGATAATGGGATAGGGAGCTGGGCAGGGTGGTTTTACATGTATTTCTGTTTTTAATCTACAATGTTGAAACAATTTCAATAGAATTTGTGTTGTATAGATGAAATATGTGCTGGAGATTTTTGTATTTATGTGAATTATAAAGCTGTGGAATTTAAATTCACCTTCTACTGAAATAAATGCTCATGAATGTCAAATTCATATAACCATTTTCATAATACATCTAAAAATCCATGCACTGTAAAAAAATAAAGGTGGGTAAATGGAGCCTAAGTTTTAAATTGCCATCTGGTGTTTCAGATCTTAATCTTTTTATGCATAAGAGTGAGATTTTTACATTGCATCTTATGAGGTAATTTTGACCAATAGAAAAATGTTCATGTGTTACCACCTCTTCTTATGAAGAGTTGTATTATACAACAATTATATAATACTATATTATAACATTTAAATATTAATTTTTATGACGTTGATATAATTCAAAGTTTACAGCATTTTATTTTATTAGTATAACACAGGGATTTCTATTTGTTCCTCAAGTTTGACAAGTCATGAGACACTAATGTGTTACCACCTATATTCATGTAGGCTTTTATACTCACTGATGTAAAAAAAAAAAAGAAGAAAACAAAAAACAAAATAGGATCTTTCATCTGTATCTGGTGAGACTAGACATATTCCAAAAAATATCTTGTAGTTTGGTGTTCATAACACAGATGTGTTGAAAATGCTTACATTAATTAATGGTTCATTAGTAGATTTAGTGAAATCATCATTATATTATTATTCAAGGGGAATGTTGGACAAGGAGCTGCCATAGACAACCCCTGAATGGAAAACTTGGTCGTATTCAGGATCAGTACACTCTAAAAATAATTGTATATTGGGATGCTGCACATTGATGTGCATCTCGTTGTGCACATCAAGCATGAACAAGCCCTTACTATGTTGCTTACTACAATCAGACACACTTGTGGTCCTGCACTTCCACACATCTGAAATTATATCAGTAAACAAACTTCAACAGTCTTCAGCTTCTGGTATATTAAACTAATTATGACAGTGAATCTGGAGCATGGTAAATGTGTCAAACCAGTGATCTGTTTTTTTTCTGATAAACAGACTGTGCTGCCTTCAGGGAAGCTTAGTTTGGATCCAATCTGCAAACTGCTGATATTACTCTTATGCAAGAGAAATGGGGTGAACAGCAGAGAAGGAGATGCTGCCTATGCTGCCTGGGGCTGGGGAGAGACCTGTGCTAGTCTCGTGTAACACTGACTCTTCTGATCACACATTTTCATGGTTCTGTTTTCAGCTTTTCCTAGGTGTGTCGGTTCTTTCCACTTGCATCAGCTTGAGTAACACCTAAACTAGAGTTGCCTTACGAAAACAATTTGGTGGCAAATATATCAAAGCATGAAATTATGCAATTCCTTTTGTAATATACATGGAGACATGGCAACATGCGACTGCCTGTTTAAACAATTAATGTTTTTTTTTTTATACACGGATAAAGGTATCAACCTTCGTCATGATTGTCCAAGCCATTGTATGAAGGTAGAAATCTAACACTGGGATCTGGTACCTTTAGGATGTTTTTAGATGTGTCTGAAGGTGGTTTGGTTGACCAAGGTACAATATGTGATGGTGCTTTAGCCTAAATATAGTGCAGCTTATACATCAACATGTTCTCACTATGAACCAGAATGATTTCTTATAGCCACCAATCACATTCAAAATGTTAGGGCAAGGCTAATGCTGATTTGTATCTAAGGATGAATAACCATAATTGTAGGTGAAATTTATATACATATTATACATATTTTTAATACATATTTTCTAATTTGTATATCATACATAAAAGAAAGGTAAACTGAGTTGCAATGGCAGAGCATGGTTGGTTCACCAAGTCCTTTGTGGAGAAAAGACACAGAGCACACAAGGGGGCCAAGAACCAACACTGTTGTACATCATGTTTTAATGACAGGCTACAGTGTTTGTCATTTAATTAAAACAATATTGTGACACAAAGTCATACACATACTTTGCTTATAGGCAGACCTAGGAACACGGAGTATGGTAAATTAGATTTACCATAACAGGATGAACATTAGGAACATTTTGCCAAGAATGTGCCTAACACATGAAGCACTATAAGAGAGAAATGCTTGGTACACTTACCTTGTCCATGTGTTCTATAAATAATGCATGAAGTTTCCTACCAGGAACATTGAGCCTAAAGGGCACACTTTCAAGTAAATGCTGAGTACTAAAACTACACCAGACATGTTCCCAGAGGACATGCAAGGTATGAACGTAAGAGAATCTCAAACAAGGAAATGCTAGAAAAGTGGACACTGTCAGGAGAATGTAAAGTACATGGAACATTCTGTAAGGATATACTAAGAACATGGATTACATTGATACACACTACACTAAACCAGGGACATTATAAACATGCTGGGTTCCCTACCAGGGACACCGGTATCCATACCTGAGCATATTGGACACCTTTCCAGGACTATGATGACCACATGGAATACTCTGTCAGAGACAGGCATGCAGAAGGGATGCCTTGTCCAAAACTTTTGGCCTCATGGGATACACCACCGGGGATATGCTGACCTTAAAATTCATCCCTTTCAAGTACATACACAAATGAATGGGTACTCTGAAAGGACATACCTTGCATTTGGAATGATGTTAGGGCATGAAGATCACTTTGGATAGTTTACCCAAAACATAAACATGAACAACACCGACAGGGTATGCTTATGCCATGGGAAATCTACAATGACATGGTGACCATATGGTGTTCCGTGCAAGGGAAGTGCAAAACACAGTGATAATTTTTGTGATATTGAGACACAATAAGTACTAAACCTTCTTTGTGGCATGTTCTAGTCATAAAAAGCAGGCTCAAGTAAAAGGTTGGAACACCAAGTACATGGAGTATTCTGATATGACAGGTGATGTGTTGTGATATATTTAGGTGTGACAGGTGATATCTTCTGTATTATAACATACAAATCTGTAAAGACAGAATATTATATTGCATTGTTATTTCTGTGACTTTTTATGATGTCTACTTTTCTGCTTTTGAGAACCAAACAGGTGCTAATTTCTAACAGAATAGCAACTATTTGTTATATACAGTATTTAATAATCTATTTTTTCTGCCAAAATAGTGTCTGCCGAAAACAAATACAATTTTTGGGAAACAAATATGCTTGTGTTTGTTATTATATCAAACTCTTGTAGTTCCAGTTTTGTAACTGACTCACTGCTTGACCTCAACCAGTGGTAATCCCTCCTGATACATGTAATATTATAATCCACAAACCTCACTCATCATACTTGTTGTGGCTAAATGTAAGACAATGGTGAGATCACTGTAAACAGCTAAAACAGGATAAAAATAGTCATTTTTAATGCCAAGGCACATGCAAGATCTTTAAACACAATTTTACTGATGTCATTTTGAACTTCTTGTACAATACAATTTCCCAAAAGTAAATTTTGTTTGTTTAGATGTATGCCTATATGTTTAAAATGGCCATTGTGATAGAGCTTTGTAAATCAGACACTAAAAAAGGAATTTCCTAACTTTAGAAATAGCTTTCTGGTTTATTGCTACTGGAACACATCACACAAGTAAAAGTCCATTTACAGTTTGTTGCAAATTACTTAGGGCAACTTTTCTTTGTGTACACAAGACAAAATGTTGTTATAGCTGAGATGACATGTTTTATGGTTTGTTAGGTGTTTTCTGTCCCAGCAACCAGTCCCTCCATTGCTTATTTTTTAAGCAATAAAAGAATTGTTAAACAGTCATGAAAATTAAGTACTTGCAGTCTGTGCATTAGGTGTGGGATTAAAATCTACAAATTGCAGATGCTACACCCAAACACATTTCAATTATTTGTTGACTCATTAAGAAGAGTTGTTGCCCATAATTAGCAAACTGTAATTTTTCTACATCTTGGGTAGATATCAAACACATGATTGGCTGCTAGAAGCAACAATTTAATTATTCTTTTAGTCCAGGTTTTACACATTTGACTAATTCACTAGAAGCCATTGGCAGTCATGTTAAACAAGGCACTTCTGCTATTAGCCCACAGTGACAATTGTCTAATTTAATTCAATGGGTAGCTGTTATAAAATTATGAGTAGTTTATTGTGCTAAAAGATGTTTTATTTTTATTGCCTCATAGATTTTATGTGTTAGGGAATACACTTTGGTTTGCTCACATACCACACCTGCCCTATAAAACCATGCAGCTTGACCTTCCAATACCAGTTAGCTCATAAATCCCAGTACCACTAAGCCTCTGGGGGACAGTTCAATGAGTAGAAACATTCCATCCATGCCAGTGGATAGAGCACTCTACTAGAGTCTGAGAACAACTGTACTGAGCTTACTAGGTTTACAGCAGCAGGCAAATGTCAGAAAGGCGGGATAACGTTTGGGGCTTTAGTAAATACTAAACGGTAAAGTAAATACTAAACGGTAAAGTAAATACTAAATGGAAAGTTCTTAGGTTGTGAACATTTATCACAACAGATGACAATTAAAAGTGAATTTTTGGCTTTTTAGGTTCAATATTATTATTATTATTATTATTATTATTATTATTAATAATAAATAATATTAATAATAATAACAAGATTTTTAGTTCACCCAAAATTTATATTTTTTTTTAGTTAGAGCCCAATAAGCTAACTCAGCCCCATGGCTTATTACTGCATTCAAACAGTGGGATTTCCCTGTTATTATTTGTAAATCTGTTCCCACCCACCTAGAAATTTGAGGTACACACACTTATCTTTGCATCTTACTTCTCCTGTTGCTTTCACCATAAGATTGAATAAAAATACAATAGGACCTCTTTATATTGACGTCAACAGGTCTGCAGATCCAGGAAAGAAAGCACACCGATAAATCCCAGAAAGTTAGAAAAAAAATAATGTCCCAAAACTGATTTTTTTTTTTTTTGTGGGGATTGGCCTTTTAACTTTTTTTTAAGTAATTATTTATAGGAGCAGATTTTCTAATGTAGATAGTCCTGTTTGCTAAGCAAAGTGAATGGACACTGAGTTTAGTAAATACATGTTTACCTTGATTGGATGCTTAGAGGATCCACAACTTTACGTATTTACTAAGAATTGTAAACATTCACTTTGAACGGTCAATATTTTTTTCACTTCAAGTGAACAATCTTGACTCTTTCATGGTTTCAGTCCTATGACTAATGTTAATAATATAAGAGATACTTTTGTAGAAGGTCAGCTAAGTCCTTGATACCTAAAGGAATTAGCGGCTTTTAGTACCAGACTTCTCCACCTGGAAATCAATTTGGGGTATTTGGAAATACTTATTTTCCAGCTTGTTGACCTCATTTATTTTTATGCGTTTTTTTTCATTATTACAAGACAAGTTTGAGCATCATCTCTTTCAAGAGAGTGGCGCTAAGAGGGGCAAATTACAGATCAAGTTACAATGATCTTCATAATTATAGACACACAGTGCAAGTTAGATGATGTCTATTGTACTCATAATAACGGTTACTAAACATACAGCACCTCATCCTTATAAATGTATTTCTGTGAATAGATTTGTTCATAATATTTAAAGTAAATGCATTTTGTGAAAGTTTTTAGGATTGCTAGAACAAGAAAGTAAAACAGTGAGTTTAAACACACAACTGACTTCCCATTCAGGAATCCCAATAAAGAAATGTTAGCTGTCACGTGACTGCCTTATTTTATCTTTATGGTAGTTAACATAGAGCAATAGGGTGCACATAACAGTTCAGAGGATAAAAATAGCAATACACATTTGGCAAAACAATGGAAAACCACTATCTGCTACCAAAACAAACATCTGCTGGTGTATGTATTGGTTTGGAACAGGAGAGCCTAAAGCTGTGTACACACTTCCAATTTTTATCGTTCAAAATGAACGACGAACGAACGATGAACGATCGATTGGGAAAAAATCGTTCGTAAAAAAAGTAACCAACGACGCCGACGAATGAGGAAAGTTGTTGGAAATGAACGACCGGACCGGCGGATCGGATTGGACGACGATCGTTGACCATCGTTCGTGTGTACGATCGTTCATTGATCGTCCATGGGCTATACGATCGTTCGTAGATATCGTGCAGGATCGTTCGTCGTTCGTTTTCCAACGATAATAATTGGAAGTGTGTACGTAGCTTAAGGGTCCAGGAGTCTTAATGATCACAAGTTGGTCTACTTACCACATTCCAACCAGCTACCAGCATTTCACTGGAATCCAGGTGGTAGGTGATTGACATGTTGTACCTAATTTGACAGACCCCTTCTCCACATATCCCAACTATACATATATATATCCCAACTATATATATATATATATATATATATATATATATATTATATTGTACAGATTGGGCTTATGGTGAATGGAGCTGCTATGCGGTTGCTTGAGCAAAGCAGTCAGATTTACTGCTTTAGAAATAGACCCCTGAGTGTCAAAACATTTGTGTACTTCATCATTGTTCTAAAAATTATTACTGGTATTAGCAGCATTCCAACAATATATTATATACATCCCCCTTATACTGCTTTTTAAAATATCAAACCCCTATATTCGTGTTTCTCGAATAGGGTTTCTATAGATTTTGCTAGGGGTTCCTTAAAGGGAAAGAATTCAATCTTGAATAGCAGTCAATCGGTCTGGAGGTCTATTCCATCGGGTCCCTCGTCCTCCCGGTATCCCTCTCCGGGCTGGCGTGTCAGGCGCTGCCACCTTCTCCTCTTCTTCCGGGTTCTTCTTCCTACGTCACCCAACGCAGACATGAGATGGAGTGACGTAGATGGGAAAAAAAAACTTATGTGAGATCGGCTATTTTTTTCCCTTTTGACAAAAGGAGCACCCAAGAGGCTCCCGGGATGCGTGATGTAGTTATCCCAGGAGGCTCTGCGCTCCCACTCATTCTCGATCACTTAGGCGGTGCTGCACTCTTTTTTTCTTTTTTAAAAATTTAACTGATACCAACGCTCATTTGGTTATCTGTAAGGATGACATTCTTACCACAGGCCAACAATGTTAGATGTAATCTTCCTACTGATCACCACACTATTGTACTGTGAGCTTTAGATATAGTCATTATAGCAGGGGTTCCCTGAAATAAGACCTGAAAGTTATTTCATGGGTTCCCCCATGTTAGAAAGGTCCAGAAACACTGCTTTCTACACCATCATAACTGGAAGCCAGAATGGGTTACATTTATTTACTATATGGGGAAAAAACATTTCATTTTGTTATCAATATAGGTATTGGTATACATCAGCCTTTATTTAGGCATACCTTGGTTTACTGTTATATGCTTATATGTAAAAAAAACTGTTTTCATATTGATGATTTATTTGGTATAATTACATTCAGTGTAATATATGTATTACATGTACATTTTCGGTGTATTATTTCTCCCCAAGCTGTAAAGATGCTCAGGAACAGGAAGATCAGACTGAGTGGAATTCAGCAGACAACTGATGCTCAGCACTCTCAACATGGGAAGACATGAACCGTCATGGAGCCCGCCATTTGTAACTTTAGGCTGAATATAAGCCGCTCACAGTCTAGGCTGGAAATAAAAGCTGAACATTTGCTGACATTTCACTATATGCCAAAATAAGTTTCTAAAATCCACAACCATGGGTAATGTTTAGGATATTTGCATTACACAGGTAAGTTTAGTATTAGCGATGCAGTTTAACACACCTGATGAAAACCTTTTTAAAAGTCTTTTACTTGATTTTTTGTCTTATTTGACCAGCCTGAAAAGTTAAGGTTTTCAGGTCTCTTGCATTACTTTTGTGTTTTTAGAAGATGCACACGTTAGTTATGTAAGTATTCAATACATACTTCAAGAATAATGATACAATATAGTATTGTACTGAAAAATATATTGCCATTTTCTTACTTTACAGTGCAGGCAAGTCTTTAGGTCTATTTTGGTGTACTGGCAACCTATTTAAATAACATTAACACAAGTTTGAAAAGGGCCTTAAAGCAGACCTGCCAACAAGAAAAGAGCACTTGGATAGGCATTTGTCTTCAACAAATCTATTCGGCTCAGTTCAGATTAGCTGTTTTTAGGGTGCCACTGCTGTGGCTGACTGCACTGAGCCATACATTAAAAAGTACAAACTGCTTACAGAGATGATGTAATTCTAAATAGAAGTTGAAAAAAAAAACTTCCTTTTGCCTACATAAACATTTACAAACACCACCTGTTACTTACAAATACCACATGTTACCACTCCTGCCCAGCAGTAAGCAGTAGGGTTCCAAGAGTGCTGTGCTGTTTTTAAGCACTAGTCTGAACCTGGCATTAAAATCCAGAGTTTAAATGCTTTGCAGCAAATTTTTTTCACTGCTGAAACTACTCAGCAATAGCAGCTTGCATTCAGAAAGAGTTGCTGCTACATTATTTTGTCTAACATGGATTACGTTTGATACAGGTGTCTATGTATAAAGCAAAATATGGAAAGGTAAAAAGGTGAACAAAAACAATTCATTTATTTGACACATAAACATAGAGCTGCTCCCCTATAGAATGGATCCTCCCAATCTGGTAAAGTGTGACATCAGCTTCCCTTGCAAATTAGATCAAGACAAAACATGTGTATATTGATATTGCCCTGCAGGGCATTTTCCTTTTCTTTAAAAGGACGCACCCGTCTTCTATTTAAAGCCGAAGGTAAATTTGCTTACATGTTGCTTTTCTGGTTCCTCCTTTAACCCCACATCAACATGCTAACCTTTCCTTTTTTTTATGCACCTTAATTTAGACCTTGTGACAGCATTATTTGGTCTCTGCACATCTATGTGCCATCAGGCAGACTATTGCTGTTGAGGTGCTGTACATTTACAGTTTTCTTAAACCATTACAGCTACACAATATTAGTACTGTACTCAAGAACCCCAATGCCAGTAGTGTGTTAGATCTTGTGAAGAATTAAGCAAATATTACAACTCCTTGATGGAGGATTAAGTCTGGGGGAGTGGGTGGTTTAGGTCAGCTGAATAGGCATGCATACTGTCATATGTAATGCCCACATGTGATGCTGAACCTCCACAATAAGAGACTATACTGTTAGTCAGTGGTTTTGCTAGTGCTAAACATCCATGCTGTGGAGGAAGATGCAGAAGTGAGCTGTGAACAGAAGGGTGCAAAAGGGAGCTGTGGATAGGGGGTACAGGGGCAAGCCATGGACAATGACAATGGGGTTTGAGAAATTAGCAGTGAACAGAGGGAGTCATTGTAATCTGGGTCAGGGATGCAGAAGCTGTGGATGGGGCATGGTACGATGTTTAGCCATTGACAGTAACTCCCTAACGATTTTTATAAAGTGAGCGTAAACGTCACAGATGTCCTCTCATATTTTTTGGTAATCACAAAGAAAATATTGGAAGGCATTTCCATAAGAAACAGACAACACCAAAACTCAGCCATGATTCCAACCTCAGTCGTCACTCCATCCAGAAAAAAAATAAATGATAAATGATTTAAAATAAATTTGAAAAACAAAATGATTTAGTTTAGTGTGGGGTTAGGGATCATGCATTTAGATATCATTTGAATGTGTCCTCTTGTGCTTGAAAAAAATAAATGAAAAATTAACTTTTTTCTTTTTTCTTTTTTTTTTGGAAAAAAAGAAGGATCCTTATCTAAAAAGAAAATATCCTTATTCAAACCTACCATGTCACTAAAAATGAGTAAGTTGCTTTAAACATGTCTACTGATTTGTCATTTTTAACAACATTTTAGAATACCATAGTTACTCATATCTCCTATTCCTTCACAGATTCCAACATTTTAAAAATAGTGCATACTAGCCCAATTTTATAAACGAAACACACACATGGCTAATAGACTTGTAACCCTCATTAGAAAGACTGGTGAGAAAGCTCCTGCAATATTCTTTTAATAATTAGGCTGATGCTTTACAAGAAAACTGAACCATGCCATGTTCTGCACTGGGTCTCTGTGTAGAGGCAGCCATCTTGGTAGTGGGAGAGTTATGCATTCTCATGCCAGAGCCTCCAACAAAGAAAACAACAAAGTAGTGACATCACCAAACCTTGCATGACTTGCATTCATTGACAGCTGTCCCTTGGACCTGCCATGGCATTACATAGCAAACCTTCCCCTTTTTAACTTTATGTTCAATGCAAGAGGAAGGAATGAAAAAACCAGAGCTCCATCTAAAAGTGTTGGAGCCAGAAGAAGGGGAAGGCACTGGGAAAGGGATAGGAAAGGACAAACGAAGTAAAATTACCAATTGTGAACTTGAAACTTTGAACGCAAAATCTTTTCTCCATTCTTGTGGACTAAAACTGTTTAATCCTTAGCAATGAAACCCTGTAATGTATAATGGTGTTACAAGGAAACATTTTTGTAAGGAACAAATAACCCCTAGTTTCGACAGTTAGTTGCGAATATCCTTTTAATAGAAATGACTCCCCTTGAGCTACCTGCCACACAGAGTCCTGGGAACATTCAAAGCAGCTTTTTACCTATTTTCCGTGACTGCTTTTATTATTTGTTTCTGTCTCACTAGGTGACCAGATTGTATTGATTCAAATCCAGCAGGAGGAACTGGTCGTACTGTATTCATTAAATGTGTATCAAGGAGGGGAGTTGCAGGATCTCTTTCTGCGAGACGGGAGGAGGTCATCTTGAGAAAAAGACAACATTCTGTTGATCCTTATGCTTTTACTGTGATTTAAAGGCAAATGTTGCATGACACAGCATAATGTTCATGCCCCATGCAGTCGCTGGGTGTTGTTGAAACATATAAATCAGCTTTCCCAACATTTTTAACCTTGTGGAACCCTTGAATTAATTGTAAGTTCTTGGGGAACCCCTACTAAGTTGTTTTTGGGGAGTAGTTAGGACAAAAATGCCTCTATTTGGCGACCAGTGAAAAAAATGCCCCCCCTTCAGTGGTGGCTATAATAACACCTTTATAGACATTGTGGGATCGTCTGTAGCAATGGGCCAGAAGATAGCAGTGTATCAGACAGCAGACTTTAAAATTCCATTTGAAAACAGGCTCTTACCTATTTATTAGCTCCAAACAAACAAAAGAAATGGCTTGGCTGAGCAACTATATACCTTCACTGAGATTGTCCCTCTCTGACTAAAGCTGCGTACACACATCAAATTTTTCTCGCCCGATAATCGGCATCGACCAGATATCGGGCGAGAATCTGGCGTGTGTACAGCCCAGGTCGTTCATCGTCCGTGGATCCGTCCGTGGATCAGCCGCTCCGTCGCTCTCCCCCTCCCCTCTCCATAGAGCAGAACGGTGCTGTATGTACAGCACTCGTTCATGCATCTTGCGGTTCTTATCGTTGGAAAGGATCGTGAAAGATCCTTTCCAACCACAAGAATTGCACATGTGTATGCGGCTTAACAGTAAAGCATTTTAAAGCATAATCAATACAAGGCAGTCTTTAGATAACAAAACAAACATGTTCCACTCACATGTAATCATTGCTTTAGCAAGGCAGAGCTCTGTTCCCCCACAGAGCTGGGAACTAACTGAGCCCCCTTCTGACTAATGACCGCCTCCTAAATTGCACCTGAGTGCAGGCGCACATATCCCCACCAGGATTGGCCAAGAAACCCACCCTTCACTTTCCTTGGCTGGCTCCAGGGCCCTAAAGGTTTTCTCCTAAAAACCTCTACAAACAAATGACCACTCTGTTTCCCTGAAACCTTTATTACAGGTAATACCTCAGTCTGGGTGCCACATATACCCCATCCAAGACCTTTTCTGACAGGCACTGCAAGACCCTGTCACATATGCCCTCCCTCTGTTCGACCCTGTGGGGTTGGACACTACCTACCCACAAACAGTGAGTTCTAGAGGGGGCATCTGCATTATCCTGTATTTTTCGTGCCCAGTGCTCTACGGTGAAATTTTGCAGAGACAAGAACCATCGTGTCACCCAAGCATTTCTCTCTTTCGCTTGCAACAGCCATGTAAGGGGCAAATGGTTTGTAATAAGTTTAAACCCCCTACCAAGCAGGTAGTAGTGTAGGGACTCCAGTGCCCATTTACTTGCCAGGCACTCCCCTTTAACAATGCTGTAGTTCCTCTCTGCTGGGGTAAATTTTCTGCTCAGGAACATGACCAGGTGTTCCTCACTTCTTACAAGTTGGGACAGGACTGCACCCAAACCAACGCTAGAGGCATCAGTTTGCAACAGAAAAGGTTTGCTAAAGTCAGGGGCCACTAGCACAGGCTGTGGATACAAAGCTCCCTTCAGGGCTTGAAATGCCCTCTCTGCTTCCAGGGACCATTTTACCATTACTGACCCTTTCCTTAAGTCTGTTAATGGGGCTGCCAGAGTGGAAACATTTGGGACAAACCTCCGGTACCTGCTTTTTGGTCACAGGTTGGAGCCTACCCTTAATCGCCTCAACCTTGTTCAATAGAGGTTTTACAAGACCCTGACCTATGGCATACCCCAGGTAATGGGCTTCCTCTATAACGATGGAGCATTTTTTTGGGTTGCAGGCGATACCTGCCTTCTGGAAGGCATTTAGAACAGCTTGCACTTTGGGAAGGTGATTTTCCCGTCCTTGCTGAAAATTACTACATCACCCAGGTAGGCAACGGCAAAGTGCTGATGGGGCCTTATTACCTCATCCATTGGCCGCAGAAAAGAAGCTGGAGCCCCTTGGAGGCCGAAAGGCATCCAAACATACTGCCACAAACCTTGGGGAGTGGCAGTTTTCTTTTTTGCCTCGTCCGTTAACTGCATCTGCCAGTATCCCCTAGTTAAATCCAAAGTGGTAAGGTACTTGGCGTTGCCTAGCCTCTCTGTAAGCTCCTCTATCCTAGGCATAGGATAAGTGTCAAATTTTGACACCGCATTCAACTTTCCGAAATCATTACAGAGCCGAATGGACTCATCTAGCTTCGGTACCAGGACAACGGGGGTGCTCCATTCACTTTTTGACTTCTCAATTATCTATAGTTTCAACATTTTTTCAACTTCTTCCTCTACGGCCTGTCTATGGGATTCAGGCATCCTATAGGGTTTTAGATGGACTCGCACCTGGGGATCAGTAATAATATCATGCTTCAGCACCCCCATACATCCGAGAAGATCCGAGAATGCCTCCGGATTCCTCTGCAGAATTTCTTTCACTTCCTGCTTCTGGGATGTTGACAGGGACTTGGCCACCCCTACATCTTGAATCCCTGCCTTAGCTAGGGGAAGGGGCTGAGGGGTAGCAGACAGGACCTCCCTATCCTTCCAGGCCTTAATTAAATTACCATTGTTAAGTCTGCTCCTCTTTCCTCTTGTCCGGTTGGTAATTTTTTTAGTTTACCTCCCCTACCTTTTCCAATACTTCATATGGACCTTGCCATTTCGCCAAAAACTTGCTCTCAACCGTGGGGACGAGGACCAAGACTCGATCACCCGGGCTGAAAGAGCGAACTTTTGCTGAACGATTATGAACCTGGCTTTGAGGCTCATGAGCCCTTTGCATGTGTTCTTTCACTAGGGGCATGACTCCCTCAATGCGATCTTGCATTTGGGAAACATGCTCTATTAGGGACTTATGGGGCGTATTCTCTGGTTCCAAGTCTCTTTTTCTATGTCCAAGAGTCTGCGAGGGTGCCTTCCGTACACCAGCTCGAAGGGCGAAAACCCTGTAGGAGACTGAGGGACTTCCCGTATCGCAAACTTTAAATAAGGAAGGGGACAGTCCCAATCCCTACCATCCTTTTCCACTACCTTTTTCAGCATGCCCTTCAGTGTTTTGTTAAACCGTTTCACCAATACATCTGTTTGTGGATGGTACACAGATGTGCGGAGCTGCTTAATACCCAATAAATGACACAACTCTTTCATAACTTTGGACATGAAAGGTGTTCCCTGATCAGTTAAGATCTCCTTGGGAATATCGGTGTGTGTACACATGTGAAAAAGTTCCTTTGCAATGGTTTTAGATGTAGTATTTCTTAAAGGAATGGCCTCAGGGTAACGGGTAGCATAATTGGGAACTACTAGTATATACTGGTGTCCTCTTGCCGACTTCACCAGGGACCCCACGAGGTCCATCACTAGTCTCTCAAACGGTACCTCATTTATAGTCAAAGGAACTAGGGGACCTCGGTATGGGGCTGCTGGGGCTGGTAACTGGCAATCTAGACAAGACTCACAGTATATTTTAACCTCAGCAAAGACACCTGGCCAAAAGAACCTCTGCAGAATTCTTTGCTGGGTTTTCTTCGCGGCAAGGTGCCCCAAGAGCATGTTTATGGGCCAGATCCAATACCATCCGGCGGAAATGTAGGGGTACAATAGGTTGTTCTACCACCTCTCCTCATATCCTATCTACCCGATACAACAACTTGTTTATCACTGCAGAATGAGGGAAAAACCTTGTCAGTGCCAGGGGACTGGGAGAGTCCATTAATTACCTGCACATTTTCCCAGGTCCTGGCCAAGGTTGGAACCTGCAGCTGGGCTGTGCCGAAGTTGTCCCAAGAGAACTCCAAGTCTTGCATTATTGCCTTCTCTGGAGTCTCCAGGGGCAACTCCGTCTCCCCGGCTAAGACCGAGAAAGGAAAATCTTAGGTTCTGTGACTACCACAGCATGGCTTTTTAACCCATCACATCACACATGTTTGATCATCAGCTAAAGCATTTTCATTAACTATTTCCACCCGTGGTACCTTTTCCCCCTTCCACAGTCGTCAAAATAGAGGAAATATTTTTACTAATGCTGTGGGATAACTTTTAGAAGACCAATGTATACATACTACACCAATGCAGGGTTCCTTGAGCTGCTCCTGCTTCACCAGACCGGTGTGCACCATAGTCACTAAACTGCCAGAGTCCAGCAAGGCTTGCATGGTACTCCCACCCACCTTCACAACAGCTACATGACATTCCGTTTCTGAAGTACATACCGGTTGGGCGTACAGGAACATGCGTCAGGCAGTATCACATTCCACAGCCTCGCTGGAAACAGGGCATCTTGCAGCAATATGGCCCCACTCATGGCATTTCCAACACTGGAGTGGGCGCCAAGTGTCCACCTAGAAAATCTCCGGTCCTCCTTGACCCTATCCCCGACCTGTCTTCCACTCCTGGTCTCTCGGGGTGAATATGTCTTACGCGTTGCCCTGGGTGATGACCTTTTCTGTAGTGAAGAGCGCTAAGATGGTATTGCCAGGATATCCTCAGCTGCTAGATAGCATTCATCATTCCCACCAGTTGATCTGTGTTATGGGGGTCTGCATGTGTCACCCATTTTTGTAGAGTGGGGGGAAGTCTTCTTAGTAGGCGATCCATGGTGACCCTCTCTGTGATCTAAGTGGCAGTGGGAGTCTTAGGTTGTAGCCACTTTTTAACCAGGTACACCAAGTCATGCATCTGGGACCTGGGAGACTTTTCTGGCTGATAAATCCATTCCTGCACTCGTTGGGCCCGCACAGCAGGGGTCACGCCTAGTCGCCTCAGAATTTCAGTTTTTAGCTTCCCATAACATTTGGCATCCTCTGGGGCCAGGTCAAAATACACCCTCTAAAAGTCCCATCAGGAATGGCGCCACTATACCTGCCCGAGGGCCAGCCCTCTCTTTCCGCAGTCCTCTCAAACCTATGGAGGTAGGCCTCAACATCATCATGGGGTGTCATTTTTAGCAAAAAATGGCTAGCTCAGATGGTACCAGGGCTACTCTCGGCTCCAGAGTGTCCCTCCAAATTCCGTGCTGCCATCTGCTGTAGAACCTTGCTCAACATTTTCCGATTCTCTGCTACAGTCTGAGAGATTTCCACCAGTTGTGCCACCAACAAACGATTGGTCTCCTGCTGTGCTTTATAACTTTCTCTTTGAGCAGCATTGGCTTGCTGCTGGGCGGCATTTGTTTGCTGCTGGGTAGCATTAGCAATCACTAGCTGCTTCAGGACCTCTTCCGTTTTCAGACAGAACACTGGTCCTTTAAATCTCTTGGTGTAATGAACACTGGTATATCCACTTCTGGGCTGCCTGTGCTGCCAACTTCACTGCTCAATCTGCCTATTATGCTGCCAGCATTCTCCACTATATGTGGTATTGCCCGTAGCAACGGGTCACAAGAGAGCAGTGAATCAGCCAACAGACTTTAAAATTACAGTTGAAAACAGGCTCTGGACTGTTTATTTATTAGCACCAAACAAAAGAAATGGCTCAGCTGAGCAACTGCATAACCTTACCTAAATAGTCCCCCTCTGACTAACAGTAAAGCAGTTTAATGCATAACCAATACAAAGCAGTCTTTAGATAACAAAACAAGCATGTTCCACTCACATGTAATCGTTGCTTTAGCAAGGCAGAGCTCTGTTCCCCCACAGAGCTGGGAACTAACTGAGCTCCCTTCTGACTAATTACCTCCTAAATTGCACCTGAGTGCATGCGCACATATCCCAACCAGGACTGGCCAAGGAACCCACCCTTCACTTTCCTTGGCTGGCTCCAGGGCCCTAAAGAACCATTTTTTCTGTTAAAAACTTCTACAAACAAATGACCACTCTGTTTCTCTGGAGCCTTTATTAAAGGTAATACCTAGTCTGGGTGCTACATATACCCCATCCAAGACCTTTTCTGACAGGCACTGCAAGATCCTGTCACAACATCTAAATACATCATTAACTCCATAAATCTGGCTCTAGTGGTGTTGGCATCAGAACTATGCACGCATCGACTTGTGGCCAGTCAACCACAGCTCAAGGAACCTTTGAAAGGACTGGGGACCCTAATGATTTAGGCAACTTAATTATAGTGTTACTGCCAAATTTACTGATGGTGCTAGGTATCAATGACCCATCAATGAAGCTAGGGTATGTCTAGCTTCACATACCCACCTTTATGTTGCTTCCCTTCTTCTCTATTTAGCCACTAGATTAAGGAGAGCAAGCCCTGTATAAGCATTTTTACATGGGGGTGAGGACTATTTCCCCTTCTCCACAGTGGCCAATCACCAAGCACCAACATAGTCACCTGGGAAGATGGGGAGTAAACTAAATACTCCCTATACCTGGAGACACCATGTATATACAGTATCTTTGCTCCTCTTGTCTGACCAAAGCATCAGGGGGTGTGAATAGAAAATGAATATATGTAAATGATGATGGTAGCAGTAAAGTGAACTTGCTTTGTCTTGTGTAGACAAAACACAGATTTACCTTGAATTCAATACTCTCTGTTTGCAAGGAGTACACCTTGAAAAAAGGGTAATCCCTGTAATTAACGGTAAAGCAATTAAATGTGGGGAATCCAGAAATACTGGATGTTGTTTAAAAAATAATATACTGACGGGTTACTTAATTTGTCAACAAGAAGTATTCTGAGTTGTAAATCCCTCAGTAACACTCTCCTAATTGTCATCGGAAATGCTGCCTGTACATGCCAGGACTGGGTGGGCACCAGATCACGCTCATGTATACATATGGAAAATTCTGAATTATTTAGACATTCCTCATCTCTGTTGGAGAAATACTGGGCAGAGGGCAGTAATTGCTTATTCATATCTGCAACATGGACAAACAAAAGGTCATTTCAGATTTTCATTGGACCTATTTGATTTCTGAACAGACAGTGAACAAAAAAGGCAATCATGTCCTATGGTATTTATAAGATTAGACCTTTTAACAACCTATAGGCTCCATGTTGGGAATGTTTAGTTTATTGGTTTATTGCAAGGAAGAAATTATACATTGCTGTCAGATAATACTGTCTGGAGAGATTCACTTATTTTTTTGTCTAATTGACCAGAATCACTGACATGGAGCTATGTAATAGGAAAAACTAAACTATAATTTCACAGAACAGGAGGACATAACATCTTCCAATGTAATAAATAGACACATATAATGCAGCTACCACTGCTGGGGCACAAAGTGTCTGCAAAGAGAATGCAAAAGATCACTAGCAACTGGATGCGACAAATGATAAAGTATAATATTTTTAAATGTTTATGATATTAAATTTCTGCAAATTAAAAGTCATTCAGTAAGGGTTTACATCAACCTTAAATTGAAATATTCTCTTGTGTGCAGTATGGAATATTTTATAAAGAATTTAAGCCCAGTACACATAGAAAAGTAGGGGTCAGATCTGCAGCTCATCTCAGAAGGCTCAGATCTTTTTTTGTTTGCATTCTAAGATGTACTGCCCGCTGACCACATGGTACAAAATGTATCTTTAGAGATGCATGCAAGGGCCCTTATTGTAGTGATAGATACAAATACTTAGGTTGCCTTTCTTCAGCCAGTAAGTCAAATGCTTGAGTTCCTCTGCAGAGTTGAACACATGTAAGATCCGCAGACACACTTGTGTAGTGTGATGTGTGAGTGATGAATGTTACACACAAATACAACATCCACAGTCATATCCTTCCTGAGACACAGTAGCTGACACTCAGGAACACTGCACAGCGCATAAACACATCCAACGCCCAAATACCCAGGATTGTGTTCTCACAGGGGACCCGGGCACATATACCTCCTATACACAGAAGCGCACATTCCACACGTACACTTAGTAAAGCAGTGCTTCCTTATGTTTTTTTTAAAGCAGGAACATCACAACTCAGTAATAATAAAAATGAATCACAGACATAATTCATGCTACGATTCTAGTGTTACCATTAACTTTACAAATACCATAACAAAAATATCACTAGTGATATATTTCTACTAAACCTAATCAATGGGTGCAGAAGATACATATTAGTTTGGTTGTAAAAAAAGCATATCAGGCCAAAAACCTCAAGAAATATAAAAAGGATAAGATATTCACTTTATTATCTCTCTTCTTGCTACAAAATCTGCGTGTACAATCTCCTATATAATATAAAAGCAAACCTTTTTCAATCCAGACAGACAGGCCCTTACACTACATAGTTGATGCAAAGGAAATAGTGCTATCAGATTGTAAAGTACATGGTGAGTTTAAGCTGATTATTCTTCTATTTATGGCCACTGTATATCTAAAATAACACTGGGCTGGCTGCCCTAGTGGCATCATGCTTTGCAATGTTGATGCACCCCATTATAATATGCATTCAGTCCTATAAGGTCTTTATGAGGTCTTCGAATTATTAACCAATAATACAAACACTTTTTTTTAATAAAAGGCTCCATGATACTGCATTTGCTCATTAGATACATGCCTTAATTTTACAGGTCAGGTAAATGATTGTTTTATGTAAATGACACTTGAATACTTATTTTGGAATGTGTTTAGGCTTCGAATGTAGAGAATGTTACTAAACCATTTCACTTTACTAGATCTAATGGTGCAGACTGAAAAGGTAGAAGGCCTCTGTGCATTTTTGGGTAATTACTAAGAGAAAACATCTGAGCTAAGGCAACACTGCCCCCTACTGGTTCAACTGGAAATCATGCACTGTTCTGTGCAGAAATTGTCACCATGTGCAGGCACAGATAACCATTCACTCATAGCTTCGTAAAATATATATGTATAATATATATGTAGCATATATAATGCCATAATTTGGATAATGTTTTTCCATTGGCGATTACAGTATTTAAATTGTGTATGAATGCATTTTGTGTTTGTTTTCTTTTAACATTTTTTATTTGTAACACTGGAGAAGTTTTCCCTAACATAACCACTGTATAGATATTGTCTTTCACAAGCTCCTATGTTTTATTGTTATATAATATAAAAATCAAGCTCCAGAGAGTGAAAGAATGCAAATCACTGGTCTCTTTCTGAAGATGCGAATTGCTTTGCTGTGTCTTGTTTAAATGTCTTTTGGCCTCTATTTATAAAACAAGAAATCATACAGAAACCCAACACAAGATGCATGGAAGCAGGGGACCGTCATAAAACCTGACTCTGCTCCTTCTGAACTGGGAGATTTGGGTGCTGATCCCCATCATTGCCTTATCCAGCTCCTTATAATATATTTTGTATAATATGATATTTATATAAAATAAAATACTATGACATTACAAGGATGGGGATGATGGTCTTCCTGTATGCACTGGGCACTAACATTTTGCATGAATACATCTAAAAAACACATCAAAAAAACACTTTACACATAATCTTTAGGATGCAAATATTTAACTAAATTATATACTCCTAAAAAATTGGGAGGATTGGTTGTACCTAACATAATGTTATACCACAGAGCAGCCCAAATTGCAGCATTAGGCCAACCTACTAGTCCGCATCCAAGACCACAATGGACTGACCTGGAGGCCCTGGCCTGCCCCTTAATACTGATCGAGGTCCTTATGTGGATCCCCTCCTCTAAGAGACCTGCGATTCTATGTCTTTCACTTTCATATGCTCTTTCATATGCTCGGTTTGGGATGGACAAAAAATTCCCCACATATTCCACTTACTCACTCCCCTATGGCATAATCCTGAATTTCCTCCAGGTTGTGAACTGGCTCAAATCCCTTGGTGGCGCAACAAAGGACTTTTCAGAATCAGGAATTTTCTTGATGGCAAGGCTATTCTGAGCCTCTGCCATTTACAAGAGAGCCTTTCCCTTTCATATGCAGAAATATTCCATTATCAACAAATTAGGTCCTTAATTCAAAATAAACTTAAAGGATTGAAACCACCCTACTAGAGCACAGGATTTGAAAAAAACTGTAGTTTTATAACTTAATCCAATGGGAGGATCTCAGTAATATATAACACTCTATTCTCACACTCACTTCTTCTCACTCTTCTTCTTACCTATATGTAGCAATGGGAGTGAGATTGGAGGTGGAGCGAAGCGCGCATGAAGGGGAGAATCAATCAGTGTCCATTTCCAAAATATCTCTGAACACTTCGATAATAGAGGCCAGTTATAAGATTTAGATGAGATGGTACCTGATCCCGGTTAGGATCCATAAAGACAATCTCTCTGTCTCTCCTATTTGTTTTTGAGGTTGTGGTCAGACTGCCACTGTACTCCATGCTTGGTGGAGATGTCCTAGGGTTCATTTTGGATCTGCATTTGCAGCGTAATATGCTCTGTCACCCAGGTCAACATCCCAAGGAAAATAGAGTGTGCTCTTTTGTTGACTAGACTAATTAAATATTGTTTTATTAGTTTTGACCAAAGGATAGCAAAGCAAAATAAAAAAAACACCCCTCATACCTGCTGTAATTACCTGAAGGCAGCAGATAACCTACAACCTCAAATATACCGTAGATGTTAGAGACAGAATCAACAATTAGACCAATCTCATTCTGGGGTCCATATGTTAACAGTGATTGCTAAATGAATCATAACCAAACAATAAGTGTACCGTCAAAGGGAAACATACCTGAATGGGATCAAATAGGACTTACGTAATGCAATATAATAACATAAAAATGATAATATAATGAACAACGACTACACAACAACAGTTTAAAGAGGTGTAAACATAATAAAAAAAAAATAAAAACAAATACCAAGAAACTGACTCAAAACCTTTCCTCATATTTCCCCCTTTATTAAAAAGGATATCCCAGGCACCCTTGCATGCAAAAGGTTGGGTAATAGGGTAAATTAGGGTAATAGCTGGGACTTTATATCACTCATATATAGGTTGGACAGCGAATCTGCACTAAAGTCATTCTACTGAATATATTTCTGTACTTTGCAATTTCCATGACCAGGGTACAGCATAGGAAGTCCTCTCTGCCATCACCAATCAATTCCCCACCCCCCAAAATCCCCTTAACAAGCAAACAGGAAAGACCATTACACATTTTTTGGGAATAAATTGGCCACAGCAGCCCTTTTTATTAACACCATGCTTTTTTAACCACAACAATCTTTTTGCACCAATAACATTTCAGTATAAACCGGAACAACTCATCATGTAGGTCCATGAAAGTCACCAATCCTCCTTCGTAATCCCGCTGTCTCCGATCCACCGCCAGGCCCCCAGGCGCACATACCCCGCCTCGGGGACAGTTAGCGGATCTCCATACTCCAACTTAGCCTCCACAACAACCAAGAGTTATGCAAGGCCAACCTTACTGTCCACAAACCAAAATTTTCCGTGTCCCCATCTCCTCTATATTTTCCACTAACCCCCCCCCCCCCCTAACTTTCATGGACCCGAACAACCAAACCTGCCCGGCCGGCTGCTGTGACAATAGTCCCCCTCCTACCTCAAATAGGGAGGGAGGGTGGGAACGCAGTCACCTGTAATTCTTTTTAAAGTGCTGCCCCCACCCACGGGAACCTTCTTTTAACTCCTAACCTCTCACCTCCTCCTTTTCATTACCCTCCAATCCTAAGATTGCATCTTTCCCACATTTTTTTTTTTGAACTTTTGACCCCCCAACCTCAGCCTTCTATACTCCCCTGTCCAGAGGCCCTTTCAAACCCTCCTCCTTCCTCCGGCCTCCCTACTTGAACTTTTAACCTCCAACGCTCAGCCTTCTCTACTCCCTCTGTCATGAGGCCCTTCGCCCATCTTATTGCTTCAGGCCTGCTTTACCAGGGTACAGCATAGGAAGTCCTCTTTGCCATCACCAATAAATTCCCCACCCCCCAAAATCCCCTTAACAAGCAAACAAGAAAGACCATTACACATTTTTTGGGAAAAAATTGGCCACAGCAGCCCTTTTTATTAACACTTTCTGTGTCCCCATCTCCTCTATATTTTCCATTACCCCCATCTAACTTTGATGGACCCGAACAACCAAACCTGCTATATGCAGAAAACTTGACACCTTATGTTTGCGAGCACCGCCACACCCTGACAGCCCGTTGCAGATCTTCACCCAGACTCAGCAACCACAAATCGTTGCCCACCGCATTAAGGTGAACACCATTGCCCTGTAAAAATAGGCCAGGATCAGACTCCAATTCGCGATGGCGCGCCACCAGTCCCCCAATCCTCACTATAAAACGCCCCACCTCCTTATTAACCTTTATGCGAGCCTTTTTCAACCGCTTAACTGAACAAGCCTGCCTCCAAGACAATCTCACCACCATTTCAGACCAAACCAACACAGTACTGGGGAACGCCTCCCTTAAACGTAAACAATCAAACTTGATATCCCAAATTAACTCCCGCATAGGCCGAACCCCTAAATCATTCCCACCAACGTGAAGTACTAGCACATCCAGGGCCTTATCCAGACTGGCAAACCTGTTAACCTCAGGGATTACCTGCCTCCACTGCATGCCCGGGATCCTGATCCACCAAACCTGCGCCACCTCCCTCTACTGTCCCAACTGCCGACCATTCTGTCGTACATCAGCCCTTCTGGCCCCCCAATACACGAAGGAATGGCCCAGGATCCACACCAGGCATACCGGCCAATCTGCAACAAAAGAGAAATAAACCACCGACTAGTATCCACAATGCCCAACGCATCGCAGCACCCCCCCCCCCCCTTTACTTATTGAAGACCTTACCCAACCTGCCTTATAACAAATGAGGCCGATCATACAGCCGGAACCGATGGGATTCCAACCGACCGATCCTCTTGATCACCTCCGGGCCCAGGCCCCACCTAGCCGCTTCCGTGGCCGCTCCAATTCTGAAAGAATGAGCAGCATACTCACCCGGCCTCCTGCCCACAGCTTCCACACATTTTCTGAACACCGACACAAACTGAAAACGAGTCACAAATGAACCATCTTCATGTAAAACCAACGGCCCCCCTCTCCCCGGCCGCACAGCAAGGTACCCATCACCTTAACCGGACATAGCTCCGCACCCTGCAGACCCCGCAGCACCAACCGAGCCCCTTTTCCTTCCTGATCCGTTTTAGACCTGCGAATCCATACCAGCAACTCAACGCCTACCACCCGCACGTCACCCAGAGGAAGGCCTCCTTTCCTTCCTTTGCTAGGGCACACTACTTCACTGACTCGTAATGCTGCAAAAAATGTCACCAAAACATAGCTTTGAACAGCATAGCCTCAAAACTGCTAAAGCACACCGCCCCCAGACTGCGACACATCTCCTCCAGCATCCCAAACGACACCGGCCGCCTCCTGTCCCCTTGGCCACTCCCTTTTCTATAGCCCTTCATTGCCTGCCGAACCACGAAGCATTTTGATCCGTCTGCTGAGCCCAACAACTTAAATAGAAAGGCCAAGGCCGCTAATTTTTTGCCCATGACACTACTGGACACCCCTTTTTGTAAGTTCCACAGCAAAAATAATAACACCATCTCATCCCCCCCTTGACTATCCACTAACCCCCGCTCCCCCTCCTCGAACACAAACCATTCCCTCCAAATACCTACATAGGCCTTCCAAGTTCCTTACAAAACCAAATTTTTGATCAGCTCAGCAAGGGCCCCCAGATCACCGACCACACCTTCGCCGGACAAGGGGTCCCCTGTTCGTCTGCCTCTGGAGCCACCTCTCGGAAAGGATCCCACTGAAAACGAGAAAGAGAATCCGCAATTACGTTCTCGCAGCCGGGAACATGCACTGCCCCCACATGAATATTCTACTGCAAACACAACAGGACTAAATGTTGTAAAAGACAAACAACCTGAGGGGAAGACGCAGAATTATTGTTAATCACCTCCACCACTCCCATGTTGTCGCAATGGAATCTTACCTTCCGATTCCGCAGCAAGTGACCCCATAACGTCAATGCAACCACAATAGAAAAAAAAGTTCCAATAAAACCAAATTTTTACACAATCCCAACCTCTGCCACGCCGCCGGCCATGCTTCACCACTCCAATGCCCGGCAAAATAAGCCTGATAACCCGAACCCCCGGCCGCATCGGTCCAGAGGTCCAAAGTCCCATTATCCACCGGAGCTTCCAGCCACAGCGACCGGCCATTATACTGTTCCAAAAACCGCCGCCAAACTCCCAGATCCCTACGCAGCACACTCGTCAGGCGGATGAAATGCTCTGGCCTCCTCACCCCCGCTGTAGCAGCTGCCAACCTCCGGCTGAAAATTCTCCCCATGGGCATGATCCTGCACGCAAAATTAAGTTTGGCTAAAAGGGACTGTAACTCCTTCAACTGTATTTTCGTCATACAACAAGCCCTCCGCACCTCCTCCTTCAGCGCCACCAATTTGTCTTCTAGCAGCCTGCACTCCATGCGAACCGAGTCCAAAACTATCCCCAGAAACGACAACTCCGTTACCGGGCCAACAGTTTTTTCACCTGCCAGCGGCACGCCAAACTCCTCCACCACATGTTCCAAATTACCCAACAGGTTGGCACAAACCAAGGAACCTCTGGGGCCCACACACAAAAAATCATCCAGATAGTGAAATATAGACTTGACCCCTGCTACTTCTTTCACCACCCATTCAATAAACGAGCTAAAAAACTCAAACAATGAACACGATATAGAGCAACCCATCGGCAAACATTTGTCCACATAAAACGCCCCCTCCCAACAACAAATGAAGTATAAACAACCTTGCATAGCTCAGGCGCAATGCCATCAATAACAGATTCCCCTTTGGGGTGGGATAAATGATGTATCATACGAAACTGGTTTGGTTCCCGCTTAGGAACCACCCCCAAAGGTGAAACAACCAAGTTCGTCAGTGGCGGCACCCCAAAAGGCCCCACCATGCGACCCAAAGCAACTTCTTTTTGTAACTTAGCAGTTACAACCCCAGGATTAATTGACGCTGAGCGCAAATTCTTCTGCACCCTGTGTATACTCACCAATTCACAGGGGATCCTGAACCCCTCCCTGAAACCCACCGCTAACGCCCTTGCCGCACTCTGATCCGGGTACCTACTTAGAAAATGGCCCATGTTTTCCATCCTCACCGGGGTCCTCCCTTTTTCCCGCAAGCTCATTGGGACGCCCTCGCCCCCTCCCGAATGTGACCCCCCACAACTGGAGCATTCATGCTTGAATCTACAGGTGGGACCGAACTTACATGTGCCCTCGTTGAACAGCCAGCAAAGGCCTTTTTTCTTACCTGCCAGGGATCCTGCCACTCCCGAACCCCCGGCGCTTCCAAGAAAAGGCTGTTGAGACATTCTCGCTGACATCATCAAACGCATCCAAAGGCAAATGTCCTTATGATCCCAGCGCATCCCTGGCCTCATCGCCTTGTGCTGCCTGAACTGCTCATCATACCTAAACCACGCAATACCTCCATACACCCTATAAGCCTCGCTGATGGCATCTAGGTAGCAGAAAAGCGCTGAGCAATTGTCAGGCGCTTTTTCCCCTACTATACTTGCCAAGATAGCAAATGCCTGCAACCAATTTTAAAAGGTCCGTGGGATCAAACGCCACAGCCCTTTTTCTTCTCCAGATCGCTTGCCCTCACCTAGCTTCAAGTCCCGCCCGCCAAACCGCTCAACCGGTAACAAGGAGAATATCTCAACATATTCCCCTTTCCAAATTTTTTCCCTCGTCTCCTGCGCTAAATGAGCGCCTAAAGGGCCCTCAAAGCATACATAAACCTCCCCTTTAGCACCATCAGCTACTCCCTGAGAGACCACCTCCCCACCTCGCTCCTTGCTGCCACTACCATCAGCCCCAGCAATACCCAGTCCCGTATTTCCCCCTGTACCTGCAGACTCCTCATTGGAAACCACACTGCACCCCCTCGACCCCAGCTCTTCCCCCCTAATCTCCGTCAGATTGGCCCCCCCGATCATCAACCCCTTCTTTTGGGTTACCCCCATAAGCCCTACTTCGGGCAGCCCCACTACCAAACTTCACCAACAAATCCCTCAAACCTCCTAAAAACTCCCCCCCCCCCAAATCCTCCTCTTGACTCATCCTTCCTTGCCGGCGAACCTGCATCCCTCCTCTCAGACCCGTATCCCTGTCTCCCCCTCCATCCATTAAAACATCTTGTACAATGCCATCAATCCCCCCTCCCACACCCCGCATACCCCAAACCCCCAGATACTCACCAGGCTGCCGGGCATCCTCCCAGCCCGCAGCCGCCGTAGTGCTATGCCGCCTCACTGCCGACTCCCTCCATTTCCCGGATCTCCCCTTCTGATAAGGCCTCCTCGGCCGCGTTCCGTCCTCCATCTTCACCCTCTTCCGCGTGCCGTTGGATGATGTCACTTCCGGGAGCCTCCGCTGCCCCGGAACTTCCTCCCTGGGTCAATCTCCGCATTTCCGGACGAGGACTCCGTCCGCCAGAACACAGGCCAGTGTCCGCCTCCAGGGACCCGCTCCTCCTCCTCCTCTGACGGGATGCTGCTGTCTCTCGGGCCTCTTCATGGGCTGGAGCCCCGACCGCCTCCATCGCCAGGCCGGACCCCGCGCCTCTTCTCCAAACATCACCTCACCGAGCGGCACCTCCCCCGGTGAGTACCTCCGCTTCTGGGCCCGCCGTCGATCCCGATTCCCACGCCGCATAGACCGGCCGCGTGGCGAAGCTCCCCGCAGCCGGTCCACGGAGGGGTCCCTCCGGAGATGAGGATTCCTCCCGGCTCCCCCGCTGGACTTTTCACAGGGGGAGCCGGAGGGTCCCTTGCGGGGCTCCTTGGAAGGCGCTGGACCCCAGGGGTCGTACTAGGGCTTTAACACTCCGGGGGCCTTGACCGCCGAGCGCATCTGGAACGGGGGGGCTCCAGGGTCACCCCCCCTCGACCCCTTGCAGCGCGGCAGCCAGCTGGGCTTCCAACCACGCTGTCCCCCAGGATTCCGCTGCATGCCGCAGCTTCTCCGTCAGGGCTTCCACTTCAGCCATAACGCAGTCACCAGTAATTCTTTTTAAAGTGCTGCCCTCCACCCACGGGAACCTTCTTTTAACTCCTAACCTCTCACCTCCCCCTTTTCATTACCCTCCAATCCTAAGATTCCATATTTCCTGCATTTTTTTTTTGAACTTTTGACCCTCCAACCTTAAGCTGCGTACACACTTCCAATTTTTATTGTTGGAAATGAACGATGAACGAACGCCGAACGATCGATTGGGCAAAAATCGTTCGTAAAAAAAGTAACCAACGACGCCGACGAACGAGGATAGTCGCTGGAAATGAACGACCGAACCGGCGGATCGGATTGGACGACGATCGTTCACCATCTATCGTGTGTACGGTCGTTCATTGATCGTCCATGGTCTGAGC